>NC_091823.1:142696494-143037744 GCF_038994185.2 Dermacentor albipictus | reverse complement strand
CAGGGTAATAAACGCTTTGTGAATACCATTCTTCGCCATTATATCGTCATCGGCCATACTTCGTCACGTATTTTCTTAGCGGCAGGCGCTGTGAATTAGAAGTACGTTGTCGTGACATCTTACAACTTAGAGAACAAGGTTAGGGTATGGGCTAGTTGGTATTCTATGGTATCAAGCTTCACTTACAGCGCATACATAGACGAGGGACAAAAAAAAAGAACCCGGAGAGAAGCGCTGACTTCCAACTGGTTTTTATTTTGGGAAAGGAATATATATATATACTGAGTCAGCAAGGCAAAAGCGCCCCCTACAAAGCATCAACCCGACATCAGTATGCAATCGAAATTCATGACCTAACATGAACGACAGCGCATGTGTGACCTCAGAAAAACCACTTCTTTGTCTCTTAATGCAATTGATGGCTTGCTAACTGAGTCAGCATCGGAAATTGCTGCTGCTTCAATGATAAGTCGGGTGCATTTATTAGAATGCCTAGCTAAGATAGAGGTGCAGTGATAGTGGTTACCCGAGCAGAGCGAGCAGGGTACCCGAGCAACCGTCTTGTCTCAGTCTCGGAGAACTTGCGTAGTAAGTTTAGCACCGATCCTCACAGCTTTGAGCCTCAGGTACATGATCGAAGAAACAAAACAGCTGTTATCCCGTACCTTCATGGAATCTCCCACAAGTTTAAAAAATAGGACAAAGAGCAGGTATTGACGTTGTATTCTCTGCTTCAAAAAAACTTGCCCAGCTTTGTATCAGAACCAATCCTGTTGCTAAGGAACGTAGGATTTACAGTATTAATCATAGAAAAAAATATACAGTTTGTTCGAAAGGTGTGTATAAGATACCTTTGAAATGCGGTCGGTCTTATGTAGGGCAGGTTACAAGGTTACGTTAGGTTACAAGAACACAGCAATAAAGTGCGCGAAGGGCGGGAAGGGTTTCTAGGTATTCATTGGGCACAATGAGGCTGTATCCCGCTTTTTGAAGAAACCAAGCTAGGCATTGTAATGAATGCATCCGACTTATCATTGAAGCAGTAGCGATTGCCGATGGTGACTCAGCTAGCCATCAATTGAATTAACAGACAAAAGACTTGTTTTTCTGGGGTCGCACATGCGCTCTCGCTCACCCAAGGTCATGAATTTTGAATGCATACTCATGTCGGCTTGAGGCTATCTATCTATCTATCTATCTATCTATCTATCTATCTATCTATCTATCTATCTATCTATCTATCTATCTATCTATATATATATATATATATATATATATATATATATATGTGTGTGTGTGTGTGTGTGTGTGTGTGTGTTTCGTTCCCAAAACAAAAAGCAGTTGGAAGACAGCGCTTGTCTTCGTCGTCCATTTTTTGTCCCTCGTCTATGTATGCACTGAAGTGAAACTTGATACCATTAGAGAACAGGTCATACTTTTGACTCTTGCGATTGTCGGAATACTAAATATACGGGTTCACCAAAACGCTATTCTAAAGAGGCAGTTTGGAATAGCGTTTTTCCGCTTACATACGTAGGGGACATCTGTTAAACGTTAGCAACTCTACAGCATGTTACGGTGCGCATCCCTTCACAACTGAGTTTACTGCACGGGGACGCCAGCATAATAAGACGTTAGAAAACAGGGCGCTGTCTTGGGCGGCGTGACAAGCATACCCAAGCCATCAAAATGCATTAGCAACCATCTTGTCTTTTCTAGGCCAACGCGTCACGTGAGATCAATGGAAGCTGGACACTCAATAGAAGAATCAGCGGATTGGGCGAGTTGGTGTTCCATGGTAACAATAAAATTCAAACAGCGCTAGACGACAGGACCAGAAAGAGGAGGAGACAAACACGGCGCCGTGTTTGTCTCCTCCTCTTTCTGGTCCTGTCGTCTAGCGCTGTTTGAATTTTATTGTTACCATGCACACTCAATGCCTGACGCACCACGCTCTGCTCCAGGAGCTCATATTAGCCGCTTGGTTGGCAGACTGCCCGCATTCTACAATTTCACGACGGCAATATTTGCCGCAAAAACTACAGATTACTCGTTGGGCCCCCGCGCACATGCACTCTCCTCTCCCGGGCAACGAGACGGCCCACGTCGCGGTTCGAGGACTTATTAAAGGCCAAGATATAGTCCGGCGTTCTCGGCGCGCCAGGCCGCGGCAGGCGAAGTCGGATACGCTGCGCTAGCGACGCCAGGGGTGCAAGAAATTTGCTTCCTCTAGAGTTCGGCGTGCGCGCGCAGCTCGAGGCTGGCGCCATCTGTGCGTCCGGGAGCGCAACTTCACCGCGGCGAACAGCTGTTTACATGGCGCATGCGCGTCGTTCGGGTTGCGCGCGCGCGCTTCTCGTTCCGCGCGTTGTTTGTGCGCTAAAATGAAAACTTTTGCAGGATGGCATTAACTTGTCCTGACAGCCAGAAAAAAAAAACATAAGGTTTTACGTGCGAAAACCACTTTCTTTCTGACCTGGGCTTCTTTAACGTGTACCTAAATCTAAGCACACGGTTGTTTTTCGCATTTGGCCCCCATCGAAATGCGGCCGCCGTGCCTGACAGCGAAAACATCGCACTCACATTGCTAGTATTTCGGCTACGTCAAAAACGGAAGCGGACCATGCATGTACATGCGAAAGCTATTCGACAAGCGCCCTCAACTCGGCGACTACCACCAGCTAGTACAGGAGCTGCGAAATGCAGCTTACCTGTGGCGAGACCACACTGCTTTCGTATAGCTTCCCACGCGTTGTTCTTGCGCTCTGTGTCGCGGTGGTCCATGCGTTTCACATCGTATACGCATGGAAGGTTGCAAATCGCTTCAAGCAGGCGTCCTCACTCGCGCTGTCATCCCGCACGGATGTTGAAAAAACCACAGCCGCACTGTCAGTACGCGCACCGCAGGCCGCCATTCTGCCTTCTGCTCGCTGCCGCTGCAGCGCGCAGTGCATTCTGGTCTAGCGGCAGCCGCGTGAAATAGAACACGCTCTATGTCCGCGCCGGCGGCGTTGTGCTCGCCAAGCGCGCCTGGGCACGCCGGCTACGCCGTGACGCCGAACTGTAGAGTGCGCGTTTTTCACCGACGTCGCTTAACCGCGACGCGCGTGGCCGCGCGCGCGCGTTACGCCGGACTATATCTTGCCCTTTAAGGCCAAGATATAGTCCGGCGTTCTCGGCGCGCCAGGCCGCGGCAGGCGAAGTCGGATACGCTGCGCTAGCGACGCCAGGGGTGCAAGAAATTTGCTTCCTCTAGAGTTCGGCGTGCGCGCGCAGCTCGAGGCTGGCGCCATCTGTGCGTCCGGGAGCGCAACTTCACCGCGGCGAACAGCTGTTTACATGGCGCATGCGCGTCGTTCGGGTTGCGCGCGCGCGCTTCTCGTTCCGCGCGTTGTTTGTGCGCTAAAATGAAAACTTTTGCAGGATGGCATTAACTTGTCCTGACAGCCAGAAAAAAAAAACATAAGGTTTTACGTGCGAAAACCACTTTCTTTCTGACCTGGGCTTCTTTAACGTGTACCTAAATCTAAGCACACGGTTGTTTTTCGCATTTGGCCCCCATCGAAATGCGGCCGCCGTGCCTGACAGCGAGAACATCGCACTCACATTGCTAGTATTTCGGCTACGTCAAAAACGGAAGCGGACCATGCATGTACATGCGAAAGCTATTCGACAAGCGCCCTCAACTCGGCGACTACCACCAGCTAGTACAGGAGCTGCGAAATGCAGCTTACCTGTGGCGAGACCACACTGCTTTCGTATAGCTTCCCACGCGTTGTTCTTGCGCTCTGTGTCGCGGTGGTCCATGCGTTTCACATCGTATACGCATGGAAGGTTGCAAATCGCTTCAAGCAGGCGTCCTCACTCGCGCTGTCATCCCGCACGGATGTTGAAAAAACCACAGCCGCACTGTCAGTACGCGCACCGCAGGCCGCCATTCTGCCTTCTGCTCGCTGCCGCTGCAGCGCGCAGTGCATTCTGGTCTAGCGGCAGCCGCGTGAAATAGAACACGCTCTATGTCCGCGCCGGCGGCGTTGTGCTCGCCAAGCGCGCCTGGGCACGCCGGCTACGCCGTGACGCCGAACTGTAGAGTGCGCGTTTTTCACCGACGTCGCTTAACCGCGACGCGCGTGGCCGCGCGCGCGCGTTACGCCGGACTATATCTTGCCCTTTAAGGCCAAGATATAGTCCGGCGTTCTCGGCGCGCCAGGCCGCGGCAGGCGAAGTCGGATACGCTGCGCTAGCGACGCCAGGGGTGCAAGAAATTTGCTTCCTCTAGAGTTCGGCGTGCGCGCGCAGCTCGAGGCTGGCGCCATCTGTGCGTCCGGGAGCGCAACTTCACCGCGGCGAACAGCTGTTTACATGGCGCATGCGCGTCGTTCGGGTTGCGCGCGCGCGCTTCTCGTTCCGCGCGTTGTTTGTGCGCTAAAATGAAAACTTTTGCAGGATGGCATTAACTTGTCCTGACAGCCAGAAAAAAAAAACATAAGGTTTTACGTGCGAAAACCACTTTCTTTCTGACCTGGGCTTCTTTAACGTGTACCTAAATCTAAGCACACGGTTGTTTTTCGCATTTGGCCCCCATCGAAATGCGGCCGCCGTGCCTGACAGCGAGAACATCGCACTCACATTGCTAGTATTTCGGCTACGTCAAAAACGGAAGCGGACCATGCATGTACATGCGAAAGCTATTCGACAAGCGCCCTCAACTCGGCGACTACCACCAGCTAGTACAGGAGCTGCGAAATGCAGCTTACCTGTGGCGAGACCACACTGCTTTCGTATAGCTTCCCACGCGTTGTTCTTGCGCTCTGTGTCGCGGTGGTCCATGCGTTTCACATCGTATACGCATGGAAGGTTGCAAATCGCTTCAAGCAGGCGTCCTCACTCGCGCTGTCATCCCGCACGGATGTTGAAAAAACCACAGCCGCACTGTCAGTACGCGCACCGCAGGCCGCCATTCTGCCTTCTGCTCGCTGCCGCTGCAGCGCGCAGTGCATTCTGGTCTAGCGGCAGCCGCGTGAAATAGAACACGCTCTATGTCCGCGCCGGCGGCGTTGTGCTCGCCAAGCGCGCCTGGGCACGCCGGCTACGCCGTGAAGGGCCGTTTATAGTCAGACGTAACGCGCGCGTGCGCGCGCGCTCGCGCACGCTACTTTACGTTGGCGAAAACAACTCCTTCTACAGTCCGACGCACTGCAGCGCCGACGTAACCGGCGGCTGCCAGCGCGCCCCGACGGGCCCGGCGCAGATTTGGCTCCTGCTCCATTCGCACGCTGGCGCCGCCGACTGCGTCGACCCAGAATGCATTTCGCGCGAAGAAAAAGGCGCCAACAGAACTCCGCAGACGGCTTTTGCGGACGGCGCGCGACTTGGCGAACCTTCTGCGCATGCTCCGAAGATAGCAGCCTACGGCGCGCGCGTTGAAGTATAGAGGGGATGGCATCTCGGCTGGCGCAGCGCAACCGACGTAGCGTGACTGACCGCGAACGACGCTCGCCCGCGCGCCGATAACGTCGGACTATAATTGGGCCTTAACGCCGAACTGTAGAGTGCGCGTTTTTCACCGACGTCGCTTAACCGCGACGCGCGTGGCCGCGCGCGCGCGTTACGCCGGACTATATCTTGCCCTTTACACTCCGAGCAACGGCGCCAGCCGGCAATCCCTACGTCCTGCCCACCGCGAGAGCGAGGCGAGAGTGGACGTGGGCGAGCATCGCATGACCACTTTCAGAGACATCACGCAACACTACAGGTTAAACAGACGCAAATACCCACCGCCAGACGCCAAACTAAAGAAGAAACAGGCAGTTGCCTGGTGGCAACCGCAGACACACGCATCCGAACCCGGCGATCCTTCGCCACTGCTAACCCGACCTTTATTCATCCGACAAATGTAAAGCGAGCTGATCGAAACCGACGCTACAGTACATGCTGTGGGAATGCACCGGTAGCGAGACGAGCAGGTAGACATGGCAGTCTCGAACCGCCGGCCGCGATGGGAGGCGGCCCTGTGGACCGTCGGGCAAGCCGAGGAAGCTCCCCGTGTCAAAGGACTCGAGGCTATCACCAGTGGCGTATTAACTACGTTGTACCACATACACATTGCAAAATTTCGGTACAGGTCACCAAAATATGGCCCCAATTTTTGAAAATACGAAATATCTGCTGTTTTTGTTCCTGCTAGGAAACAAATAATAGTGTAGCTCTTATAAACTGGCTGAAAATGAAATCAAAGTCAGAAGGGACACATGCCTTTAGAACAAAAATTATGTTAGTGTTCTATGGTTATACAAATGGCTCTGTTTTTGATATGGCTTTCACGAGCACATCTGCGATAAGTCGAGATTACCCAATAAAATTGAAGTTACCCTGGTAAGAGGTTTGATTAGATTTTTGATGGTGATACGCAACGCTATGTAGCCTATCTCTGGACACAGATTAAATACTTCCAGCATTTGATAATGGAACGATTTCATGCCGTAAGCCACAGGATTCGTTGGGCACAGCTGATTATATTATCCGGACCTCCCCGTTGCCCGCACGTTAAGTGTAGCAAGACGGTTGTGTCTTCAAATACGAATATAGCGCCCCCCCCGCCCCCCCCCCCCCCCCGAAAACAAAAGGAGGAACTCGGCATAGTGCAAGTGGTGCAAGCTGACATTTCTTAGGGCGGGAACTGTCCAGTGCCAGGCACACTCCGCAACGCATGCGTGTATGGCGGATCCCGCGTGTCATTTGCTACGGGCCGTCCCGAGAAGGCACAAAAAACAATGCTCGCTGTCCAAGCAGGGGATGCGTAGTAAAGAATAGCGCCACTTATGTGGCCACTATAATGAGAAAATTTAGCTTCCGCTGCCATTTTGTTGGATTTTCCAGAGTGTAGCCGAAAGTGCCTGCTTTCAAAAGTATGTGTGTGTGTGGGGGGGGGGGGGCAAATGACATACTTCCCCCACTTCTGACAGTGGCGGCGAGGCAAGTGCCTCCCTTCTCCCCCCTCCCCTCCTTGTACATACACCTATAGCCGTCACCTATGCTTGAGTACTTGTGGCCCCACCCCATCCAAATCGCCGGACAATTTGAATAAAATTTTCACTCGTTGGTGAATTATGTTTTTGCAGCCTTCTTTGTTTACTGTAGTGGAAACATTTTGGCTGTCAATGAATACTCGATAATTGGTGACTCCTTATCTCGCGATGCACTGGGCACCTGGAGGCACATCGCGACTGGGTTGCATAGCTGCCATGTTACCATGTCACTTTGCTGTTCGGGTCGTCGATTCGCGTAGGTTCATGGCCGCGTCCCTCTTGGTACAATGTCGCGACCTTGCTGCGAAGCCGTATTACGGAAGTTATTTCGAGTTTAAACGAGGAACCATGGTTGGCTCTTCAACAGTTCTTTCCTTCAGTTTCCTCGATAAGGGGTAACGGATATGCCAAGGTCATAGTCGAAGTTCAATCGGCTCTGCCAGAAACGGTAGGGATCAGGCAACACTGACCATGTAGGGCAGTCGTTTATGTATCTACCGAGTCTCCGCTAGGTAATCGGCGATTTATCGCAATCCTACAACGCGCTTATGCGCGCTATCGACAAACCTTCGCAATAGTATTTCGTGGTGTTGGGGCATCTCGAGCAGATGTGCCTCGTGCTCCACAGCAACAGGAAAAAGGGCTGTGAACCAAACATCTGGTTTTCTTCGGGAGCCTTTGTATGCACGCCTATAGTAACAGCACTAGACTATTTAACGTGTAAGAGGCTTCGTAACCTTTTTTTCTTGCTAAGTGGCGTGGGGTTAAGGGTGGGTTGAAAGGCGGCGGTTGGCCGTGCTACTGCTATGTTATGGTTTGCCATTTCGCCGCGCGCATGTCTGTGTGATGTAGACTGACGTGAGCATCGAACCACAAAGTAGTATGCACGAACGAGCGCCCAAGTGGACTACATGGTGCTGTTGTTGATGACGTTTTGCAGGGCTATATTATTCATAGGCAAACACGCTCCTTCGTGTTTTAGCAAATGAGGCCGGTCACTTTGTGAAAAGGGTGCGTTGTGATTTACGGGGTCATGTTGAGTAACAGTTAAGCTTGCCTCGTTACACCAACCTGAAGTGAGACATGGAATGCTATCATGACCGACAGCTGAGGGAAACTAGGAAAGACGACACAAACGATCAAAGGATAAATAGAACAAAGATATATTATCTAATGGCATGACGTAGATTGTTTTGTTCGTGTGTACTGCTTATTACATTTCATGTACAGATGCGAGATTGCGCAAATGTATTACAATTTGAACAGACACCAAAATATAATCGTGGATGAGTACACTGTTCTTTATTTTTATAGGGGTTTTTGGCCACGCATGCGTAGCGGCGGAGAACGAGCTTTAACTCCTACTGTGGTAAGGCGAAGGACCCAGGAACTTCAGGAACAGTTGTCGGAGATGTGGTATTTAGGTGAGGTGCCACACAGCAGGTCATAAATAAATTCACAGCAAGCGTCTGTCTGGTTTATTTTACTTTCAGGTTTCCAAAGAGTACAGCCAGCTCCTGCAGAAGATACCAAATATGCTGTATTCTGTTCAACCTATTGAATTGAATGCAATTTATTTTGCAGATGAAATTGACATCGACTTTAATGCAGAACTAGAATAACGCAGTAATGATATCAGAAGAAGCTAAGCCATCCATGATATATTTTACGCAATCAACATGCCGTCGGTAATTTTTCAAATATAGTAAAGTGCCTAAGTATATTTCAGTAGTTGAGCCAGCTGTTATTCGCTTTTCCAAATTTCAAGGACTCCACTGCGGACTATGCCGCATTCCCAGGTGTCCCGCTCTTGTCCAGGAATAAGAAAGAAGTAAACAATGCTGACAGCCACTCCCAAAAAGCTAACTTTTTGCTAAATTGACGAGAAATACTGCGACATTTCGCTTGTGCTCGTAGACGACTCCACCACACAAGGTTCTCGAACAGCAGCAGTGGTGTAGCCTACAAGCAGTTAAAGCCGACGCTTCACGATCACTCGCAAGCCTTCTGCAACAGCGGTCACTAAAGGGCAAATCTGGAAAATTTTTGGCCATGTCCAGGTAATTGAATATTTAGGTTCCCGAGGTTCCCTGTCACGCATCTCATAGTACAATTATGCCGCAAAGTCGAAAATAATTTTAAATGAGCAATGAGATCGCAAAAACGAAACCGAAACCTGACCGAGCAGCCAAGTAAGCCTTTCGTGTAACGTCGCGCGAGGCACAATACGGGGAAGGTGAGCAAGGCGGGCCGGTCTCGCCCGCAGGGCGAGCGAAAGCATGGAAGAGCGTACGCTCAGGTGATTCGTTAACGCGCAGGACCTTCGGGTGAGAAGGGCAGCTGCACCACATTTTCGGATCTGTCAGAAAGTGACAGCTACGATTACGACGAATTAAAAAGCCACGAATCAACGTTCGCATTCGACCCGCCACCACGAGAGCCAACGCCAATGTGCAACATATCGCATTGCAACATGAAGACCAAGGGAAGCCGTAGCGCCTCTTTTTATACGCGCTACTGTCATTACAGCGAAGCTGTATGTGGGTAGCCGATTCCTCCGTCCGTCCATTCGTCTGTCGCTTGTATGCCGAAAATGCCTCGGGCACAGCCCCATGCGCATGCGCGAAAAAAAAAATAATGTCACCGCCCTACCACTTCGTACACATGGTTAACCAGCAAAGATGAAACGTGTGGCTCCGGCGATTATCAATGGATTAAGCCTGACAGTTCATTAAAGTCTTTCTGAATAATTGCTTGCGTCTTTGTCTTTCCTAATGAGGTTACACAAACGTCTGGCATGGGTTAGTCGCAGGGTTTATTTCCCATGCTGTACACTGTGCGTAGCATGATAACCATCATGGAGGACTGCAATGAGCGGTTCATTGTGCTTAGTAATGCATTAATCAGAATGGGTAGTACTAGCTTTCACTGTTGTTGCCCCGCCACATACCGGGGCATCGTGCACGTTTCAGCTTCGCTGGTTAACAATGTGCACAGAGGGCTTGGGCGGTGATTCTTTAGATGTTTCACCTCTTCTCAGAGTAGTACTTGGAATACTCGCTATAATATGTTGAGCAAAGCTTTCCGCAGTTGTATTCCGCAAGAGTGCCACTGATATTCCATAGCCTCGACCGGTGCATTTGTTTACATCGGCAGGCACAGCGACCGCTCGTCGTTACCTTGAGATATAATGCTAGCCACTCATCAGTCACACCAATTAATGTCAAAAAATGTCGTGACTTTTGTTTTTGTATGTGTGTGCACTGTCCTAAATGAAGAATGGTTTATTTCGAATCCATGGGTCCTATAACGTAACACTATTCCAATATCTTTTCATTCCAATCTCCTGACGTTAAATTTGCGTAACCGCCAACGCAAGCACGGGGTGGTCACCCACAGGGTTGTCTGAACAGACCAATTAAATGCTCCCCTCGTTCATAGGAGGTCACTTTTGTTTGCTTGCAATGCGAATAACATAGCCTACACTGAGCGGCTTGTGTTATCTAATTGGCTGACAAGAGGCGACGAGCACGTTCAAGTGGAAAAGTATTCAATTGGGCCGAGCCACTGCGCTTCAGAAATGGCACTTCCGACCGAGACCGATTGTCCAACTTGCTGAGTCCAGCTGCGAGTGAGCACGGCTGCACACACTATCGTGGGCACTGGTGCATAGTATACTAAATCGTTTTATCACCGTAGTTGTCACAGAGTGTAGTGGCGGTCATCCCTATACGGAAAGCGTAGAAATCGGTTGACGCCCGACACACGGACAGGCTCCTGGAAGGGGCCGCGTTTCATCGGGCCAACGTTGAAGACAACCAGGGGCTTAAAAAGGGGTTCTGGGAATTAAGTTGGGGATGTGTCGACTGCTATCAGAAAAAAATGAGACGTTATGGTATCACTGGTGCAAATATAAAGTTTTTTTTGCCGTGTCTATTCTTGAAATTGAAATAGAGAAATACTGGTCTTCTCCATAGGCTAATCGAAGTGGGGCTGAGAAGGAACTGTCCGCATTAGTAGGATAGGTAATCAACCCCAGAACTACTGTCGCTTCAGCGAAATCATTTCAATTTTTAGACGCATATTTGAAACTTGAACAAAACAAAAAAAGAGCCCATCCAAAGACAATGCTTGCTTTCAGTAGCGTCAGCTGCCTATCTAAAGAAGCGCTCTATTGTAACTTTGTAGTACCTTCATCAATGTAGAGGTGGCGAAACACCTTGCAACTGTTGCAGTTGATGAATACGGAAGCCATATAAAAGTCAATTTCGGGATCTGGAAAAAAAAAGAAAATAGGAATTCAATTCGGAATTTGATGGCAATGTACGGGAAACAGCCATTTTCCTTCTTCGAGTATTGTCGCCATTTGGTGTCAGACTACGATAGTACAATGCGTGAAGTGGCGATAAGAAAATTGTGTACCGAATACAAGTCCTCATTACAATGCCACAAATGACACAACTTGCAAATCTACTCGAATATTTAATGGCTAGCTCTTCGAGGAGGCGCCAAAATTAAATCTATTACAAGACGTATCTGCATGGCAGCTTTAAAGTATGATGCCTGAGTATCTGGACAACGGAGAAATTATGGGGATCCCACACACTCTTCGAATTGATGTAAGCGAACCTTTGCATTCTGTTTGCTTTGACTGACGATGATTAGTGGTGATATTAGCGACGAATACGTAATTTCTTCAGCGTTTAGTCCATCATGCGAGTGGTGAGGTGATGTTGCACGTTACGTTGCATGCACCACTGCATAGTCGAGAGAATACTCAGGGAGATATGTTTGCTTGAGGCGTTGTTGTGCGTCATTGTTCGTAACGTCTGAGACGATTGAACATTATCCTTGCCTCACATGGCACATCGCTGCATGGCAGAAGTGCTAAAGAATAATTGAAATATGGGGCTGTACGTAATCTAATTATTATAGTGGTAAGTATACACAATATTGTCACGAGCCTTCAGAAGTACTCTTGGGGCTTTAATAAACCGCAGATCAGCTAGCTCTTGGAAAGCGCGTACGTCCGGGTTGGCTCGCGAGCAGGTAAGGCGCGCGGTCTTCTTTGTTCTTTCGGGCTCGACCCACTCTTGCCCTCGACACACTTACATGTGGAGTTATCTCCTCTTCCGAACAAAAGCATCGTCTCGATGCTGTAAAATAGGCGTAATAAAAACAAAAAAAGACACCACAACGCAGACAAAGCGAAAGTACAAAAAAAGAGAAACGTTCCGCTGGCACCGTCAATGAACAAAGAGGCAAGCTCACGAAATAAATGAAAAGCAGAAACAAGGAAGGGTGAATGAGAGAAAAAGAAATAGTGTACGGTTTCATGCGCACAAAATAAACTATGTCCGAACTCGGTTATCTTTGTGCCCGGGTCCGTGTCTGTGCAGATATGTCTGGTACCACTTCGTAGTTAACGTCACTGACACGGCGTGGTACTTTATACACCCAAAATACCAGCTCAGCAACTTTTCACAGCCACCACCACAGCAAACAGGGGTCTACACCCAAACTTGGTCTCCGGGGTTTTTTGGACACATCCATGTGGCGGATGTTTGTAACGTTGTGCGTCCGTCTTCTGCCGCTGGCCGATGTGCAGCCGCACGAGCTGCCAAACTTCCTCGGCACGCTCAGCAAATTCATCGGCGTCAGTTGGTGGGCATGTTAACACGGCAGCATAGCATACACCATCGTTTGGACTTCGCAACCATAGAGCGGCCGAATTGGTGTGAATCGCGTCGTCTCTTGCACGCTGGTGCCTCTTGCACGAAGGTCACGTAAGGCAAGATCCGATCCCATGTTTTGTGTTGAACGTCGATGTACATGTACATGGAGATCATGTCTGCGATCCTCTTATTCAGTCGCTCGGTAAGTCCGTTGTTCTGGGGATGATAGGCGGTCGTCGTTCGATGACTGGTGTTGCTTAATTTAAAAACTTTATCCATATTTTGGGCTGTGAATGGTGTCCCTCTGTCTGTTATGAGAGTGGCGGGAGCACCGTGACGCAGTACAATGTGGCGCACGAAGAATTGCGCTACCTCTGAAGCCTTGGCTCATGGGATCACTTCCGTCTAAGCATAGGGTGGTAAACAATGCGTCGCGGCGATCACGGATTTGTTGCTGTTGGCAAAAAGAGGAAACGGTCCGAGATTTTCCATGTGGACATGGTTGAAATACGTGCGAGCTGCTTCAATTGGCTTAAGGAAGCCAGCCGGCTTAACGAATGGTGTCTTTCGGCGCTGGCATTCCCGACAGCCTTTAACGTACTGGTTTACGTTTGCCGAAAGCCTGGGCGAAAAGTACATCTCACTTACTCTAACGAGTTTTCGTGAGAAGCCTAAATAGCCAGATGTGGCTCCGGCACTACAAGCGAAGAGGACGCCATCTCGCATGTCTCATGCAACCACCAGAAGGTAAGCACGGCTGTTCAAACGGGCATTCTTGTTATACATCACGTTGTCTCGTAGACAGAAGGACGTCAACGAACGGGACAGATTGCGTGGGTATCTATATTCAATCATCGATCGAATCCCAGCGTCGTCACGCTGCCGTCTGCTCAAGTCTAACTAATGGCGCCCAGGAAGCCGTCATCGTCCTCTGTTTTCTAACTGACAGGATCAATGGGTGCGCGGGACAATGTATCAGCGTCTTCGTGTTTAGGGCCAGACTTATAAACGATAGTGACGTCAAATTCTTGTAGCAGCAAGCTCCACCATGCCAGTCTTCCTGAAGGGTCGCGCATGCTTGCCAACCAACAGAGTGCATGGTCATCCGCCCCTACTTTGAAGGGACGACCATAGGGGTAGGGGCAACACTTGATACTCCCCAACATGACTGCGAGGCATTCTTTCTCAGCAGTCGAATAGTTCACCTCGGCGCGGGGCAGTGAGCGGCTGGAATAGGCTGTAGCCTTTTCCACTTCATCTCGACACGGGACAAGCATTGCGCCAAGGCCAATGCTTCTGGCGTCGGTATGCATCTCCGTATCGGCATCATCGTCAAAATGTGCAAGAACAGGTGTTGACTGTAGGCGCTGTCATCATTCAGCAAAAGCTGAAGCAGAAGTGGCCATCTCGAAAGGTGAGTAATTAAGGAGCTTTGCCGGCCCTCGTTTTTCTTGAAGTGCTATGATTCTTTGGGCAGGGACTGTAGGTGAAGTTGGAGGTTACTGCACTTAGCCCTGCAACTCCGGCAGTTCCACTGCCATACCACGGGCCCTTAGGTTGTGCTGCCATGATGATGACTATGGAGGGATTCGGCCCCGGAGGCCGAGGCTGTTGAATTTGAAGCTAGCAGCCCATTTAGCTGAGTTTGTATCTGAGATAGGCTTGCCTCCTGGGTGGCCTGCCGTTGCTCGAGCACCGTTAGTCTATTAGGTATGCTTGCCATCAAGGGTTCATTGCCCTTCTGCATGGCCATAATGCTTTGTTGCATGCTTTGGATAGCGCTTGCCAAGTCTGTCAATGAAATGGTTCCGCTTTGAGAATTTTCTCTGCTGCCGTCAGACTGTGCACGGCGCTTCTGGGAGGATTCCTGGTGGGGAACTTTTCTTGCGATGGAGGGTTACATGCCTCCGGCGCAGGGGGTTTTTTGACAGAGAAAGCCCTAGCAGGGGGTGGCGGATAAAGAGAGTCGTTTCTGCACGTATGCAGGTCGCGTTTGCGCAATAATTGAATTTATTCACGTAGTTCCACCCTGAGCTACTTATTCTCCCACCCGAGAACGGAGACCGCGGTCTCCCGGTCACCTGTTTCGTGGACTAAGTTTCGGTCACAGGTAGAGGGGGGTAGGAGGTGGAGTGACTTCGGGTCCGGCCGCGCCTGGTAGTGGATTGGTACCTGGACCTAGTCCTGGACTGCATCCTGGAGTGAGAGGCCCTGGCCGTCTTGTTCTGGGGGTCCGAGAGCAGCCTCGTGCGACTGCGGGAGCTGCGTTGTTGGGTGCAGTCGGGGGTAGCCTTTTTCTCAGTCACCAAGGCCACCTTGCCGTTGGTAAGTGGAGATTTGTTCTTGCCGGTGCGGTCAAACCTCCCTTTACACTTTTTGGACCCCATGAAATGCGCCTCTCGTCAGAGGATGCACCTGCCGTTACAGGTGGGTGGTTCGGCGAGTTGATGCTCCACCCTGCATCCAGGGGAGTGGTTGTTCTTGGGATGCGGAGAAATGTCCACTCTGTGCTCTGCCCTCCAGCAGTTGTGCCTCCGCTTTGGGCTTGAAATGGTGGCAGGCATACAGAGTTCTATAGAAGTTCAGCTGCTTCGCGAACGTTTGCACGTCGATGAATGTGATTAGAATAGAGTTGATTTTACCCAGAGGTCTTGCGTCAGTGATCATGTACTGGGAGCTCTTATCCATGGTTACTAAGTCTTGGATTATTTCTTCTGGAGTTTGATTGCACAGCGCATTGTAAATCATGCCAAGTACCACGTCGTCAGGGGCGGCCACGTAAGCGCGGAGAGGATTTTGCCCGGTGCCTAGGAGCAAAGAGTAACACAGCCAGTTACCTCATCGCTCGGTCCTTGGCAGGGGTACTGATCGTAAACGAGTTGTTGAATGGGTTCAAGTGCAGTTTGTCTTGGTGCCCGGAGGTGTTATGGCCAATGCGGGTGGCCACGCATACGAGTGGGAGATACATTCCGCCGTCACACTGTCGTACAGCACAGTCCACCGCCGGGTCGGAATATGATGTTGAAGTACGTTTCGGGTAGCCTGGGTAGAGGCGCGTGCCTCTTGGCTTGCCGGATGTCAATGGAGCCGTCGGGGGGCGGTTGAACTAGACGCGATGCAGGTAGAACCGGCCGGTGGCGTCGGTAGCAGTGTCGGCGCCAGGTGTTGGAGCTTGCAGCCTTCCGGGCTTCAAAGGCCCTCTCGCACCCTGGGTAACTTGAGAACTCTTCTGGTGGGATATTTTCTCCCTCGACAAAGTAAGCCATCTTCAAGGACGGCTCCATGGTGCTAAATGGGGTCGGAACATACGCCCGTAGGCAAAGACCAAACCGACTGTCATGGCGAGACGCTCGGTTCGTTAGGCTTAAAGTAGACCTATAGCGTGGGGGCCGCCGCTTCAGATAGAAAAGCGCTTCTTGGGCACAAAATCCGGTCGGAAAGTTCGGAAAGAAGGTGAAGGCGGTTCTCGCGCACCTTCACTGATTTTTGGCGAGCGGTTTCAGGTCATTTACGGTGAAATATCCGCCTTTTAGGTGAAAAATTCACAGAGCCGATGTGAGGTACGTTCGCTGTGCTCCGCCGCTCCTAACCGAGGCCTAGGCGAAAGCTCTCGCCTGCGCTCTATACCTGACCTTCGGTAAGGCCAAATCGAAACGCGCCAAGCTTGTCAAGGAGCTTGTTGGCCGCGAGGAATAGTTCATAAGGGTGTCCTATGTCAATTGTCGATTATGTGTCCATTCTGTAATTAAATAAAAAAAATGTTCCCTGACTTTATGTTTTCAATATTGGGCTTCTGTACTCGACGTCGTGTGTTCGATTCCTCCCTTCAGGATATTTGAATGGTGTGTACTCAAATATTTATGAAACAATACTTTGTTTAAAATAACGAGTTTACGTTGTCATAAAGGCATTTGATGCCAGAAGGACGAAGTGGACGACGTTTAGGCAAATATACATTTTAAACATCAGTCCCCTTGCTGATTGACAAAATATAGTGTCGGAGGTTCGCGCACCCCAGAGTACGTGGCGGTAAGGGTAATGAAGTTTGTTTATACCCAGAAATTCACTTGTTCAAGCCTCAGTGGCAGTATGGGTTTTTTCGGGAGTCGAAACGGAAGGATTAATAACAGAACAGAGCAGCAATTGACCCCGGGAACCTAGACAAAGAATGCTACGCATTAAATGTGCTTGGTGCCGGTTTATGTGCCAAAGCTTACATCTCGGCTGTGAGAAAAGTCGCCGTGTATATAAGATCGCGATGAATTTCAACCACAGATGATCTCTTAAGATAGGAGCGCTTGTCCACCTACACCTGAAGGCGTCCGCCGGGCAGAGAATGAAACTCACGACATTGCTCTCAAGAAAAAAAGATACAATTTCTGAAATATTGCCACAAAGTCTGAACTTCTAATTTGCAGCCCGTCTATTAGGGTGATAGTGTCGCTACTAATGACTAGACAATTAGCGACAAAGAATAGGCATCAGGAGAGCACGTTGTTGGGCGAGTCGGTCGTACATACTTACATGTCCTTACTCGTCCGTGTCTTTTTTAGCGCAATTCCCTTCTTTAAATAGGCATCAGCAGTCACAGCCGTCAGAGGCATGCTGTCCATATACGTTTCGACGGACTTGTATGACTGGAATGTCGCCCTCCTTTATGTCTCATTTTCTTATAATTAATTTCGTGGCGACATTGCCGCAATTTTATCCTCCGATATCTCATACTGCCGAAAACAAACGTTGCGAACGTTCCTTTTATAGTTACACCCAGGCAGAACACTGTAACGCTCTTAGGCTTTTTTGTTTTGTTTTCATTAGCGATCTGGTAAAAAATTATTACGGTTCCGATTTCTCTGGTAAAAGATGAATGTGCATTGTGCAATTCAGTAACTACACGTTCTGATGAAGCAGCACTCAGATCTATTCTTCAAAAAATAAAGAAATAAACCGTGTTTGCCTATTGCATTCATTTTCAGTAACGATTTCAATAAGCAGAAACAAAGGGTATCTCACAAACACGTACATTATAAACCGACATAAATTTGTCACATACGAGAAGGACAGACATTTAGGCTTGCGAATAACCTCTTGTTTGAGACAGAATTTGCTTCTACGTCAAGCTCGCTCCGAAACCGATAATGCTTTTTGGATCCTTCCATTGCTAGAACTTGAGCAAGGTGAACAATTATATTGTTACGGGGAGAAAAGACGCTTGCAACTACATTTGCAAGATATATACAACAGGCAGAAGACAGGCATACAAGATGGAGACCGTGGGCATGATTACCGGCGATCGTCGTTTTCGTCAGTCCTCTCATCATTGTTCGCAATCTGCAGCGTCTCGTAGCAATATACAAGATAACAATACACCTAATAATTCAGTACGAAAGGATCATTACGGACCGCTATACAAAAAGCAATTGTGATAACATTTATGTGTTACGACGGCTCGGTTCTAGATTTCCATATCCTAAATATCAGATTCCTTATTCTACAAGTGAGCTTTGAAATCAAGTCAGCGTTGCCCACTTGGAAAAAAAAAGGTACGATTGTGAGAGGAATATTGTTTCTTTCGTTATTGTCTGATAAAGCTACAAGTAACAAATGTATGTTCAAGAAAATCAAATACGTAAAATCATAGATACACTGATACGCTGTGCACATTGCTTCTCGCAGGGTTTCTAAGGGTTTTTTTAAACATTTTCTTAAATTTGCCAATCAGAGAAGGAAATTGGCTCTCGAACTATTTTCTAAGGTCTCTATGTGCCAAACAAATTTTAACCGCATTAGTTGGCGGCGTTCCCAGTCACTGTATAATGTCACAGTAACCATAATTTTTATCATCGTATAACTGATGTCCGTGTCATGTGGTAACATTTTTAAGCCACTGAACCTCATCATGCACTGTAGATGCATTTCTTTTGCATTCGTCGTCAAACCTACTTTCGCTGGGTTGTTTTCCGGGCTCTGCACTCTGGACGTGAACCAAGTTTTTCGACGTGTACCCAGGTGAAGATAGAAGGGTATCTTTGAGAAACCTAAAGAGATAAAAACAATTTCAACATTTTATTCAAGCATGAGAAGCATGAAATGCGCCAAGAAATCTGAGATTCTAAAGAAATAAATAAACGCATAACATGCGAATGTATTTTCATCTATTTGCTTGTTGTGCTTAAAACACTGAGGCTTATCACAAAAACATCGCGAAATCGAATGCGCACCTTTACACGGAAAAAAGTATCCTTAGCTTCTCGTTGTCACATTGGCTGCCCTGAGTGATTACATTTCTTTTGTATACATGATAACCACAGTGCTGTGTAGTTATCTTGTACGGAAGGGTTTCACCTAAAAGGTAACATGCCTCCCCCAGAAACGCTCATGTGTGTGCAAACATGTCTACAGGAGCAAAAAAAAGAAAGAATAATTCAAATTCCATCTCATGATGAGTGTCGACGTAACTGCGATTAGCATTAAAGCAATGCACCGAAACACCATACTGCAACCGCCGAAACGCGCCAGGTATGTCATATGTGCAGCCAGGACGCTTTCTCGCGCTTGCCTCCGGACATGCTGCGCCATCTGTCGCCTATGGAGCGAAGTTTCCGCGTGATGCGCATGTGACTGCCAATTCAGAGAAGGTTGTCTGAATATTTATATTGCGGGTTTGACTCTACCCATCACCGGAGGAACTTACATATTTTAACGCGATAGCGTTAAGGAGCTCGTGTCGCAGAAAAGCCGGTGTCGTCGGTGTCGGCGTCGGCGTTTGCGGCGTTGACCGTGAGCGATAAATCACGGCAGACGCTTCATAAATAAAAAGCAACTTCCAAGATTGGCCCGGTGGGAATCGAACCAGGGTCTCCGGAGTGTGAGACGGAGACGCTACCACTCAGCCACGAGTTCGATGCTTCCAAGCGGTGCAAACGCGCCTCTAGTGAATGCGGTGTTGCCTTCGAAACGAGCCGTGGAAAGTTATACTGCGGTGTATATCGGTAATTATGAACATGTAACGTACAGAAGTCACAATTACACGAGTTGCGAAGTGCGTTTCCGCTGCATTTCTTCTGCGCTTTCCGCACACGCAGAGCCATCTTGCGGCAAACACAGAAGACCCCCTCCTCTCAATGTACGGCGCTGCCCCGACAGGAGGCGCGCCGCGCGCATTGGGACCGCTGCCTGGCGCGTCGCGGGACTCCCTCTCCCCTGACGACGCTTCGCCGTGCTCCCGGTTTAGATCACTATCTATCTCTCTGCCCGTGCCGATCACGACGTTTGGCTGGCGTAGATCGTTTCCCCTCCGAGACACCGAGTTCTTTGGTTCGTTCCGTTCGCTCAGGCGCACGTTTCGTTGCCGCGCCGAACGCTGCGTTGCTCGACGCTCACCGCGTGATAGGTGGGCCCTAAGTCCGATGCGGGGCGCATCGTAAGTGATCGCTGTGCCGTAGCGCATTGTCGACCCCTTGGCGGGTCGACGGGAACGCTGTCGCGTCCCACTCTTGAAGGCGAAGCTTAAGCGTCCTGCAATTTTTTTTTCTTGTCGCTGAAGAGCGGCACATACGCCGTGTAATATTCCCAGTGACCCAACCTGGCGTCGAACAGGTTCACTGAAGAGTGGCACATACGCAGTACTACACACCCAGTGACCCAGGTTGTACCAACGATGCGCAAATTCCCTCGACACAACAGCCCGAAGCTTTACCCATTAGGCAATCGGCTACGCAATGACCCAAGTTGGCTAGAATACGGTTATGGACATCATTTGATAGCCGAGGGAAAATTGTGCGAAGTATCATAATAGTGGTAACCGCATTAAAGTTTACTACAACCGCAGCTGGAACATTGAGTTTGGTACGTCCATCGTATCGCTAACGCCGACATCGTCAAGTCGTCAAGACATCTTGTCATCTCAGCTTCCCCGTCGCCGTAAGTGGAAGAAAAAAAAAGGCAAAAGATTCACAAGCAAATTTCCTTCGAGGCTGTTCCTATTAACCAGCTGCAATAAGAAATTCAGTTTACCTAATTTACTTAGTTTAATATACTTCCCGTATATGACTGCTCCGTATGAAACCTCCCTCGCCCATGTTGCTATCTATCCCTTTTAAGGAACGTTTACAAGAACAGTAGTTGTTCATGCATATTTTGCTTTGCCAGAACACTGCCCACTTGCACCCCTTCCCCCCCTTTTTTCGCTCAATAGGTCAGTTGATTTGACAGTTCTTTGAGGGTAGCAGGATAAAGTCTATTATTTTCTTACGAGGCACTTATAACGCTTCAGATCACTTGCAGAGGTAAGCAATTGAAAAGTAATTAAGTAGCCCCATCGCTTCGAGCTTCGCTTATACATCACCCATATCTTGCCCCTAATTTTAACGTATGTAAACAAGATGCCTGTTTATTTCACCAAAGACACCTGGGAAACATACTACGAGCCTCCAATAAGGCACAATAAAAGAGCAAAAAACTTGTCTTTGGTAATTAGTAGCAGCGCTTGTAATTAGGCCGGGAACGCTAGAGTTCCGCCGCACAATGCATTGAACACGATTCTCAGTTTCGTGAAATCTAAACTTCAAATCACACATATTCATTTGCAGACATTGGGAAACATATGTGATAACGGCTGCATCACACTTTCGAACACTTGCATCAATCGAAGTCATAGCGTTGGATTGACAGGGACATGAAAGACGACAGGACGTGCGCTACGTCCTGTCGTCTTTCATGTCCCTGTCAATCCAGCGCTGTGACTTCAATTGGTGCAACGAACCAACTAGCCCAATACTCGGCACCCCTGGATTCGAACACTTGATTGAAGAAGGTTTTTCAAAGGTTGCGTTTGATACAGGCGCATTTAACTTCGCTTAAACATTTCCAATAGCTCGTGGTTTCGCTAAGGGAAGTTGACCAACCCTGTTCTTCTCCGCCGAGACTCATAACGGTCTGGAGCACTTGTAAACGCAATTTACTGCAAAGGCAGTAACAGTGTACTTGTTCCACACTAATTCAGGTTCGCACACATGTTTCTCATAGTGCTCTGCCCAGGTAGATTTTGGCGGCGTTGTAGTTATGTCTGGGTTGCGTGCAAAATTTTGTGCAACTCCTAAAACAGATAACACTCCGGAGAACTTGCACAGATAACCTATTGTAAAAACGGCGAATAACCCACGCACTTCGAACATTGCCTGCATATGACGCATAACGAGCCCCCGGCTTTCGCAAAATATAAACAAGGTCTCTTGCTGAGTTCACAGAGGACATCGGATAAAGCGACCGCGAACCTCGTATGACTCATGAAAATAGTGATTTGATTTGATTGGAGCCAACTTTATTTGTGCCTGCAGTGGGGCGCTCGCGCGCCCCAACGAGGGCCTACGTCATCTACGAAGTCGCCGTTACTCGGCGCGGGTCTCCGCTCGCCGTTGCCCGCTTGCTGGGTCCCTGCCTTTCGAGCGCCCCGAGGACCTGCTGAACGGCGCAAAGCTGTTCATCTTCGTCGTAGCTCTTCGTGACTGCCTCGAGCCGCGGTGCGATCCTTCTTGATTTTGCTTCTAGATTTTTAACGCAGATCCACAAGATGTGCGTGTAATCTGCCGTCTCCCTCCGGCAGACTCTGCACTTATGGGTCGGATATGTCTCTGGGTAGATGCATCAGTCCCGCGCTCGGTAGCGATCCGGTCCCGAGCTGTCTCAGTAGTACCGCCTCCGCTCGACTCACCCTTCGGTTCGGCTGTGGGAGTATTCTGCGAGCCAGGTGGTAGGCCTTCGTGATTTCGTTGTAGTCCATCACGCGGTCCTTGGTTCCGAACCACGTCGGGCGGTCTGTCGCGGTGGCGCGGTTGGTTAGCGCTCGCGCCGCTAACTGTGCCGTCTTATTGTGGTTCTCATTGCGTTCCGACGTGTCGCCCGCGTGCGCCGGGAACCATTGGAGTATTACTTTTCTGTCTTGTATTTTGGCCGCTCGCAGTACGCGCTCGGCCTCCCTGCATATTTGGCCTTTGGTGAAGTTTCGCACCATCTGTCTCGAGTCACTCAGCGCCTTGTGGCAGTCTGCGACGGCGATGGCCAGGGCGATGGCTACCTACTCCGCTTGTTCCGCTCCGGTGCTTCTCACGCTCACTGCCATTCTCGTGGCCCCAGTTGGCACCTCTATGACGACCGTTGCGAAGGCGTTCCGTTGGTATTCGGCCGCATCCACGTACCGCGCGTGCTCGTCGTTGGCGTGCTGGTCGATGAGAGTCATGGCCTTCGCCGCTCTTCTTCCCATGTTGAACTCGGGATTCATGTTCTTCGGTATGGGTTCGCTTCTGGTCTGGCGTCGGGCCTCTTCGGGGACGGGGAGCTTCATCTCCACCTCGTTCGAGCGTCCTATTCCCAGCTTGTCCAGTATCTTCCTCCTGGCTTTGGTCATGGACAGCCGCTCCAGTTGAGAGGTCCGTTGCGCTTCGGCTATTTCTTCGTGCGTACAGTGTATCCCGAGTTGTCAAAAGCGAGTCGTGCTCGTGGACTCGAACAGGCGCAGCGCCGTCTTGTACGCTCTTCTGATAATCACGTTGATCTTGTTACGTTCGTGTTGCAGCCATCTGTGGTAGGCTGCAACGTACCAGACGTGGCTGATGACGAAAGATTGGACGAGCCTAATTAGGCTCTCCTCTCTCATGCCAGCCTTCCGGGAAGTGACTCGTTTGAGGAGTCGAATCGCGTTGGCTGCTTTTGCCGTGAGACGGGTGATGGTTTCGCCGTTTCTTCCGTGCTTTTCGATGACCATGCCTAGGATCCTAATTTTGCCGACCTGAGGGATCCGGTTGCCAGATTTGGTTATGATTCTGTTGTTTTTGTATTCGCATTCTCTGGTCTTGCCTCTGCTGTTTTTGGTAGGTGGGAGTATGAGAAGCTCCGATTTGCTCGGCGAACACCTCAGTCTGGTGCCTTCCAGCTGGTCTTCTATTGCTTCGACGGCGGCTTGCAGCGCACCCTCGATGTGAGCGTCGCTGCCACCAGTCACGCAGCGTGATATCGTGCGCGTAAATGGTATGCCTCACATCTTCGATGTCCGCGAGCTTTTCGGCCACTCCGATCATTACCAGGCTGAACAGCATCGCCAAAATGACCGATCCCTGCGGTGTGCCGGTGCTCCCTAGCTTCTTTTCTTGCGTCTGTAGGTCACCTGCTCGTAGCTCGGCGATCCTGTCCGTGAGGAAGTCCTTGATGTAGTTGTAGGATCTTTCGCCCATGTTGAAGTTGGAGACTTGGGACAGAATCGCCGAGTGTTTCACCTTATCGAAGGCGCTCTGCAGGTCGAGCCCTAGCATTGCTTTGTTGTCGTGGGCGCTGCCGCCATCGTCGATGATTTCGTATTTGAGCTGCAGCATCGCGTCCTGCGTGCTTAGGTGCTGTCTGAAGCCGATCACCGTGGCCGGGTACAGCCCTTCTCGTTCCAGGTAGTCTTGCCCCCTGTTGAGCAGGACGTGCTCCAGCACCTTGTCCACGCAGGACGTGAGCGAGATGGGCCGGAGGTTATCCGTGTCCGGCGGCTTCCCCGGCTTTGAAATCAGGATGGACTTGGCTGTCTTCCACAGCTTTAGCAGCGCGCCCGCTCTCCAGCACTTGTTGAAGTACTTTGCGAGGTTCTCAATCAAGCCGTCATCGAGGTTCTTGAGCGCCTTGTTCGTGACGAGGTCCGGGCCGGCTACCGACCGGCTGTTGAGGTCGTGCAGGGCCGCGCGTACCTCCTCGACGTCGATGTGACGATCGAGCTTCGCGTTAGGTAGGCCGCCGTACGGCGCGTCTTGTTCGCTGGGTGTAGTCGGCAGGTATTTGTCGTTGATGCGTTTGGTGACTTCGTCGGCGCCGTGTACCGAGACCGCCCGATCTATGATGAGCTTGGCGAGTCTTTCCCTTCGGTGCCACTTGGTCTTGGTTTCGTCGAGCAGGTGCCGCAGTAGATTCCACGTCTTCCCGCTGTGCGTTCCACTGTTGCGTGCAGAGCTCGCGGCAGTGATCCTCGATCACTCGGTTCAGCCCCGCCACCTTCTTTCTGAATCTGCGGTTAAGCCGTTGTTTCTTCCAGCGATTGAGTATCGACTGTTTGGCTTCGATGAGATGTGCAAGCCGGCTGTCTACTTAGTCGATCTCCGCGCCCGTTTCAATTTCTTTGGTCGCGTCGCGTACGTTCTTCGTGATTTCAGCCGACCACGAGTCGATGTCTTTGATCTCGTCGCCACCGCCTTTCTTTTGGCTTCTGGCGTCTTGGAAGGCCATCCCAGTCTATCCATCTATGTGTTTTGATGCTGATGTCGTTGTGTTCCGGTATGCCGATTTGCACGATGGTGTGGTCGCTGCCTGGTCGGCCCCCGTGTTTCTCCAGGTGATCGCGCCCCGGATGTCGTTCATGACGAACGTGAGGTCCAGAGTGGTGTCCCAGGACACACAGTTACCGATTCTCGGCGGATGTGTCGGGTGCGTGATGAAAGTGAAGTCGAGTTCAGTCGCGTATTGGTACAGGTCGCGGCCCTTTGCCGTGTACTTGTTGCGGCCCGCTGCAGTGCTGGCTCTCTGAAATAATGTCTTGAATCTCTGTTTTCTCTGCGATGGGTTGCTGTAGACCTTGAGCAGAAATATGCTTCCTTTTCTCTTCTTGGCCGGGATGATGTCGGTGTGTGTGCGCTCGATCTTGATATTGCTTTGCAGCTCGTGTTCGACAAACGTGAGTCCCTTCCTGACCACGATGCACAGGCCTCTGCCGTCGCGCGGTCCCTTGTGCACTCTGTAGACGGGAGGGATGGTGCGTCGGTTAGTGTTTCTTGTAATAGTATAACGTCTGGCTTGCGCGCGGCATGTTCGATGTGCTGTTAGATGACTGCCTTCTTCCTTTCGAGGCCGCGACAGTACCACTGCCACGCTGTTACACCAGCTGCTCCCTGATGGTATTGCGTTGGCGGCCATGATTGCGTTGGCGTGTACGGGGCTCCCTGGATGGGTGTATGTTGCGAGTAGATGGGCGCGAACGTCGGGTGCCTTACCATCGGCTGTAGGGTCCTTTCGATGTGCGAATCTGTTCGTGTTCTCGGCTTGGTGGGTCGCCATTGTTTGTTTCAATGCTGTCACTGCTGCAATGTTCGCTGTGATTAGCCGTTCGAGTTTGGTGAATGTCGCTTCGAATTTCGCTTCGAGGCTGTCGATGCGATCGTTTTCTGTTTGCGTGCGCGTGGCCTTGACGGCTCGGTTCTTCGGTGCCGGTTTCTTTATGGCTGCCTCCTTGACATTCGTGGTTGTTTCCTCGGTCTTGCTTGTGCTTGGCGTGGGTCTCCGTAGAAGCTCGTTGTTACACAGCAGCTACTGACCGATCTCAGCGATCTCTCTCGTGAGGTTGTTGATGGTCGTTCGCAACGCTGCGTTTTCTTGTCTTAGAATCTCATTTGCTTCTCGCACCTTGTTCATATCTTCTTTCTTCATGGCTTCGGTGATTTTCTGCGCGTTCCGTATATTTTTCGCTTTCGCTGCTTCGACCCAGCTCACTCGCTCATGTGATGGTCACCCTTTCCTGCTGAGGCCTCTTGCAGCAGCTGCTGTCTCTGGATTTAGGCGCGCGGTTCTCCGATGGGGCCCTTGACTTTCGCGCAGCTGGCGGCTTCTTGAGTGGCGGGAAATCGCTCTCCGACAGCAGATGGCCTTCGGCCTGTCGGCGCTCCCATTGTCGCTTGCGCACTGCGTAAGGGATCTGGTATTTCGCCTTGCACGTTCGGTCTCCGGTCGGGTGTTCATCCCCGCACAACTTACGTATTGGGGTACAGCGATGGTCTTTTGTAGGGTTCGCCAGTCCGCAGGCCATGCACGTCCTGATTGTAGGGGTCGGGCACACGTCCTTGCAGTGTCCCACTCGGCCGCACTGCTGGCAAACGTCGATCTCTTTCCTGTAGAGGCGGCAGGGCATGACAGTGACTCCGCATCGGAAGAAGTTCAGTACCTTGGGTCCCTGGAATACCACGATCGCAGTGGTCGTGCTTCCAATCCTTCTTGCGCCCACTACTAGCGGGTTCCTCTAGTTGACGATGCTTCTATCTAGCTGGTCGGCGCTCTCGTCGATGTGGATGCCTCTGATGACGCCTTTTTACGGTGTCGTGAGTTGCCATGCGATATGCTCTGACGTCGTAGGGATTGCCTTGAGTAGAGATTTCCGCGTTGGTTTCCTCGGTGTACTGATGACCATGATGTTCTGTTGCGCGTTGGTGCAGATGGTGTCCGCGGCGCTTTCCTCGCTCGGGATCTTGGCCACAGCGAGTATGGCCGCAGCGACGGTGGTGGTGCCGGTCTTGACGATGTCCAGTCCCCCTCGGCGTTTGACAACTATCTAACTTTCTTCCAGTGGGATGGCTGGCATGCGTGCTGCCTTAATGACCGAGGCTCTGAGGTTCTTGTTGAATTTCGACCTCGTGCTTGTTTGACTGCCACCGGGTCCGCTGGCGCAGCATCGACATGCGTTCCCCCGCGAGCGTCCATCCGGCATCGTTGTGGTATTCCTCGGGTGATATCTATTTTACTTGAACTTGAACGCACATGTGATTGTCCACGATCATTGTTGTTTGAGCGGGTGCCTCCATCTCGGAGCTGACGAGCGGCAGCCGCCGAGGAGTATGGCAGACGACTGTCGGTGCGCCGATGTTGGGCCTACTCTCCGCGGAACACGCCTAGGCCTAGCAATCTGCACGACGACAGTAGAAGTAGTCACGAAATGTGGCAAACAAAAACGCACCTCTGCGGTCAGCTGGACTAGCACCCTAACTAGCACCACGGGACTAGCAACGGGACTAGCACCCTAACACCTAAGTTTATTTGCTGGGCACCCTTCCGCTAGGGAGCTATAATTGCACGCACTGTGGAGTGTAGGTAATAGCACCCTTAGTGTGTTCATCTGGCGACAAACTGATTTGCACCTTTAAGGGTGTAAAAGTTTAGTGTAAATGCCGCTACATCTGCGTCGCGAAGCCGCTTGACTGTTCACTTTCCTCAAGTTCCGCCCTTCTACGCTCCAATATTCTATCATCAAAAGCTCGGCTGCTTTTCATCGCGTATCAACGACAAAGTAGTCTTCCTACCTTCGGCCCGCATAGTCTGCGTTTATGGTTTATGGAGGGCGGAGTCTAAGAAATGATTGATATTTCCCAGCCCTAAGCGCACAGCTTGGTATTAGGTTTTACAGCGTGTATTGGTGTGGAGCAAACACTTTTGCACAGTTTCACTCAATCTGGGCACAAAGTGCTTTGAAATTAAACTTCTTCACCGAGTCTACTCCGCGTAAACTTTCGATGGCAACTGTGCCATTGAGTACCTGTATTTTTTTTATTGTGCAAACATAAAAGGAGAACTTTTTCGCATTAAAGGTGTTCCAGCCATGCAATACTTCAACCTCGCGAATTTTTATTACAATGATAGAAAATGACGAGATTCATGGCATTTGCCGCTTCCCCGTTCGGGACCTCCATACTATTCATCCACTCCAATCAATCTATCCATGCCGTCGGTCACGGAGCTCGACATTTCTTATCCGCTGACGGGATGTCACACGTATGCCCCGGTATGCATATGCAGACAAAACCCAGGCATAATATGAAAGTCTATTTTAACAATACACAGTCAAATAGTTTTTCTTGAGAATTAGCAAAGACTAAGCCCCAAGTCGTGTGGTACAAAAAATACAAGGTCACTGTACGTTGTTTTATAAGCTTGCGTAAGTGGCTCCTTATATCTACCGATTCCTAAAACAAATCATCGGATTGAAGAAACAGCAATTAATTACATTTTTTAGCGATTCTGGGAAAAGAGCACCGCGTTTGTGCAAACACATTTCACCACAAAACTAAGCAGATTTAAGAAGACTGCAGCGGTGAAAAGCTCCAGGAGGAAGGCGTTGGTGCAATGGCAAAGCACAACGTGTCAAGTACACCTGTCGGGATAAAAAATGAAAATAGCAAAACAACCAGAAGGAATAATGCCCCTTGATTCTTTAAAGCTGCGCTAGCGCTTTCTTACTGCATCGCGTTTGGGAAGAAAGTGCTCTCTTCTAGCTTTTTTTTTACTTTGCACTGGTCTAATTTCTCAGAGCGAGAAACAACACCATGCCAACATTGGCTGCCAGACACTGAACAGTTATTCAATTACTGCCAGGAAGTTTTACCCTCACTCACCGTGTATGTTTAGCCTGTTCCTTTGTCCATATGGCTGAGTTGTCAGGGTCACTCGTTATCGCAGTTGCAGAGACGCAATAAGTACTGTCACCATGCAATGGGTCTACTTCATAGTTTCTGTATACTACATACCAGGGTTCACTCCAGTTCATGCACTGGAAGAAGAGAATAGGAGATACTTAGTAACATAGAGGTCCGTTTTCACTGGGACAACAAAATCACATTTGTGCATTACCTACAACAAAGAAGATATCAACACTAATTATGTAAAATAGAATTCCTTGTTTAAAAACAGAATTTTCACCGTTATGAAGGTGTCAAATACGTTGACGCAGAAAGGGAGTCATTTACATACGCCCTAAGCAATTATTCTGTGCTGAAGGAAATAAATGAAGTTTGTTTGTTTGCTTGCGTTCACACGACGTTAACGAGTAACATCTTCACGGCGACGTCATTTGCACCGACCAAACAAAAATTCATAGGAAGATGTCTTTAAAGGGGCCCTGAATGACGCCTCGGCCTTTGTGAAAAGGTATAACCCACGGATAGCATACGCTCGTGTGAACTTCTCAACAAAGTTTTGCAACCATGCGCCGCGTGGACCTCGCAAGCGGATCGCGAAGTCATCTTTCTCTCAAACGCTGTTTTTACAACAGAACCGTGCTCTTCACTCATTCGTGGACGATTTCGTAGTGTAGTAAATCCTCATACGCGGCTGCTGTTGGCCAATAGCTGACGTCGATCAAGAAGGGTGTCTGGATCAGTGCGCTTCTTTCTCCTGATACCTCGTATGTTTATTGACGTAGTTTAGTAAACAGGATGAAATAGACGAAGATGTGCTTTATAATTTCGATGAAAATAACGTACTTCTGGTAAAAAGCCGGCTATCGTGTTTGCTTACGCTTGACCACGGCCACCCGCGTTGGAACTTAACTTCAACCTCTCTGTTTATCGGAGTTGTAGCTGTCGAGTCTCGCTAATTTCGACTAGTTTTGAACACTCAACTGGCCTCAAACCATACGAAATTTAAGGTCAGGCAACACGTACGCTTGGCGGCGCGCGTTCACTTTTGGCCGCTCCTGGTTAGACGCCTTGGCAGACTTTGTGATAGCGCTCCAAATTGTGCATCGTGGATGTGGCTACTATACGTCGGTCAAGCTCGTGCAGGACAATGCTGGTCCGTAGCATGGCGAGACTAAAGCACATGAGCGCGAGCACTCAATGCCTGTCGAACACAAAGCAAACGCTCCGCATACGTCCTACAGTTGCGTCTAGCTGCGGTCTCCTACGTAGCGTAGATACCGCGGCCGCCGCGAGGCGCTGCGGTGAATTCGCTGCGGCTCGCTGGCGACAGCCGTATTTGATGCGTCGAGGGCGTCAAAATCGGAAGTAGTTGCGTCTGCGTTGACATCGAAAATCAAATTTGAACGGCGCGCCTTAGTGACTTACACTAAGCGGATCGTTGTGGGCACTCCCCGCTCCGCCGTAGTCTTCGCAGTGCAAGGCATTGAAGAAGGAGCGGAAGCACCGCGAATGACGTGTTTCATTGCCAATAACTCCGCTTCTGCTGAACGCATTGAAGTACTTGTTTGCGGAAAGTTTACCTTCAAATGCATTTCTCCGCTTCGATAAAAAGTGGTTCAGGGTCCTTTATAGGGGAGATGCATCACATAGAATGTTTCATAGGGAAGCTGTTAGCCTCTATATATAGTTCATCAAGATTTTTCGCATCCGTCAGCGAAAAAAATAAAAAACAATGGAGGGACAAAAGTGCATATTTCCTTTGGAATCAGGCATACAACATACAGCTCAGTATTCATTTGAATGAAAAAAAGCACAAAACTAGCGTCCAAACCGCATGATGGATGTAAAGGCACCTGTGAACAACGTGAGGCACGTTCCTTCTCTCCGCGTGTATTTCTCGGTAATGATTAGGGTTGCATAAGCTGCTCCGGTGGGAAAGGGGCAACCACAGCATACGAATCAGTGAATGACGTCACCAACTTCATATATAGAAGGGGAGACCTGCCTAGCAACTCATTCAGTTCATTGCAAAACCGCTATAGATAGACCACACAAACTCTCGAAGAGCAGCGTGAATACGATGAGCGTCGAAGAATGCAAAATGGCAACGTTAAACAATGGTGTCGTGGTAACCCTAGGCAGAACAATAAAAGATTTCATATACCCATCGACGGCATTTGAGTGGTTTTCTGCCAGCTTCGCTGCCCCTCCACTTCCACGGGGTCGGGATGGCGAGTCATTTTTTTCTTAATAGAGCTATTACTACAAATTTTTTCAAGGCTTTCGGCCATCACCGTGCATTGATATGCAACGTTCGTATTTATTATACACGTGCGAGAGCAGCATACTTTACCTCCGTAATATTGTTTATGGTGATGCTGCCGAAAAAATTTTGCCTTTGTGCGTAATCCTTACAGGGTGCGGATAAGAACCAATAATTTGCCAGTAATATTCGTTCTCTTCACAAGAATGCTTGTAATTTTGACCATTGCGTTTCTACGCATCACTTACGCAAAATATATTTCATAGTTATACAACAGTTGCACTGTAAACGTATATGGCGCAATAAATGTATTTTGAGGAAAGTGGATGCTAATTTCAGTCCCATTTCCTCACATGCCGGTATGCTACAGAATGCTTAAAAGAAAACAAACAGAAAAAGCAGTGCCCTTCAACACTATGAAGAAAGATGACCAATGAAGCTGTGTATGTGGGCGCCTTAATGGCGAACTGCACCTCCGCCGCGGGTCATCCAGGCATTACACTATCTTTGGGGTCGACTCACGTATAGGGAGTGTTCCCCACCAGCGTCACTTCCACAGCGAGTCGGCCCGGTATTGTATTACCTTCGGGCTCGGCTCACGTATGGCGTTTGCTTGACTCCTGTTTCACATCCGCTGCGGGTCGGCCCGGCATTGTGCTATCTTCGAGATCGACGCACATATGGAAAGTGCTTAACGCCTGCTTCACCTCCGCCGTGAGTCGCCCGGCATTGCACGATCTTTGGGATCAACTCACGTATGGGCAGCGATTAAAGCCTGCTTCACTTCTACGGCGAGTCGGCCCGGTATTGTACTATCTTCGGTATCGGCTCACGTATGGAATTTGCTTGACTCCTGCTTCACCTCTGCTGCGGGTTGGCCCGGCATTGCACTATCTTCGAGATCGACGCACGTATCTTTAACGCCTGCTTCACCTCTGCCGCTGGTCGGCCCGGCATTGCACAATCTTTGGGATCGACTCACGTTCGGGGAGTGTTTAACGCCTGCTACACTTCCACGGCGAGTCGGCCCAGTGTCGTACTATCTTCGGGATCGACCCACGTATGGGTTTGCTTGACTCCTGCTTCACTTCCACTGCAGGTCGGCCGGCATTGCACAATCTTCGGGATCGGCCCACGTATGGGGAGTGCTTAACGCCTGCTTCACGTCCGCTACGGGTCGGCCCCGCATTGCACTCTCTTGGGGATCGACTCAGGTACGGGTAGTGTTTAACGCCTGCTTCACTTCTACCGAGAGCAGCGTGGCCTTAGTGTGACCGATGTTCAAGAGGGTATATTTAGTCACTGTGCGATATTTGGGGACGACTAGGAACTCAGAGTCCACTATAAGCTACTCCCGTGGAAGCCGAAAAGCGAGAGGTAGCCACCAGGGGCGTAGACAGCGGTGTGCTTATGGGGCTTCAGCCTTCCCCCCCCCCCCCTTATTTTCTTTTCATGCTGTCCATTCACCGCCGACCAAAACAACTACCGGCGCCGGAAATTATTCTGGATTTTGTCTAGAATGTCATCTTCAGGCTTGAAAATACATCTCTGCGCGTAAATTGTGAAATCGGGCTGGATTTCGCAGCAACGCCCATGCACGGGAGTCACATAACGCAAGGAGCCCCATCCGAGCACAAAGCTTAAAGGGTGTTTTGATAGCGAGCGGGCTCTTCGCGGACTCTCGCAGAGGCCGAGGAATCTGAGGAGCGAATTGATTTCAATTACGAAACTTTATGGCTATAAATTTCGCATAAACTTTTGATGCGACAGGTGCATTGACATTTCTAAAGATGTGCTTTATATTTTCAGTTTCGGAATTTCGTGGGTTTAATGTTGTTATAAACATTCGACGCCAAAAGTGCACAGACATTTGTAAAGTCGTACATGGGAACATACAACGAGATAAGCCAAATCAACACACTATCAGACAAGTTGGTAAAGCACGCAGAGAGGTACGATGAGATTAAGCGTTGTGGTGGTTCATTTGTGCCGTCAGGTCACCGAAAAGAACATCAAAATTTGACCTGCGCTAAAGCATCCATGTCAAGACACAAAAGCCAGGCAAGGTAACTACGTTCTTATTTATTTTTGTACTTTGACTTTTATTCGCGTGGACACATTTATCCTTTTCAATTTTCTTGTTCTTGCTACCCGCGGGCTGCCAGAGCCAGTCAGAGCGCATGCGTTTTTCTCGTGTTACCCCAATAACCGCATGGCCACTTTGGTGCGCGTTCGTTTTTCTCTGGCTGAGTGGATTTTCGCCTGACAGAGTTTTGGGGCGCATTCTGGATAGCACACGAGTAAAATAAACAATGGTCGCTCACCACCACTACTGCGTGGAATCGACGTATTGCAACGTGTTCGTTTGAGCGCAAAACCTCTCCGGAAAGTCTTGTCTCGCCGGTGTAGGATACCGAGCAGTATGGATATGGTTGTGTGTGAGCCAAACGTCTCACGTTCTGTCCAATATTCCTTCGATAGTCTCATTAGGTGCCCAAAGTTGGCATTCGATTGTGGCCAACATGCTTGCCTTCGCTTTTTTTTTTTCATTTCGATGCCCCCGCCTCACAAAAGAAAAAAAAAGACACAGTTGCGGCACAGCGAATTGTCGCATGGGGAAAGTTCGATTTTGTTACTTCTTTTATGGAAAGTAATGCTCCACGGGACGCTTCAGTTGCCGGATATTCTTATTATGTTCTTGTGATAGCAATTACATGGACACTCCAGGCGCAGTCCTGCCATCGCCCTCATGTTCCGTATGAAGTCCAAGGGCGATAAAGTTGTGGCCGCACGCCGCATGCTCTATATGCGAGTGAAATGATGTGGAAGGGGTGGCATGGGTGAGCCGGCGATAGTGGCTCAGTCTTGTGTGCGCAAGGGAGAAAAGCGGGGAGGAAGCGCGCCGGCTTCCGTCGCATGCGATACATCGAGGGGAGTGGAGGGAGGAGGGGCGGGCATTAGGATTCTGTTATCTGTGAATATGTGATTGTACGACATGTTTATTTGCCTAGTTTGACGCATTATATAGCGTGACTTTTTCTTAGACACGTAAACCTATTGCAGACTTATACGTATATTTAAATATCTCATGGCGAGGTTTTGTCTGTACGTCTAGTTAACTTTGTTTCCAGTGACACTTCTTCGCCCTTTATCAAGCTCTATCTTCGTATTTGTATATTCCATTGTATCGTGGCATGTCTAATGTACGAGGGCGAGTCAAATGAAAGTGAGCCAACCAACTCCGCGCAATAATGGTTCTGTTCAATATCTACAAAGCATGCGCGTAGCACACAGGCATCTCTCATTTACAAAAGTGACACGCAGCTGTGAGGATGAAGGTTCTTGAAGGCTCTCGTACACTGGGCTGAGCATGTTTGCGTCGCATAATGGACACTCGAAAAGTTGAATAGCATGGTGTCGTGAGGTTTTTGACAGCTGAAGGTGTTTTCTGAATAGAGATGAGTCGCTGTATGGCTGCTGTGTACGTTGAACATAACATTTCGTTGGCCGCTGTGAAGCGTTGGAGCAAACGGTTCAAAAAAGGACGTGAAAGATGGAAAGACGATCAAAGACCGGGTCAAAGCCACCGTGTAATCACCCCCTACACAATTGCAAAGGTTGATGAGCTGATTAGACATTAACGGAGATAAGCATCCATGAATTGGCAGAGCATGTGAACATCAGTCACGGTTCAGTTCACACCTTAATTCAGTAACATCTCGGTTATCGGCTCTTGTGTGCACAATGGATGCCCAAGATTTTGAACCACCGCCAGAAGACGAAGAAGTTTGACGCTGCCTTGACTCATGTAATCTGGTATCACAATGAGGGTGACGACTTCTTGAATTCAATTGTGACCGGCAACCAATCATGGGGATACTACTAGGAGCCTGAAACATGACGGCAAAGATCACAGTGGAAACATTGGAATTCATCGCCCCCAAAGAAAGGAAAGGCCGTCATTTCCGCTTGAAAGGTGTTGTTGACTTTTTTTTCAATCATCAGAGGCCATTACTCACAGAATTTTCTAAACCTGGAGAGACTATCAATCGTTTCCGATGTTGTGAAACGCCGGATCCGCTGCGTGTCGCAATCAAGAAGAAACGACGCGGAAGATTGACGAATGGGGTCATCTTGCTCCACGACAATGTGCGTGCCCACGTCGCTTATATGGTTACTACAAAACTGGCAAAGTCCCAGTGGGAAACACCGCAACACCCGGCACACAGCCATGATTTGTTGCCTTGCGACTTCTTCATTTTTTAACAATTCAAGAAACAGCTCAAGCGAACCAGACTTGTGTCGGACGATAACCCGAAAGAGTAATTTAAAAACTTTTTGAAGCAGCAACCCCAGGATTTTTATGAGACGGGAATCGCACGACTCGTTAGCCAGTAGGTTAAATGTCTAAATGCTCATGCAGACTACTATTAAATAAATTACCCAATTTGTCATCTATTCGCATCGGCTCACTTTCATTTAACTGGCCCTCCTATATCTTGCAGAACTGCTTTTTATACGTGCTCTCTCTTGCGACTATAGTTTCGGTGCTATTGCTCCCAATACGCGTCCGATGATAGCTGCTCCTGAGCAATACATTGGAACAAATGACAGCGTCATTGAGATTTTCCCTGGCCGTGGTATATGTACAAAAATGTAAACAAGGTTCTTGGCTGACAAAGCCTCATTAAACTATTCGTCCTCGAATTGTTAATTTCATGGCCTTTACGTTTTTCATATCAGCGGCATGCACTGCTTTGCTGGTTTTGAAGTGACCTAGTTCTAAAGCTCGCGTGATATTTTCTTTACTTATTAAATAGACAGAAAACATGGAAACATTTATATCAGCTATTTTCGACACAAGTTTTGAGACATACAAGTGTATTCTTTTAGCAAAAAGTACGTATTTTACTTGTCTTGACTGCGTAGCGTTCAAGAATTTGTTTGCAGCATCTTTCGCAATAGCAATGCAGTTATTATTCATGTATTTGATACCTCGACAAATTTCATAAGTAGGAAGCCGAGCTGCAACATGCGCCCCTCCCCCCGAACGAAATTTACGGCTACGCCACTGGTAGCCACACAACATAAAAGCGGGAAACTTCAGCTCCTGCAAGCAGCACGCGCCTGTCATCTGGGTTGCTTACAGCAGCGACGTGGCCGTGGCCACACGTCAGTACGGCTGCTGCTTGACGCTGGCAACCAGCAGGAATTAATCCGTAAATATTTGTCGCAGCAGCTGTCTCTGCCTTGTATCGGAAATTAAGAATTAGATGTGTTCACATTTGGCGGATACTACTCCCCAAGACATTACCAATGCCCAAGGGTAAAAGTCACACTCTGTGGACGCATTGAGTAGGTGACGTCACTCACGAAACTCTGTAGGTGCCAGACGTCTCTACCGCAGATTGACCGGCCATAAAAGGCACCGTTATAAACAAGATGCGTGACCACATTATAGCCTGAGCTGACGAACCTCATGAGGACCAACTTCAAGGCTCAGGTAATTACTGGGGGGCAGTGACCGGACGCGGCGAGCATTTCCCCGACAACCTCTGTGTCGTAGAGAATATATTTGGCTGGGTCATTCAAGGAATGCACGCGAATACGTGCCATCCTCTGTCACCACGTAACACCAGTACAACTGCCTTGTTCCTGGACTTGTTCCTACTACTGGGGCACTGAGGTCCAACCTGGAGCCCCATCAGAGATGTGGCGGTTGGATGCCATCGGGATAACCGAGGGACACGAAGATCACGACATCAACAAGCTCCCGGCGCTCATCCACTTTCGCCGCACATTACACAAGAGCGCAGGACGGTATGAAGTACTGCTGATTGTTAAGACGCCAGGTCTCACCTAAGAGCTGGCGTCAGTACGAAATGCGCTGTTGCTGAAGGCAAGCTAAAGCGCCACTTTCAGTGTTCGAACATCAACCAGCACTTCTGCAGGAATGCGATGTCGCCATTGGCGAGTACTTTAATGAAAGCAATGCGGAGAGAGAAGAGCCGTCTGATCCCCTCGGACAGACTATCCGCTACCTACCTAACAGTGCTGTAGTCTGACGCGAGGCCGTGGCTACAAAGGTCAGCATCGTGTTCGATTCCTCATCGCATGAATACAGCGATCCGTTTTTTATCGACATACTCGATAAACGCGTAAAGCTTGGTCCCAAGCTACTGCAGTTTAGATGCAGCAAGTTCGTGCTCAGCGCTGATGTCCGCAAGGCCTGTCTCCGGGTATGCATGAGACGGAGAAGCTCTCGGTAGTCATTTCAACTGACTACCGACATATGAGCCTCGCGTACCGACAATCGTCGAGTGGCGCATGACTCGGGTCTCTTCAAGCCCGTTCTTGCGGCCAGCTACACTGCAGCACCACCTGGAAACATGGAAGACAAAATACCCGGAAATTGGAGCCAATCTACAATCTTTATTCTACGTGGACGACTTAGTCATAGGCGCGTCATCCGAAGAGGAGGCATTGGAGATTTACCGAGAAGCGAATTGCATTTTTAGCGATGCTGGAATGGAACTGAGAAAATGATGTCTGACCTCCAATGATGTCTGACCACGCAATTCTTGAACGATGCCCTCTCATTTTAGATTGTAATTTAGGAGAGTTGCGATTCCAAGGTGGTTAGTCCGCTTTGGCACTGCTCATTAGAAGACATCATCTTCACAACGCAAGCATTATTTGCATACATTTCAACTCAACCATCAACGAAGCGGTCAGTCTTACAAGCCTTCGACATGCTATTCGACCCGTTGGGCTTCGTCGCGTCATCTCACGTGAGAGCTCGACTTCTGTTCCAACGGCTGCGGTAGCGGAGGCATCTATTGGGACGAGCCTCTTCCGCCTGACGTTAAGGACTTGTGGAAGAAGTGGGCATGGGAATTGCCATGCTGGCTACCATTTGTATTCGACGTTGCCTTTCACCGGCATCGCAAGATCATGGAGGCGCGACAACACATTTTTTCTCTGACCCAGGTCTCATGCGCACGGAGTAGCAGTATTTGCACGCCAACCAAAATCCAACGACAGTTTTCCGTCCGGCTACTTATTAGCAAGCCTCACCTTGCAACTCTACTGCGTTTATAACTTCTTGCGTGTATTTTAGCTGCGATATTGCGGCATTACATGGAGGAAATGTCTAAGGTGTCATCTTGCTTTGGCTCCTTCTGGTCTTATCAGCGATAGTATTACACTGGGTCTCTGGCGACGCTAACCGCTTAGAGACCTTCGTAAGGAACCATGTGAGATTGACACTTTCACCTTAGGCTACATTTGGCGGCACTGCGCCAAGGAAGAGTACCCGGCAGACCTTTATGCCCACGCTGTAACAGCAGCGGTTCTAACACGAGAAATGAAGTGGTGGTCTGGACCTCTGTGGTTGTCCAAACAAGAGGGCAAGTGGCCTTTGAAACCTTGAGCTGTGCTAATGGTGGATGACTTGAACAGCAAACTTTTCTGCCGGTGCCCAACCGCAGACTCACCGCAAGCCATACGTCCACCGACAAGCCCTGTTGGACCTCGAAAACTACAGCTCATTTTTCGTACATCTGCGATTGAGCACCTGTATTATGAAGTTTATTTGCAACGCTTTTCGAAGCCAGCAATCCTTGTCTGGGCCGCCTCAGAGCACTACTGACTCAAGTTGGTTCAGAAAATCGCTTTTCTAGCTGAGGTCACCCCACGTCATGCTGGCCAGCGGTTGCCACCAAGACCCATCGTGCTGAGCCTAGCACGGAACTTTGACCACGACGGGTTGCTTAGAGTTGGAGGCCACTTACAGGAATTCTATGGGTCAGAGGAACCTAAAATCACAGTCTCGTTACAGTGTGACCAGGTGTCTACATGGATCTTGCTATCTGGAACAGATGTCCTTGCTCTACATGCCAGAGTTTAAGCTACGCTTGTTCACCGCCGGTCAAGATTTTGCATCCTAAAGGGAAGGGGAACCGTTTAGAAGGTGATTCAGTTTGGATTGCCGTGTCGACGTTGAAGATTGCCTCCAGTGTCGTTCCAGGTGGCCCCATGGCCGAAAGACCGCATAGCAGAAACCTTACCCTTCGACGTCGTGGGAGTAGACTTTTTCAGCCCACTTTACTGCCCCTATACGTGCGAAGCCTGATATTGCCATTTTTTCCTGTGTGGTGACACGAGTAGTGCACCTAGAAATAACGTCGGACATGACAGCGCGACCATGCATCCTTGCCTTTCGTCGTTTTACATCCAGGCGTGGCAATCCATCTACAGTTTATTCAGATAACGCCATGACAATCCTCAGCTGTTCGAAACAACTGCGATTGCTGCTCAGAGAGGCCGTCCACGACCGCGCAACTGCTCACCGCATTTCGTGAAAACTCATTGCCGAACGAGCTCCGTGATGGAGCGGTTTCTGGCAGCGCGAAATCTTGCGAAATCTGGAGAAATAAAGACGCGCTGAAGCTCTTCCTTGGACGAAGCAGCCTCAGTTATAAAAAACTACTTCCAGATCTGGCTGAAGCAGAAACGATTGTCAACTGCTGCCCTCTAACGCCGCTCTGCGAGGACACCGAGTAGGCAGAGACTCTAATTTCATGGCACTTCTTAGCCGGCAAGCGCGTAGTGTGAGTACCCACAAGAACCACCGGCGGTTTCCCTAGCACCACCGTGCATGACTTGCGAAGGTGGGTGAAGCACAGAAGCAAGCTTCTGCACTGATTATAGAAACGATGGATGAAATAATATTTGTTTCTCATCCGCTCCGCTCATCACAGCCAGCCATCACCTTCGTCCCGACTGCGCGTTGGTGACCTTATTGTCAAGGACGACAACGTGCCAGCGTTGCAGTGGAAACTCGTCAGAGTGGTCGAGGCGTTTCCAGGTACGGTCGGCATCGACAGATATTTCAGAATCGCCTTCACAAGCGGCAAGCAAATCAGGTGCGCCGCTCAAAGGTTGTACACTTTGGATGCAAACGATCACACGGCGAACCCGAGAGGATGTTGCGTCCAATGCAAGAAAGCAGTGGCGACAAACACCACGCATCGCGCGAGACAACGGCATCACACGCGAGCGGCCGGCGACCGGGCCTGCTCGCGAACACACAATAAAAACGCAAGAAGTATTCGATCAGGGCACTGTGGCTATGCGTCACAACCACTCAGGAGAACAACAACAACAGCAACAACAATGCGTATTTCGGTATCTTCGCTGTCGTTAGGGAGCTCTACAAGTGCTCATCGCTACAGAAGTATGAACGTGTTCTTTATGCAAAAATGTATCTGTGAAATCTGTCACGTATTATAGCCATTTACACCTGTTCACGTGGAATTACTGGACATAAGCCATTTGTTTACTCCTGCTCACTGCATATTTTGTGTCCGGAGCTAACCTCTAAATTATACAGTAAAACTCACTCATTCTGTCGCGTATACTTTCATGCAGTTTTTTGGACTCTGAAAGTTACTTTAAATAAAATGAACACGCATTTTCCCTTTTTGGATGACCTGGTAGGCACTGTATAGCATACCAATATAACTGCTTCGTTTACGGTCCCACGATGAATATTTGGGCTACATCAGGCTTTTGGCAGGCATAAGTTGACCTCCCGTGGCCGTAGTATAAAGCAGTCACATGTTGAACAGCATAACAAAATATGCATTCATTACTAGGCCACACCTACACAATATATTTTAAAACAGATTTCATACATGGATCCCTTTTCTTGTTGAAATTTTACTTTTTTAGGAGGTAATTATTTAAACCAGTACTGTGTTTCATCTTTGACAACACTGAAGTCTGAGATTGTGTTTGTGATTGGTATAAATAAAAACTTCCCTTTGCAGTCCTACTTCACACTATAGCTTAACTCATTCAGAAAACCCTTTCTCAAATACATGAAGGTTTATACTCACTTTCAGGACATTGATAGCAATTGAGTTCGCCCAGCCTGATTCACAACCGGCTGGTAGTCTAGTCACGAGTTGGCGACCAGCGGCCACACTTATTCAATGTTCACTAAGGGCCATTCGCCCACACCGCCTCTGACTTGCGCTCATGTGCATTCAGACTCATCGGCACTCACGCTCTCACTGACACATTGAAATTTATGTTTATAATGCGGAGCACTTATTGGCATTCACACTAACATGTGCTCACTGCTACGGTCATGCCTAAGTCCCAGCGCAGTTACTGACACTCACGTTTGTAGCTGCGCCAACTCACACGCACTGGTACTCACGTCCATAACCACGCATATAATCCCATATACAGTTACTCCATGGCATTCATACTCACAACCATTTGTCCAATGGAATTGTTCAAAGAAGTGGACTATATTAACACGAGAATAAATTCGCAACATATATTCAGTTATTAACCTAATTTCACTAACTACTCTAATTATTTTATGGTACGTATTGCAATTTACGAATGGTAGCCGGTGAGTTTTCAGGACATATCTCCTTGAAAGTAGTTCACAAAATTTGGTTGAAAAACATGGGTGTTCAAGGTACTCTTGTTGTTCAATGCAGTAAAGAGCGTTTGGCTTGAGAAATGAGTCAACAGTCCATTCTTATGGTGAGTTTGATGGTGGATATCCAAAGCGGAGTCATTCTGCAATTCTTAAATTGCAATACGTGTCGTAAAGTAAATAATTAAGATGTGAATTAGTTAATTTGTGCTTAATTACTGAATATCTGCTTCGAGTTTTCGTTCGTGTTATGTCTGCCTCTCTGAATAATGTCTACCTCTCAAGGTCTAGAATTATGTAGTCTGCAACAGGATGGATGGATGGATGGATGAAAAACTTTATTAGGGTCCTTTAGGGCACGCACTAGTGCGCAGCGGGCCGCTCCCACGTCGGGACAGAGAGGCCGAGTCTCTCCGCCGCGTCGCGGGCCCGTTGGACAGCCCATAACTGTTCTTCGAGGTTGGGGCTGTGTAGGACCGCATCCCAACGTGAAGAAGTGTTGTTTTTATCGCTGTGTAACGCGGGACATCGCCAGAGCATGTGAGGTAAATTCGCTAAATCATTGCATAGTGCACATGCACTTGTCTGAATTTCGGGGTACACCTTGTGAAGAAGTAGGGGGTTTGGGTAAGCCCCCGTCGGTAGAAGCCTTAGTGTCAAAGCTTGAGGTCTATTGAGTTTGCAATGTGGGAGGGGGTAGATCGTCCGAGCCAAATAAACGTGCTTAGTAATTTCGGTGTAGGAGGAAGGAGAGTCCCGATTGTCAGTAGCCCCGGCGTCACGCTGCCCGGTAGCTACGCGGTTGATGATCCCTTGATCCCTCGCGAAGCTCCGTGTCTGCAACAGGAGACTTAAAAGTTCCGTATGGCTTTAAAATGGTCACCCGGCATATCACGCTGGATGCTATACGAACGTATCCGTCGTAACTTATAAGCAGAAAAAACGAGCTGGTAAAACAAGCAACGCTTCTTTTTTAACGCTGGCACTTGAAAATTTAGTCATTCTTTTAAAAGATAACATTCACGAAGCTCGAAACTAGAAATCTTTGTGTTGCTCCACTTCTCTGCGCACACGCTCATGCATATCTGGTCAGATGTTGTGGTAACGGCCACTGTTGATGGAATATTTGATAACAATGTTCTAAAGAAATACACAGTCTGTGAGACATGCCGAGTGTGGAATATTATTCAGCGTATGTACTGAGACTTAGGTAAAATCGGCATGTGCACAGGGGGAACCAGGCAGAAAGGGCCTCGACAGGCCTGCAGGAGGGAGGGTGGGGGTTAGCAAGCCGAGTACACATTCATTAGTTAGATGTCTCAAGAACGCATACGGTGGTTTCTCTATAATTTTGTTTACCTCGGCATGGCGATGTCTACCAGCTATGTTTAAGCCATTCAGCATTGGTGAAAAGAATGCAGGCTGTGGCTCTAAATAGGTGAGCCCAGGTTCTTTAAGGCCTAGAACCTTCAGCCGAATTATCCATACTAGCATCCTGAGTTGCTAATGTGTACTGCTTTGAAAAAGCCAGTGGAACGGTTCGTTTTTGTGGGGGAGCTTTTTTTATTTTTTAGGAAGATGTATCCTTTGAAATATGCTCGTGCTAAGAAGAGTTCTCGGAAGAAACCTAAACATTTTGACTGCGAGGAAATTAACGTCTCGAGAACAATGTGCATGGGACTTGGTTGCTCAATATAAAATGTTGACAGACCACACATTGCACATCAACTTAGCCCATTACAATCTAGAAGTGCAATAAACGATAATTGACCCAATTAAAGACATATTCTACAGCGCTTCTTCACTTCTTGGCAAATGGCCGTGAAATGTTGCACGGGTGATGACACTTGCAAATTGTAGTGTAAGGGAGGGGCAGTGAACACCGAAGTATAATTTGGAACGAGTAAGGAGAAACTGCGCACGCCTGTACTTTCTAGCGCACGCTCTTCGTACTCCGCCACCCTGGTATTACGGTGGTGGCAGCTGAAAGCTGAATACGCTACCTCGTGATCACTAGTACGCTGCCATATACAGCCGCTTACACTCTACGACTGGTGGAGCAGGGAGCAGGTCACACACTTTCCTGGCTGAAATTATTCTGAACTCTTACGTTTTTATCAACTGTAGCTACGAACTTGATAAAATCTATTTTGGTACCCGGAACATGAAGGCCTCTGTCTGCAACCGCTAGTTTGCACGGAGTGAAAAAACATTAAACAAGACATCACCTTGGCATCGTCTTGATAGACGCCGAGTGCAGGGTTGTTATCAAGAAAGGCGTCACCAGAAGTAAATAACACTGTAACAATAACCAGTCCCATGCTGGAAGGGGACGACCACATATTCTGCTGTTTGCTGCTAGCACTAAGTGTATAGATGAGTATATTATTTGAGAATAGCGTAGATGCACAGCACTAAGTTCAAGGGACGTCTGACGTGGTTTATACGGATTGAGATGACATTTCTCTTTTATGATTTAGTTTTGAAAAGTTAACGCACATGCCATAATTTATGTTTCAGCTCAATAGCAGCACCTGCTCTGTTTTTCACTTGGCCTTTCCGCCACCGGATATAAAGTCAGACAAAAAAGTCAACAAACTATGACCCCCATGACAGCATAGGTGAACAGTTCACTGGATAATTGAAATAAAGAAGCAATAAATAATGGAAATGAAAGTAAATGAAAAAACAATAGGCAGCAGGTGGGGCACGATCAGACGTCTTCGCATTGCGCGTGCGATGCTCTTACCAACTGAGCTACCGCCGCACCGTTTTCCCATTCACTTTGTGTTATGGTTGTCTACTAGAGCTAAACCTGAGAGTGTTAGCCAGCGCCACACCTCATGGCCTTGACGGCTGACATGGAACATCACTTTTTGTCGCAGGCATCACGTGTGGGTGACGCTTCTATCGTGTGTATGATCATGAAGTCAGAAAAATCCAAAAGCGTAACTGGCCAACACGTGAAATAGGCGGTGCCTGTCTGAAGCCGCAAAGCAAGCGAACGAGAAAGGCGCCTGGAGCTGAAGGGGACTGCGCGCTGGTGAAAGTAGAACGGAACGCGCTGAGCGCGCGGTAAAGTAACCCGACCTAGAGGAATGTGTAGGTAAGGTTGAGCAAAGTGGAGATTGAGAAACGAGGCGAAGCGTCGCGGAGGAGGAAGGCAGGTGGAGGCGTGCTGGGTTGACCTCCTCTGGCACTTGCTATAGGTTCCCTTTGCGATGCATACGTAGTGGATTCGTCACGTGGTAACATCGTTCTCGTGCGCCATACGCTGAGTGTGCGAGTGAAAGCGTGCGATGGTGAGCCGCCAATGGTGGCTCAATCTCGCGAGCGCAAGGAGTGGAAGCGCGCCGTATTCCGGATCGTGGGGGGAGGGCGTTGTACTTTCGCCACGCGAGCCCGCACGGGCTCTTGAAAGCTATCTGCTTTGAAACGCAGTCTAGATGGGCCGACGGTTCATAGCTTTGCATGGGCTGTGTTGTCACCGCTGTTTGCGTTGAAGCGATAGACATAACGAAGGTCACTTCGCTGGATACTGCTGCTGCGATACCTCACGCCAGCGTTTTGAAAGCCAATGTCCGCGGTCATCGAGATCGCGTGTGAAGTGCTCATGTTTGCATGTACGTGCTGACACTATGCTAGGTAATTTGGAGTAGGATAATGCTTACAATTGTGCATTCTACTTCGGCGACTGCGGCGTATGGCGCGGCCTCGCAAGCCCTGTCTTGAATCTGATCGTTGACGCGGAAAGTGTAGGCGTCAATGCTCACCGAGGGCCGATAGTGTCGTGCCGGCTATTAGCCCCAAGAAGTTGGAGTGCCGTTCTCTCGTGAGTCATGTCACGAATAGTACGCCGGTCACTCCGGCTCGCTCGGCTGCCGCACCCGCTCGTTCCCTGTAATTGTGCGTGCTTACGGTTACAGGTGGTTCAAGCCAGTAATTGCAGGATTTGTCGACTTCTTTCTCCTGTCGTGCCTGAACCACTAATTTTCCTTCAAAACCGCATGACTCGAGAAAATTTGCGGCTTGGATAACGCAAGCTATGTAGCGTTGAAGCGGTCTACTAATAATTCAATATGTATGTATGTATGTATGTATGTATGTATGTATGTATGTATGTATGTATGTATGTATGTATGTATGTATGTATGTATGTATGTATGTATGTATGTATGTATGTATGTATGTATGTATGTATGTATGTATGTATGTGTGTGTATGTATGTATGTATGTATGTATGTATGTATGTATGTATGTATGTATGTATGTATGTATGTATGTATGTATGTATGTATGTATGTATGTATGTATGTATGTATGTGTGTATGTATGTATGTGTGTGTATGTGTATGTATGTATGTATGTATGTATGTATGTATGTATGTATGTATGTATGTATGTATGTATGTATGTATGTATGTATGTATGTAGTAAGGAAGGAAGGAAGGAAAAAGTGGAGAAGGAAAGGCGGGGAAGTTAACCAGTTTAGCTTAACCAGTTTGCTACCGTACACATGGGGGCGAGATGGGTATGTATGTATGTATGTATGTATGTATGTATGTATGTATGTATGTATGTATGTATGTATGTATGTATGTATGTATGTATGTATGCATGCATGCATGCATGCATGTATGTATGTATGTATGTATGTATGTATGTATGTATGTATGTATGTATGTATGTATGTATGTATGTATGTATGTATGTATGTATGTATGTATGTATGTACTTACGTACGTACGTACGTACGTACATACATGTAGCGGTATGCGCCGTGTGTGTCCATAAATTTTGCTTAAATGGGGAGAGAGACCGTAAACTTTATTTTCAAATCAATGAGATTCGAGTCCAGCGTCTGCTTAGTGGATCTGGGCGCCCGACGCGGAAGCGCTTCCGAGACCTTATCTCGAAGCGGCTTCCTCGGCTCGCTGGACAGCCCAGAGTTCTGCTGTCAGGTTCGAGCTGAGCAGGGTGGTCTTCCAGCGCGAGTGGAGGCTGGCGGTGGAAGAGATGGAGGGGGTCGGCACTGCCCGACTAGTTTGTTAAGTCCTGACACTCCCATAACATGTGATTAAGTGTGGCAACCTCGCCACACGATGTCAGTAGGGAGAAAAGTCTTGGTATTTTGTGTTAACGTTATAAATCCATGTTAGAAGGACACTGTCCCTCGTACGTTCACCATGATTCTCATTGCTCTTGTCAGTTGTTCTAGTTATACATGGACACTTTAATAACGCGTAAAAGGAAGGGTTAGCAGCGCATGTTGCACGAAAAAGTTTGCAACTACTTCCACCGTTTTTCTAAACAGGCCCCCAGAAAACGCACAGCTCATGGCTGTTAACACGACGGTGCATCATGTATAGTATGCATATACTCCCCAAATACCATAACAGCAATCACATGAAAGAAACATTTCGTGGTTAAGATCGAGAGCCAATCAATTGTAAGCAACGATATATTTCGCAGTGGCTCTCAGTAGCCTTTATCGACAATATAGCACACTCCTCACCCAACAGAAGCAACCGACTGTCGTTATTGCGAGCCAACCAGTAAATATAAAGTTCGAATTGAAACCATGAAGCAGCTTTTACAGCGTCAAATGCAATGCCTACAGTATACTCTAAACACTACACGGCAGCTTAGGCTGCCTTGTAAAGCAAAATTCAACCTTCTGCCTCACTATGTCGCGATCTTGCGTTGTTTAATTATACAAACTGAAAACCATTCACTTCATGGGTACATAAATGAGAACCAGAAGACATTAGAAAAGTCATATGAGTCCGCTTGACTTTTGACTTCCACCGGGGAATATTGATATCTTCAATGTGCCCCATATTTCTAATAAATGAGGTATTGGCTTCCTTTTGACAGCAAACTCCACGGTGCAAGAGGCATAATACACTCAAATGCTTAGGCCGAGCAGCCTCTGTCAGCTCGCAAAACGGCTTCGTCATGCCTGTTGCTCCAGTCACGCGCCGCAGAAAATTGCTCAAGCCACTTGATCGTGCAGCATGGTAAAGGAAATAAACATTGGTACATTCATTTCCGTGTGCTGCAAACTGCTGTAAGCTTCAATTAGCTATACTTCAAATTTCCATGCCACTTAAACATAACCAATGCAGAACGGCCTAATTTTGAGAAGCAAATAAAGAAGTAAGTGGTACTGGTAGAATCCAAACTGCAGTGTTAGATACGTCCTTGTGTCACTACCGAGCGTTTCAGTTAAAAATGCAAAACCTCAATATTATACCATGTACTACTCGTCGTGTGCAAACATGTTTTATCGGTTAAAACGAAGTTAAATGCGGTAGAAGTCATATATAGCCAGCGATTGTCATATGGAGCGAGCACCTATTCCTGTATTCGCTACTCGCACTGAGTGAATAGACGGGTTTAATATTGCAGAAGAGTGTACACACGTAGCACTGGGTTCAAGGGACGTCTGACGTGCTTTATATGAATTGACACCACATTTCCCTTTTATGCTTTAGTTTTGAAAATATACCGGACGTGCTATGGTTTACGTTCTAGCTCAGAAGCAGCACCTGCCCTGTTTTTCGCGTGGCGATTTCCTCACCGGATGTTAACAGTCATACAAGGTCACTCTCCCTCGTGTTACTTTTTTGCTAATGTCGTGCCCTATGGCATCATGAGGCTCAGCTAGCCAACCAATTATAATGCAACTGCTGTGATATGTAATAGCTATAGCAGGACAGTAAAATTTGACAAATTTTATCTTACGTACTCTTCCAGACGCTTCGACCTCTTGAGGAATAGGAAACACTTTTATAACAAAGATCCTTAGATGATCTCTGTGACACATATCTTATGACCGTACTATACTGCTTATTTCATCAGAACCTAGTAAACAAAGCTCAGAGCTGCTCAAAACGGCAGCAGTTGCTGGCGGCTCAGCCGTTGCTAAGGAAAATGGATTCATGATGGCAGAGTCGGCGCTAAGTGCTTCGAATTTTAAGACCCCTCATTGGAGGCAACAAATTAGTTCGGCCCAGCTTCATGTACACTGCATCCGTGAATTTATTCGCACGCGAGAATTGGTAGTCGCATTTTCCTGCCTACCTATCTTACATTTTATTTACCCATTTCATCTGTCCTGTGATTTTTTTCTTAAGTTAGTCCGCCTGCTACATGGTAACTACGGTTAAGCGTGTGGAACTAGCTTCACTTTGCTACATCTGCCGGGTATAGCAGATTCATATGTCAAGTCTAATTTATACATTCGCTATTAGGGCTCCATGGCTTGTGGCCAGCACAGCTGCTGAAGAAACAATTTTCTGTCGTTCAAAACTGCATTTTTAACCTAACTTCTTTTGCTCAAAACCAAATGAAAGTTTTACCAACGTCCTTGCTGGGAGATCTATCGGTGTAACGCGGGTACAAAACACATCGCCTTTAACGATAGCTGTCTATAACGATCACCGTGGGAGAAAAAAATTGAACACCAGGAAGGTTAACTTTTCAGGCCGCCCACTTGATGTTGAGACTGCGCAACAAAATAACATGATAAAAAACAAGAAACGACCCCGCAACATAAGGCTTCAGTCACTGCACATAACTCGCTGAACCACTCAAAAGGCATAAGGCATAAGGGGCACGGCACCGCATCGAGTATGCAGCGTACTCAGCTACTGCTATTGCAGGTGACCGTCACATGGGTCGTTTGATCGGCACTTACCGGCACGTGCAGACTGCGCACCGATGACGCGACACCACCGATTATGACCGGTTGAAGTAATAATAAATACGACCAAACTACTGGTAGGTGCCTGTTACCGTCCATCTGACTACAGCACTTCTTTCGTTACAGAAATACACAATAGCATAACCACGGCCCTCCAGCTCTGTCCAGCGCATTTTGTTTACTTATTCGGTGATTTTAACTTCCCGCTCATAAATTGGCGCAATCTATCATCTTGTTGTCGAACATCAGTGGATTTTCTTAACTTTAGATCTTAACCTGTTCCAGGTTGTTAACAAACCAACCCGTGGTACTAACATTCCAGACCTTATACTCACCAACACTCCCGAAACGATTCAATCCGTAATTCATCTAAACGGCTTTAGCGATCACGATCTACTTCAGGTAACAATCCGTGTTCCACTACCCTTCGCAGGGATCTCAAAGAAAATAATACGTGATTATAACAAAGCAAACTACTCTAAAATAAACGATGAACTTGAAGTATTTTTCAGCCGCATGCTACTTCCTTCTGTTTATAATCGCTTGGTGGAAGATAACTGGGTATGCTTCAAGAATAAAATGTCTGCTGTAATTAACAAATGTATCCCGTTTATCTCGATAACAAATGGCAAAACAAGTCTTTGGTTTAATAATGCCCTACGTAAGCTCAGTTTAAAAAGAAACGTCTGTACAATACCGCTAAACGCGTCAATAATGCTCCTTCGTGGGACAGGTACAGGCTTTGCTTAAAAACGTACCGTTCTGCCTTAGTTGCAGCTAAAAATAAATATTTCGCCACAGACATACCTTCTCTCTTACATTCGAATCCGAAAAAGTTTTGGCGAGTTATATCACCTGACCGTGACTCTAACCGGATAGCCTCACATAGGGATACAAATACTCCCCTCTCTGACAATGAATGTCCCTCTGTGTTTAATACGTTTTTTTTTCTTCTATTTTCAGTCGCGAGGATCATACCAATGTACCTTATGTTGCTGATTATGACTGTCAATTCATGGAAAGTGTTGAAATCTCGGTGGAGGGAATGGCATGTCTTATTAATAATCTGAAGTTATCTACTTCTTCTGGTATTGATAATATTAGTTCCAGTATGTTTAAAAAATACCATTTCTATATCCAGTAACATTCTGTACCATATATTCAAGCAGTCTTTGTCATCGGGACAGCTGCCCAATGACTGGAAAATGGCCAAAATCATGCCCACATTTAAAACTGGGAATAAAAACTCCCCAGAAAATTAGCGTCCAATTTCATTGAACTGCATTTGCTGCAAGATGCTCGAACATGTAATTGCTTGTCATATTTATAGTCAACTAGAGTCCAATTATTTCTTTTTTCGCCATCAACATGGTTTCAGAAAAGGATTATCATGTGAGACAAAGTTACTCGATTTCACGACTGACCTGCACCATAGCATGAACAATAACCAGCAGACCGATTGCATTTTCCTTGACTTTTCCAAAGCATTTGATCGTGTAGCTCATTGTCGCCTTATTGCAAAATTAACTGCACTTTGAATTGACTCCTTCACTCTAACATTGCTTTGTAATTTTGTTTCGTATCATCAACAGTTCACAGTAGTTAATAATATTGCTTCGTCTCCTACTTACGTCACTTCTGGTGTGCCTCAGGGCAGCGTTTTGGGCCCTTTACTCTTCCTAATTTACATAAATGATTTGCCACTTAATGTTTCTTCTCGCTTACGTATTTTCGCTGACGACTGCATTATTTACAGATCAATTAACAGTACTGACGACCACCTGGCCCTTCAAAATGACCTTAGCCTAATTCATAATTGGTGTAACATCTGGTTAATGGCTTAAAATGTACCAAAATGTCAGGTAATTTCTTTTAGTCGTATGCGTGACAACTCACATTTTTTATATAACGTCAATAATAATGAATTGTTACATACAGCATCGTATAAATAGTTGGGTGTTCACCTAACCGAAAACCTCCCCTGGACAGACCACATTGCAGCCGTTTGCGCAAAAGATATTAGGTTACCTACGTCGTAATCTGGGTAATTCACCTTCCAACATCCGCAAATTGGCCTATCAGATATTCGTTCGTCAACAGCTCGAGTATGCATCATCCATTTGGTCTCCACATCCTACATACTTAATCGAAATGCTTGAATCAGTCCAGAACCGCGCTGACCAGTTCATTTCACGTAATTATAGCCCTCACTCAAGCGTAACGCAAATGAAACTCGATCATTCCATACAGCCTTTAGTTCTTCGCCGTAATATCGCTCTGTTATCCTTGTTTCACAAATATGTTTATAATGCCACACAATCCACACTGCATATCCAAATCGCCTCGAACACGTCTCGCCGATTAAATAACCACTTAAGGTTCGCGCGCATGTACGGTACGACACATGCTTTTAACTTTACCGCACTCCCTACGGCCATTCGCTTGTGGAACAATCTGCCTCATCACCTTGCTTCCGACTCAGATCAAGAAAAATTTCGTCACCTCCTACACGAGCATTTTTCATAATAGCACTTACAAATCACTTTATCTTGTTTCTTACACTTGGCAATGTGCTTCGAACTTCTTGTGATATTGATGCATTGCTATCTCGCTCTTATGAATTGCTATATTATGCTGCGTCACGTGTTCACTTGTATGCCCTGTATATATTATTCCTTTTTTGCGTCTTTTTGCCTAAATATCCCTTCAAGAATTGTACTCCCTGATATGTTCATTTTTGATGTATTTTACTTTCTAGTATTATTGCCTTACGTTAAGTTTTACTCGTGTTATTTCCTTAAGTGTACCTTTGTGGCCTTTCATTAATTCAGTTGTTCCTTTTTCATGTTTTGATCTTAGTAGTAATGTTGATGAGCCCTGCATTGAGGCGTATCTTTTGTATTACACTTTAGAAGGCTGGTAATTCTTTGTTTTGCCTTGACTTTGTAACCCCCCTTACACAATGCCCCCATAGGGCCTGTAAGGCATCTTAAATAAATAAAATAAATAGTAAACCAAGATTTTCTTTAAAGAGCTAATCAGGAATTGAAAAAGGCATTCAACGATTAAGGTGTTTTGTCAGCTCGAAGAATAATTATCGGGAAGCAGAATACCTATATGCATAAAATCACGTATCTATCCCTACTTTTTCAACAATCTTGACTGCTGCCTAAGCAACTTATCTCCTTCTCAAAGTGAGGCTATATATCCCAAGTCTTCATCGGTGCATCTGATGCTAGACACGAGGGCATGGGTCCTAATTCTTTCATCTAAAAGCTGCTTGTGTTGAGTTTTATAGACACTCCAGGCGCATTTCTGCCGTCTATGTGAGAGTGGCCATCGCCGTCGTCGTGAGGTTCCGCATAAAATCCAAGGGCGATAAAATCGTCGCCGTGCCCAGGCTCGGAAACTCCGCTGCTTTGGTAGCAGAGGTAGTTGGCGCCATCCATCAGGAGGGCGGGAAAACAACTCCGCTTCCCTTGCTCGGCCGCCGGCGCTCGCGGGCGTACGCTGGTCCAGGAGGCCGTGTCCTTTCGCCCCTCCTCTCAGCTCCTATCCCTTGCCCTCCCTCGCAACTCCCTCACTTCAACTCCCTCACCGCAACTCCCTCACTGCGGGCGCATGTATCCATGCGCCCGCCGCCCCGGCGCCAGCTTAGCCCTCTGCATGAAGTTTCATGTGTCGTTATCTGCCGTTATCGGGAAGCGCGCGCTGCTGTGCGTGGACCGGCGTGGGCAGTTTCGTCAGTATTGCGGTCCTCGATAGGGGGGGTGCTTGTGCTCGACGATGTTTTAGTTGTTTCACGACTCGCAACGCTCGTGAATCGTGCATTTGTGCACGAATGCCTCCAAAACAAGCCCTGCAAGGTTCTTCCGGGCGCCTAGAGACAACAGGTGAGCGCGCTGAAGACGCATGTACGCGAGCAAGGCCTTGTGCATCTAGTGCATCTGTGTGCTCCATGAGTCTCCGGGCATCATTGCGCCTTGATGCCCGGAGACACTTCCCTACACCTACACTTCCCTCTTACCGAAAGAAAAAGCTAACACATGGATGTTCCTCCTATAGTTACCTGATCTATGAGTTGTTTTTTTCGGTGCCAAGTCTCATTCTGCAACTTCAGTAACTCACCCAGATTACCATTCCGCCCTCAGTGCTTTTGATGTGTGCCACCAGTCTACAAACAAACAGCTGAAAAAATACTGTTCGTGTTTATCTTTTATCTGAGTAATTGCTGATAGGAAAACCGCGCGAACAACCTTCATGTATAGGCATCATGCGCTTTTTCGCTTTTCTTGAAAGCATGAGCATTCTAAGTGTCCTATATGCATATTTTTGTAATTCGTGTTTATTACACAAAGAAGTGCCCAGTAGGTATGATTTAGGGCCTTAAGTGACCTAATTTTACTGCTAAGCATTGCATTTGGGGTGAAAGAAAAGTCGTGTTGTTGGTTTATTTCACCCGATCTGTCATTGAAGAATAGGCCTTTCTGGGAATGTTTTCTGTGTGTTGCTGCCAAAGCTGACTACCTTCTACTCTCTCTTGCCACCGTTGCTCAATTTGTAGACAAGTGCAAAATAGAGTCATAATGTGCATTTCCGTTTTTAGTACAATGTTATTTTTTGTTCTGCCATTCCTTTTTCATTTTATTCAGTGCTAATGAACATGCCATGCATTTCACACACTTTCGTGCAGGTTTATAAGTTCTTGTCTGCTTCCTCGTATGGTTTTCAATAAAACAAACGTAGCATTTTATTCTATCTTTTAAGTATTTTGGGAGTGATTATTGTTGCCATTACCAGTGAATTTTCCCTTGCTTTAGTTGTCGTGACTATGCCATACACGTCGTCCAGTTTTGTGCAATATCTCAGTGAGTATATCAGAAGCTGCCAGAGCGCATTTCAGAAGTTCTTCTACAATTTGGTCTTTAGGGCATTATATAAAATATTTTATATGTTTGTACACGGAACGGCTTTCGCGTTTTCTTCAGTTTAATTGTTTTGTTATTTCACTGTTTGTGAGCTTTTGTGTTATTTAGTAGTCATGTAGTAGATGTCATGCATTTTTGACTTTTGTTCATTTTCTTAGTATGTCTCATACCAAGTTATGTGAAAATATTTGTTTTCGGAAACGGTAGTCATAAAACGAGGCCAAAGATCTGTTGTGCTGGAAGTGGAATTTATGTATGTTGTGGCAAATGCTGGCGTACTCAAAGTACAGATGGAACAGAACAACAACTTCATTGAACAATGAAACGCTCAATGGGGGGAGGCCCTAGACAAGGGCCCCACTGGCTTCCGCGTGCCGTCTTGCTTGTAGGATGATGGCCCTTTGGACCTCTTGCTGTGAACTGGACAGTGCCGCCTCCCATTGTGTATGGTTCGTAATTTCTGTGTTTGTCTTTTGTGTATATGCCGTGCGTGCCCATGAGATGTAGTCTAAGGTGCCCGTATATCGTGATGTTGTCTAAGATGTCCGAGGTGTGGTTTCCTAGATGTGGTCTAAGGTATCCGTGGGCATGTGTCCGGATATCTTTCACGATGAATTTTATGGAGAATGTGCAGGTTGTTATATGCGTAGGTTTGCAGCTTTCTCCATATAACCGGTGCTCCCTTACTGAGGTTTTTATCTGGGGGTGGTAGTTTCATTATATTTCCTATGTGATAGTTTAAAATTGCAGAGTAGTTCTGGTCAATCGGGATCAGGACGTCAGAGGCGTCCTGTGAGCACCGATGGTGTGTAGCATGCGCACGAGCTACTGTGTCAGCCTCTTCGTTTCCTCTGATTCCCTCATGACTAGGCACCCATAAAGGGTGAAATCTGGCTCGGGATTTTATATCTCGCATAATCCTATAGGCTGCGGTGCACACTCGTCTCCTCAGGTAGCTTCTGCATGCCGCTTGAGAGTCTGATAAGATGGTTATTTGTTGTTGGTTTGGTTCCGTCGCTTTGATAGCAAGGGCTATCAAAGCGACGGAACCAAGGGCAATTTCTTCTGCTTCCACAATAGTGGTGTCGTGCGTGGATGCGCTAAGGATTTTTCCGTCCATGTAGTCAGTGACAGCAGCTACCATTCTTTTCTGCTTTCCTGGGCATCTTGCCGCGTCCACGAAGCGGGAGTTTGGTTTGTCGCCGCGCGTTTTCTCAATGTATGCAGCCCTGGCTTCTCTTCTGTCTTCATGTAGAGTTCGGTCCATATTTCTGGCTAAACCCATCCCCACAAGAATCAGAAACAGCATCAAAGTGGCACCAAAGTATGCACAAGACTGCGTGCGTGCTGTCATATGAAGAACCCACGGCGCCCCACGCGCCAGTTCACAAACGATGCTTGGGGTAGCGCTCCCACCGACAAAAAATAAATAAATAAACATGCGCCGCTGATAGGAAAAACGAAAGCAAAAGTGAAGGTGTGCAGGGCATGGGGAAGGGTAGAGAGAGTGCGGAGCGGGTCTTCATAATAAAAACACAGAGGAAGAGCGCTAGGGTGAGGAGGAGCCGCATGGCTGCTGGTCCTGTTGCCACGACAACGTAAGCAATCCTGTGCGCCACCATTTTGCCAAAGTATCGCCCTCCTGCTAGGGCCGTAACTCAAGGTGACCTTGGCGTTAGCGTCGAAAGAGCGTCTGCTTAAAAACAGCCAAATGGCAGCCACGTGGAGATTCGCCCCTGGGGCTGCGCGCCGTATACTGTATGTGCGAGGGACAACTTGCGCCGGCTGCTGCTTACGGAGCGGCCGCGTGAGCGCCGTATGTTGAAAGCGATCTGCAGTTTTCAGCGTGTGGAATGCCGACAGCTTCTTATGCGCTGTGCTTCCGACGTTTCGTCGTTCTGAAGCGATGTATACAGGAAGGTCAATTCAATCGCTGCAAGTGCTACTGAACAAGGACGTAGAAACAAGAAGACACACAGAGACAGTCCTGCCTTTTACAGGGAAGCTCTTTATGCGCACCCTGTGCCGTCGTTGTCGGACTTCGCTAATGAGGGGCCACATGACCTAGCGGGAGAGGAAACAAAAAGCTCACCCGTGGGAAAGGGGTTGAAGTCACCCCCTTTCCCTTTTGAGAATGCTCTCTTATTCGCGAATCTTATACGGTTGTCACATGGTGAATTTTTGGCAGTCTAGTTAGATCGGCATCGAATTTATCACCTATTGATACCACCCTGCCGCGAAAGAAATAAATGTTATGCTGGTGGTTTGCGGGGAACTTAAAGTGCCCTGCTATTGAAACGCTATACTAGGAGTGCGTAGCTACCGGAACATTTAGCGCCAGCGAGAAGTGCCGGCAGCCACGTCAATCGTCAAACCAAAACTACCAATCGTCAAAACAATTGCAGCTCCTGCATCAGCATCTCCAGTAGTGGGCCTCGCGCCCAATATACGGAGCTTTCCATTTCATTCCAGCTACATTCCATTCCAGCTACAACTATGGGAAGAACATGAGTAGTGCGTATTCCTGAGGAAGAAGCTGCCTACCGCGAGTGTCAGCGAGAGTTGTCTCATGAACTGGCTCGACGCCATGTTTGGTCTCCTACAGCCGTGAACAAGTCATTGGAAGAGGGTGTGTCGGATCCTCAAGTCCGAGCAGTGTAGGCAAGTCAGTCACTGCTCGATTGACTCCAGGTAGACCGTCTTCAAAAAAGCAACGACTTCGTGGAAGCTCCCAAATTGCGGCGAAATAGGCGACTAGCTGACACGGTGACAGAGGTGTACTGAAATAACATTAACAAGTATTTTCCCAAGAAACTTCAGGAAAAACATGACCACGTGGGTGTCGTGTGTTTGGAAGGGGCGGAAGTACCTTCGGAAGTTGACAGGCTCCTCAGTAAAGGTGCGAAGTTCTGCTTTGTGCCACAGGTCGCTGGACCACTACTTTTTGCTACGGTTTGTCAAATAGCTGGAAAGGCCCCGATGGAGCAAAATAACAGGGCCTTTTCTGAAGGAGTAAACTGCCTGCTGAGGTGGCACGAAAAACAGCGTGGACTTCACGGCAATATCCTCAGACAAGTCATTCGGCACTTTAACAGCGGGGAGCTGAAGCTGGTACAAACAAAGAAGGTGGGTTTGTGGTGCTTCCAAAGGTTATCTTTCAAGAAAAAGCCGGCCTGGCCATTCATGTAAAATTTCGGCTTGCGGATATGTCACTCAGAAAGTCAAAGGCTCTAGCAATAAAACTCCATGAGCATCTAAAGCTTGAGGCCTTAGAGAAAGCCCTAAAACGAAGTGAGGAGGATGCGCTACGTGTGTTTCTTGTGGATTGGCCTCACAAGCCAGATGTCTCGTTTCGGGCTATCGTCACAGAAGGAGGCTCATGGCAGACAGTGTTTAGTATGTTCCTGCAGCGTACGCTGAAAACTCTGAACACTTCGGATACTTTTGTCGTCCGGAGCTTCTTGGAAGTCGTGGACTGGTTAAAATCAAGCGAGATATGTGTCAATGCTGCCATGTCTGTAGATATTCAGGACTTGTTTTATTCTATTCTGCACGAGGACCTGTCTACTGCTGCACGTGATCTCATTGAAGAAGGAGGGGAAGTATCTCTTTTGAATTCATGCGCTTTGTTACTAGTGTCTTTCCTGGAAATTCTTAAGTTTTGGTCTGTCAACTTGTGTAGTGTCCTTTAAACAAGGATGTCGCCATTCAGAAAAATGGTATTTGCATCGGATATAAGGTTGTTTCTGTGCTGTGTAACATCTTTTTATCCAGGTTTGACAATAATGTGATTCACATGTTGCAGGACAAACAAATTGTGCGAAGTTCTAAATATGCGAACATTTTTTCGATGGTAACCTAAAGTTAAATGCCAGTAGGATTTTAACGTCTCTTGAAGAGTGTTCCGGGGATCTTAGATTCGTCTTTAAACACTGCAAAGAAAACTCGATTAGATTGCTTGATTTGGAAATTAAGTGTTAAAGTGGGAGTCATGTGTGCTGGCGTTATTGCCCTATATAGAAAAAATCGATCCTCCTCCACTAATCGTCTCATTGAAGAATAATAAAGCGGGGTATGGCTTCCTTGTGCTTCACGACTGCTCTTAACAAGAGCTGCACCAACTCTTTGGAGGTGTTTTGAAGCCTAGAAAACAAGGTGAATGTCGGCAGGGATACCGGTCTCACTTTTGATGGCTGCAGCGAAAGCTTTGCTCAGAAAGATGACGAAGAACCCGTGAAAACCGCGAATGACAATGAACCCTCAAAAAACAAAAGCCGCAGGGACGCCGTGTCTGCATGGCATGTCCCATAATCTTAAGCGGGTGGCCACAAGGAATGGCTCCATGGAAGTGTTTTCGGCCCGGAGTAAACTGACTGGTTTGAGCAAAAGCATTCCAGGAGAGAAGAAAAATGTGAGCAGTAGCTTTGCAAAAAGCACACCACTTAATTTCACCAAAAGGGTGCATCTTCGGTCGTATATTACATACCTCTCTCATGCGGACTGTCCTGCGTCTGACAGGCAGGTGGTTGCATCAATGATCGCATGCTAGAGCATCACTATTGGCTTACTACAAGTACAGGAGGGAATTAGTCCTTGCATTGCGAAAAGCAGGAATGCCGACCAGTTTTTGACAGTGTGTCAATTGTAGAAAGAGAGGGCAGTAAACTAGGAAGAAAAATAGGCGAAGCGTTCCACATCAGAAAGTTTGGTGCGCATATATGTGTGAGTTAACCTTCGCTCCTTCTGACTGTTAAGGAACTTAACTTTTTAAATTTATCACGCTAATCCAAGTGTTGTAGCCCTTGTCGAGAACGTTTGAGGCTAGGCTTGTTGTGTGTTTTTTATGTTGTTCTTTCGCTATAACCGTTGTCATTGCTCTTGATTTTATACGCATGCGTAGCGGAGATTTGTGGAATGCGTTTGCAATAAACTTGAGTTGTAAGTTCAGTGTTGTCTGGTCGGTTCCTTTTACTTGTGCTCACGTCTGTACTTGCTGGAACCTCCTATACATTCACCATGCACCAATTGGCCCTGCACGCCACTGTACTATTCCTAAGAGGCTACATTAAAGGGTTCTCTCTCTCTCTCTTAATTCTTAAGAGGCTAGCACCTTTTAAATGAACACGCCATGCGCGGCTTCAAATGTGCGCTTGAGGGAAACACCAGATTGTGTACCAAAAATCATTTCAGAGACCTTGGTTTCGCATACAAGCTCGCAATTTTATGTGAATGTACTATCGTGAGCAATATCAGCTGCAACACGCGAACGCATGGCAAATAGTCGCTAACCCGATGTGGGGTGATTTGCGGTGGCCGCTGTCCGAAATAAAGTAGAAATGGCGCCGTGGTTCCAACAACTGGTTTTACTCTGGCCTCACTAACGTTTCTACCAAACGGCAGCTGATTGCTTGTCACCGGCGGCTAGCGATGATATGAGTTAGTATTGGCGCGTGCCGTCACAGTCACCATCAGGTTACGTAACTACTAAGGGATCGGCCGCGACGTAGCCTGCCGTGATACACAGGATTTGCTTATATCTACGTGGCGTTGGCTGAACTTTTCTAGGCCTGTTTTACGTTTTTGTTTCTTGGAAAATGCTTATAAAGTGGACCACGGCTGTCCGTGCCTAGCATTCGTCTGTGTTTCACTGCGTAACGATGTCGCGAGTGCCTCTGCATAAGCCGGAAGAAGTTGTAGAATTGTCAAGGAAAGCTTACACCCAGTGGAACATTGCTGCCTTGACAGGCTGTCAGATGAAGACCGTCAAGGATACCTAGATGAAGTCCAAGGATACCGAGATGAAGGACGTGTTAAGGATGCGCCGCACAGGGTGCGACCGCTCGCAACGTCAATCGACGAAAACGCGAAAATTTTTGCTGCCGTGAATGAGAAGCCATTTCAAAGTGCGAAGGACGTGCGCAGTACTCTCGACCTGTCAGATGTAAGTGACAGCACGGTGCGGTGAAGATTTAGCGAAGCAGCACTCCAAGTGCATCGCCGCTCAGAAGCCCCTTCTCACAGCTGCCAACAAAACTGCTCGCCTGAAGTTCGCTATCAATCACCGCAGCTGGTGGGTGACGGATTGGAAATATGTCATGTTCTCCGACAAGTCTACTTTCTCGAACCCGTGGGAGCAGCAGGAAAGAGTGTGGCGCATGGGGAACACACGCTACTCTCCGCAGAACATCAAGGACGTGGCCCCAAGCGGACGCACGTCAGTAAACGTGTGGGCGGCTATTTCGCGTGACGGCCTAAGTTTTATTGTGAGAATCTGTGGGAGATTTATTACGAGTGCTGCGTATTGCACATTGCTGGAGCACCAGATAATCCCATAAGCATTCAGTGGTTGGCACACAGACGGGAGCTATCTATTCAAACAGCACTTCTCTTCTGTGCATACAGCAAAGGTCGTGACACGTCTTTTAGATGAACGATGGCTAATGCGCCTTGAGTGGCTCGCAAAGGGTGCGGACACGAACATAATCGAGCACGTTGGGCATGTATGAAGGCTAGCTAACCTTTCCGGGCTTTCGTTGGAGTTGGTGACCACTGATGAACTGTGGGAAGCTATACAAGAAGAGTGGAAACGTCTTGTAGGTGACACAGCCTTCGTCGTGGCACTCTACGGCTCTGCCAGAAAGAATGGAGGCCGTCATTCATGCCGGCGGAACCATGACGCGTTATTAACTCGTCAAACGCGCAAGAAAGGGGGCAAGCTATTGCTGATGTATTGGGGCACTTTTTGTACGAGCATTAAAAGTTTGTTACCATGTCGCAGGTGCCCAATAAAATCTTGTCAACCGATTGACGCGTACAACTTCTCTCCGTTCACGAGAACCAGGGTACAAAAAATATTTATAAAAAAAAACAGTACTGCTTTTTCCTTTGTGTGTGCGCTATTATACAGACGCTATAGCACCAAGTCGGCAACACTGCCAGACGTTCGGTGCTTGTCATGCAAAGAAAGAGAGGAATTTTGCGGAGAACTATAAGCAGCAACACATTGCCACGCTCTGCGTGCTATGACCACTTTATCATCGCTAGCGGCCGGGGAAGCACAATCGGCTGCCGTTTCGTAGCAACAATAGCGAGGTGGGAGTGCGAACAGTTAGCGGAAGAGCGGCCCCTTTAGCCCTGTTTTTTTCGACAGTACCATCCGCGCATCGCACTAATTCGGTTTCGATGCTACATTCCACGTGTTCGCGTGTTTACGCTCATATTGCTCACGATAGTACTACGGTTTTACAACAACGTAGCTTTGAAAGCTCTAAGAATTTGATGCATTTTGCGGCTAAAATTCTTTCGGCGAATAAGAAAGAACAACGTGGGTAACTACTGCAGGCATATGATCTATAGATCATTCCCAAACCGAGTAAAAATGAAATATTTTCGACAAAACAGCGATGTGTTCACAACAGTTAGATTTTAATCATCATTGTAAGAATGAAAAGGGGCTTACATGCGCTAGTATAAACTTTCCGATGGAACAATTATTCTTGCGATTCATTCACTGAAAAAGCAGGTCAAGAAAGTTCATTGCCACAGACGTTACCAAAGGCAAACAAATGGAAGAGCAGTAACGACGTCGGTAACGACATATTGCTACTGCACACATCCACAGCCGCGTACTAGCGGCACACCAGCAACAACGATTAGAGAATGTCTGCTCGCTGTCCCCATTGTGAAAGAAATTCAACAAGCGGGCACATCGGGTGCAAACTGGCAAGACGAAATGCGTAACGCTAATATTCATGCCGTCCGTTAGCTGCCGCGAGAAGGGAAAAAAAATAATGTGAAATGAAGCTGAGGGGGGACATTATTTTCGTTATTATTGTCCCCGTGAAACTAATATGTTTTTCGCACAAATGAACTCTTACATTGCGACGTTTCTTGCGTTACCTAGCGACAGGCCAATGACACGCCAAACGCGTCAGATGCGTGCGTCATGCGGCAGACACGCCACCGAAGCGATCGTGGCCGGCGGCGCATGCGATGTTCGCCTGTTCGACGACGGGGTTATTCTTTTAGTTGTATACACCAAGGCTGCACATAGCTACCCTCCGGCGGTGGTCAATGTGCATCTGTATAAGCGTCGCGTCATCACGAAAAATATTTTCGTCTGCAGTTTCTCTCGAATGCTTTGTGGCTCCTAATGTAATGTAGGTACCTTGACAAAAAAAAAAAACGTACTCTAATTGGTCCGCTAAGACGACTCTATGATTACGCCGATATTCGTTCACTTAGTTACTTCACAGTGATGCTGAAAACGGTACAGGATTTCTGGCTGCGGTCAATACATGGCCGTCTACGGAGGGAATATAGTTACAGAAAACGGCCGTAAGTCTTGTTTTATCGAAACTATTCTGAAACAAATTTTATGGCAATTAACAGCTAAAACGACTCTACGTGAGCGTATACGGGAGGGAAACGGACAGTCCCATGTTTGTCTGCTAGAACAAAGCTAGTGCTTCCAAGTTTCATTCAGGTGATTAACTAGAAAGTGTGCTCAATCGCAAATTACAAACAAACCTGCTTTCTTTCGTGCGCTCTTATGACTGCACCCCGGTCAACACATATCGTCGTTCGCGTCGAGGCGGGCTTTAGCGGCCACCTGCCTTCTTACATGCTGCTACTACTAGTCGGCGTTGGGTGTTTTTGTTGTTGTTGTTGTTGATGATAATAATAATAATAATAAATTAAATTATGGGGTTTAACGTGCCAAAACCACTTTCTGATTATGAGGCACGCCGTAGTGGAGGACTCTGGAAATTTCGACCACTTGGGGATCTTTAACGTGCACCTAAATCTAAGTACACGGGTGTTTTCGCATTTCGCCCCCATCGAAATGCGGCCGCCGTGGCCGGGATTCGATCCCGCGACCTCGTGCTCAGCAGCCCAACACCATAGCCACTGAGCAACCACGGCGGGTAATAATAATAATAATAATAATAATAATAATAATAATAATAATAATAATAATAATAATAATAATAATAATAATAATAATAATAATAATAATAATATTTATTGTTGCCATACAATAAATAATCAATAATCGTACATCAGAAGGCAGGCCCGTCAAAGCCAACGAAGTGGCTTGCGTGACTTGGCCCGGCATGTCGGCAAACAAAGTCAAAATGGCAACATGTACAGAAATGACAAGCTCGTGAAGTTCATCACACAAAATGAAACAGAAAATCAGCTGAAATCAGTGACAAAAGAAATACAAGAAAAGAGAAATGCAGTATTATACATATCTTACAGTGCCTTCAACATTTTTTTCAAGTTTCGTTTCGAAGTTGCAGTAAATATATGATCAGGAAGATCATTGAATATTCTTGGGACATAAGCATACCTACTAGCCTTACCAAATCTTGTGTTGCAGTGCGGTACTACAAAACGCAATGTTTTCCGCAGTGCACGGGGAGCAACATATTCTTGTTTGAAATCAGGGTTCCAAAAATGTCTCACCACAACCGTTTGAGTGAACAAAGTTTGAAATGACGGAAGACCCAGATGTATAAATAAGTTCACATTGTCGGCCGAGGAAGAGTTATAAACAATGGACTTCAACATATTTTTTAGAATACTGTCAATTCGACAAAGCCATCGAGATGAGCAATACCCGAACAATGTAATGCCATAACGTAACACACTGTATGCTAAGGCGTGCATGATAGTGATTTTTACAGGCATCGGAACAATGGATTTAATATTAAAAAGCAGCGAGGAAACACTTCTGAGCCTGCCGCAAAGATACGTCATGTGATCATTCCATGAGAGGTCACTGTCAAAGAAAACACCAAGGTATTTAATGGAGTTAACATATTCTACAGGGGCACACTGACACGATTGGCAAGTACGACAGTGTAGAAACAAGGGTAAATTTGTAACCGTTGCTTTAAGTGGATTTCTAAAACATAACAGTTTTGTTTTTTCTTTGTTTATTGACAAACAGTTGTTAGCAAACCAGGTCACTGCGTCGTACACACTCTCTTGAAGTAATGCAATTGCTTTTGAGTAACAGATATGTTTAGTTAAAAGGACAGTGTCATCTGCGTACTGAAATATCATACACTTCGAAACAGCTGAAGAAAAGTCATTTATAAATATGTTAAAGAGAAGAGGAGACAATATAGAGCCCTGAGGCACTCCAGCTTTCAAGGGTAGTTTGTTATTTATGAATAACTCGTTGTCTAAAGATATCACCTGCGAGCGGCCGGACAAATAATTTTTTAGGAACTGGTAAAATGGACCCCTGAAGCCGAGCAGGTATAGTTTTTCAAGCAGGAGTTCGTGGTTCACAGTATCAAAGGCTTTAGAAGTATCGAGAAACAACGCGCATGCAAACATGTTTTGTTCTAAAGCTGTGTTCAATTCATCGGAAAATTCCTCGAGCAGAGCAATGGTGCCCCGTCCCGTGACAAAGCCGAACTGACGACTCGATATAACTGAAAACTTATCTAGAAATGACGTCATAGTTTCTAAGAGAAATTTTTCTATTATTTGTGACATGATAGGCAAGATTGAAATAGGTCGGTAACTGTCCACAATACCTTTCTTTCCTCCTTTAAATAATGGAGATACAATAGCCGTTTTTAATTCCGCCGGCATTGTAGCCGTCTCTAGGAATCCATTAAGTATGACAAGAAGAATACGCGATAGTGCGTTGAAGTTTCGTTGGAGCAAAGATGCCGATATACCGTCTATACCAGCTGGCTTATGTCGCCTAAACCCAGCAACTATTCTTGCGAGTGTGTCGAATGTTATCGTTGGTAAGAACGCGGAAGCCGATAAGATTTTTTCTTTTCCAGAGCGGCCAGCTGGCACCATTGAAGTTGCTCCCGAAGCGCGCGCGAAATGTTGATTAAAGATTGCGGCTGTCTGTGCAAGATCACATGGGAAAGTGTCAGCTAGCTTTGAATTATTAGTGTCTTTGCCGCGTAGGTGGTTTATCAGTGACCACGTCTTTGCCGGATTTCGAACGGATAATTGAAACTGACGTTGAAAGTAGCGGCGTTTTGCGCATCGTATAAGGGCGACGACTTTATTCCTTGCGCTTCTGTAGCTAGCGCGAAGCTCAGCATTGTTAGGAGTTCGTTTAAGGCGTTTCCACAGCAAGTCTCGGTAGGCGATTGCATTCATTATATCCACGGTAAGCCAGTTATGATTTCTTCTCTGTTTAGTTAGAACAACTCGAGTGCAGGCTTCTTGAAAGCTGCGTATTTTCGAACTGAATTGTTCATAAATAAACACTGGCACTCCGGAAACAATCAGCGAAGGCCAGTCGAACCTGCCAATCATTTCATCCAATTTGCGTTGATCAACAACGATAACGCGCGTCCGCCTATCTGAGCTATTTACTTTCCAACGTTGAGGTGTGTTAAAAAGACGCCTCAAGCTGAAACGACAGACAGTGAAATAGTGGTCTGCTAAGCGTTGCGTAATCACGCATGAATGCAGATCATGATTAGGCGCCCGTGCGGCGATGTGGTCTAAACAAGAATGCGTTATTCGGCCATTCACAATTTCTTCACGTGTGAAGGTGGTGACCATGCTTTCGAGGCCAAAAGCAGAAAGGGCAGATAAATAGTCTGACACTTGAGCTTTACCTGGGCATAATACGTCAATATTTAAATCACCGGTGAGGCAAAACACCTCCTCATAACTGAAACGCTTCAAAACAGTCTCTAATTCTATTATAAAGCGACTAACGCTGTTTGCAGGAGGCCGATAGATCGCTAACAAAGTAAGAGTGGTCTGAAGAAAGCTTACATTTAAACACAGGCATTCAGCATGAGCCAGATCTACATCAATGCATGATACTGTGTACTTTTCATTCACAAAAACTGCAATTCCACCCCCTCGACGGTGTAAACGAGTGATAAATTTTTCACTATAACCTTTTATGGCAAAAAATTGTGTGCTTGATTCGGGAATATTTATTTCGGTTAGCACAAATACATCTACAAAATTTCTGGCATCTTCTGCAATATGTTTAAACTCATCCCAGTATTTACGTAGACTGCGAATATTTATATTGACCAAAGTAAAGTCTGATTCGGAATTCGGACCGAATTCGAAATAATAATAATAATAATAATACCTATATACACTATATACGCCAGTCCGATTGAGGTAAAACACATCACACCTTCGGTGCCAGTCCTTCACAGAATGAAAGAGCTGATGAATTTTTTCCTTTTTTTTGCTGCAGCCGGGCTTATTGGGCTCGCGGCGTATTGTTAAGTTCCTATTGCAATACGACATGACAACACGGCAGTATTGGACTACGGCATGGTAAGAAATTTTGTTTGACAATCTGCGACGCATTTAAAGCAATTTTAGCTTACGGATGGATCTGAGAGTTCTGGCGAATTAAGCGAAAAATGGCAACGCCGTCCTGGCGCAGTTAATTTGAGACCATGAATCATACTGGAGCATGTTTGCTGCCCTTTCTTTGGGGCCTAGCATTATTGTTACTTATTTCGGTAGTTTTTGCGCACGCTCGCTGCGCGCATCTTTGTGACACAGTTAGCGAAAAGCAGCTCGGCCGTGGGACGCAGTATATAGTTTCGCTTGTCCTGAATCTTACTAGGACCAGTTGTGGACATATTCTCTGGCCACACCGCATCATTGTAATTAATTTCTGTGCTCCTTAGAGCAATTTTGCGGCACTTTCACCAACCATTCCTAGCACAGAGTCTTGTTCCCCTCTACGATGCTGGGTGTCAGAATAAATCGTTCCATGCTGGATGCGATGCTCCAATTTAGGCACCAAATCATAGACAACTCAGGCAGATCCACTAGAGCCATCCTTGGCATAGACTCATAGAAAGCTTTTGATAGTTTAGCACAAATAATACTTACCAGCCTAGAAGAGCTGGGATTAGGAATTATGTTCGCGATTTCCTAGGCAGAAAGGCAAAGCTCACCGTGTGTGACCTCGTCTCGGAACAGATTGAGGTTGGTAGCGCAGGCGCACCAGAGGGAGCAGCGATATCACCGATGGTGTTTAATCTGGCATTAAACGGATAACGAGCGAAACTAGAAGAAATAGAGGGCCTCAACCACACTATATATGTCGATGGTATTACTATATGGATAAAGAATGGTAATGATGGGTAGATAGAACAAGCACTCCAAAGCGCGATTGAAACAGTGCAACAATCCTAGAAGAAGCCTAGAAACCTAGAGGTAACAATCTTAGAGGAAACCGGATTGATTCGCTCGGCTGAAAAATGAGAATTGTTATTGTACAGGCCGACACGGCGGGGCCGTAAACGAAACAGCTACAGAGGGGCAGGCAATCTAGAAACTGACATAGAATTGAAAACCGAGGATGATCAGTCCGTACCTAAGGTTGATGGTGTGGTAAAGCTTTATTGAAAGAGGGACGGCTCATCGGGCTATTAAAGGTAATGGAGCTAGGGAATTGGAAGATGAGGACAGAGCAGGCCACCGAGGAATGCTTCTCCCCATGGTTGCACCATACGGAGGATTCCCGATTCTGCAGCAAAGGCGAGCAGCATTCGGAGGACACTGTCGGCCTCCGCCGGGGGCCCGATCCACTCCTTGAAGCTGGCCACTTGCCCCCGGTGCTTTCGTCGGAGGGCTGCATACTGTGGGCACTCCCACAGCAAGTGCCTGGCGGTTGGTGCAGCTGCAGTTTTGCACGCTGCGCAACTTGTTTTTATAGGTGGTATCTCTTCCGTAGTCTTGCCTGGAAGGTGTCTTCTTTCATTGGGCAGACGCCGGCGTACAAGATCATCTGGTGTCAGTACGGTACCGGTTCGGGCCTTGTGCACGAGTACTTGACACGCGTGCGACAAGCCTGCATGCAGTGGATCTTCCTTCGGCGTATCTTGTTGTAAGCGTTCAAGGGGCTGTTGTCGCCTCTGCAGTTGTTATAGGAAGGATTTATCTTCATTTTCGTCATTTTGTAGTGGCACAAAAGTTACTGCGTCGCTGCGGCGGTATAAGGTTAGTATAGGCGTGAGCCGCTTCCTTCCCTGGTGTTCCGCAGTGGCCGGGAACCTACCATACCCGAGTTTCGACTGCGTGCACCCTATGTAGCCTGCTGGTTGCCTCTGATACCTTCCTTGCGACAGGGTCAGTGTGGGGAACTCGTAATACGCTCAACGCCGCCTGACTGTCGTTATATATGGTAATTTGTGAAGTAGCTGGAGGTTCTTAGAGGGCTTCGTGCAATGTATCACAAATAGCCAGCAGTTCAACCAGGAGTACGTCTTCTGATTCTGGGTTACCAAATACGTGCTCTTGGGCACGCATGGTACCAGCGTCGAGGCGGTGTATTCCAACTGCGGTTCGCGTACCCGTCGGGTGGCATGTGGAAGGCAGCGTCCACGTATAAAGGAGTGGCAAAGGAACTGGCTAGGCTCTCTATGTGGAGATGATTTGAGTAGCACTTTATGCGCTCTTGATGACGGCGCGGGTCCATGCCTTTTGCAAAGCTCGTGAGTCAACCAGTTGCGTAGGTGTCTCCCACGGTGACGTCAGTTGGGCGAGGTCTATCACCGAATCCGGGGTTTTGCATAGAGCACGTGTATAGCGTGGCCCCGGTGAGTTGAGTGGTGTCAAAGCTCGTCTGTATTGCGCCAATCTTCGATAGTGTGTTCAAGTGGTGGCAATTGCGCACAGTATCGTAGATCCTCCAGGCGTGCGTGGCGGGGCAGCCCAGTGACAACGCGGAGTGCTTTGTTGTACAACACCTCCAGCTGCTGGACGTGTTTTTTCGTCAGTCTGTACGCAAGTGCTTCGTATGTCGCACGGGACACCAACGCAGCCAAGACAAGCTGGTGGGTTGTCTTCGTTCCTGCCCCTGCGAGGCGCCACAATATTCGTCGTATCAAATGAAGGAACCAGCACCAAGTTGGACGTAACTGCAGGATCCATATCTCGGCTTGACTGCCTGTTGCTATTGGTACACCAAGGATTTTCACGTAGCCTTCGATCACTGGGTGGATGGGCGAGCCCGCGAAGTGTAAGGCCACTTTGTGCCGGCGTTCATCGTTGCCACCAGTGGTGATGTATGAGGTCTTTTCGGGTGATGGAGTCATCACCGTGTTTTCCAGGAATGCTGTGGTCATGTCCAGGGCTGCTTGCAGTGTTGCTACTTGATCGATGATTTCTTCCTCGCAAGACGTTGATGCAATCTCGAACGGGAAGAGGTGAGTCTTCACTGCAGGTATCAGAAAACGATGACGAAGCAGGGCATCGTGATGATGAAAAAGGCAGAAAAGATTGTATTCCCTTCAATGGTACATGGATGTGACTCTCATCTCAGTCTCGAGCGGTTCTTCTTCTATCCTTTTTTGTCAGCTCGTGGAAAAGTGTGACACCGTTTCGGGGAAGAGGGCAATAATGTTGGCGTGGGAAAGCCCATTTTAATGCTTCTCACACCGGACGAGTCAATCTTAACAGCCGGTCCACCGCCACAGGAGGTACCGAAGGGGACTGCAGTATCCGAACACCTCTAAGAGACTGGTAGACCCCGTGCTTCTTCCTTCGTTTCGCCGATCGTTCCAAGGCCCGCCTGGTGACACCTTCTGGAAATAAACTACGCCCAGCCCAAAGCACGGCAAACAGCGAGCACCCAACCAACCAAGAGAACTGCCAAGTTCACACTTTCTTTATATAAAATCCTATGATAACCGTACCTGTAGTCCTCGCTCGAGGTTTCCGAAAACTAACAACGGAGAAACTCAGATTTTTGTGCGTATTTAACCAGCCTAATGCCTAACGTTTCTGTGTTTCCTTTTTCCGAGAAAGCTACGTTTGTTAAAAGTCTGAGAATGTATTGAAACTCAGCAATAGTTGCAATAATTATAAATATTTACAACGGACAAACAAAACGTGTTCAAAGAAAAGCAAAGAAGGGAACGGAAGAGGACCTGTACAACATTGTGCTTCACATAGGGAAGCTATGGCTGAGGCCGTATACGTTGGCATTGTCGCATCCTTTCCTGTACCTGACATCAAAGCTATGCTCCTGCAGAGTAAGGCTCCAGTGAAGAATTCAGCCATTCTTTGGGGACATATTTCTAAGCCATGCCAAAGGGCAGTGGTCAGTTTCCACTAGAAACCGGGATCCGGCCAGATAAAATTGGAGCTTGTGTACTGCCCATACCAGGCAAACGTACTTCTTTTCTGAAGTACTATAGTCCTGTTCACGGACAGTCAGCGTCCGGCTTACGAACACTAACAGGTGTTCCTCCCCGTTTTCATCACTTGCAGTGCACTGGAGAATGAAAGGAAGATTATAAACAGGCGCTCTCAAGACCGCTTTATGGGGTAAAGCGGTTTTTAAGTGGAGAAAAGATTTGTCTTTTTGCTCGGTCAGCACAAGTTTCACGGGTTGATTCTTTTGTAAACTGCGCGTGAGGGGACTCAGAATTTCTGAAAAGTTACGGATGTAATATTGATAATAACCCATTATTCCTAAAAAGGAACGGATATCTGTTTTCGTTACACGTCTTGGGTAATCGTGTATGGTGGCTAATTTTATCTCAAGGGGGCGTCTGCAGCCACGCCCGACCTTGTGACCTAAGTAGCTAACTTTGGCTTTTCCTAGTTGACATTTTTCGCCTTTCAGGGTCAAACCAGCCGCGCGCAATCTCTCTAGCACTTTCTTAAGGTGGTGCAAATGATCCTCCCAAGTATGAGAGAAGACTGTGATTCCATCTAAGTAGGAAAATCGTAGTCTTGCATTCCTTTCAGAACCACGTCCATTAGTCGTCAGAAACAAAATGGAGCGTCTTTTAATCCGAAACTGAGGACAAGAGGCCGAAAGGTACCCAGTGGATACGTAAAGACTGCGTAATGGCTAGCTTGCTCGGTCAATGGTGCCTGCCAGTAACCCCTGATTAGGTCTAGCGTGGATACATATTCAGCCGAGCGGATGATTTCTACAGTCTAAGAAAAACGCCAGGGAAGACGGGAGTAAATGGACAGTTAGTCCTAAAACGAGCGCTTTCCTCCGTCAAGGGACGAACTGCAGTACTCGTGCCGTGTGCAAATTTTGGAGGGTAAATGCTTAGTCCATCATCGGTAAAAGAGCAACGGGAGGATGAACAGCCGCACTTATTCCCTTTGCCCCGCGAGGAAGTAAGAGTGAGATAGAGGAGGAAATTTGTTTCCACTACTACATGCATCTCTTTACTAGAAGCGATAAATTAAACACTGCTTGCTCATTCCTTGTAAATATATACATATATGAAATTATAAATAGCCAACATTTTATATATATTTATTCCATTCATTATGCCATTGTATAACAACAAAGAATGAAGACGGTTTCCAGAGAGATGATCTTTAACGAACACTGGAGGTGCGCTAAGTTTGCCTTACCGTATCTGCGTCCAGGTCGGTATACTGCATGATGCACGTGTATGACATGAAACGGAACCTTCAACTAGCGCAATAATACGTAAGCACACCAATGCGTGATCCGTATTCAACGCGTGATATGAGATTTGGGCTCGCTCTCGATCGATCAATCCGTGCCCGCTTTGTTTCCTTGCTTTCATTTTCACTTGCGCTGTAATTGCGTTATATCTGTTTGCTCCAATATTGTTTATAATTCATATCAAAAACCCTCCGAAATGCCGACTCGGCGGCTTTTTTGTGGCTCACGTACGGCCCTGTGGAACAAGATATACTACCCTCGCTTTACAAGTGGCCAGGGCTTCTCGTGTACTGTAATCATGTGTGCGATGCACGCCCTCGTGTCTGTGCTTAGGTGTGCGTGCCAAACGAACATACACACATCACGAATAGGCATCGTCTCTGTAATTCCAGTTGCATATAGGGTAAACACGCTATCCCTCTACTGGAAGCCTGCTGGCTTCCAACTTCATCAAAAGATGTCGTAAAGATCGAAGGTGTTATTGTCTGTCGAGTACAGGTTGTAATATGCCATAGGATCAGCAGTCTTGTAGCTACATATATTACTGTATTTTCCCTTCTGCTACAGTCAGTGTACCCATCTCGTTGACGCAAGGCGTGCTTTGCGTTGGGGAAGTCGTGCTGGTGAATCCCGGCGGCGGCCGCCACCACATTCCAATGGGGGCGGAATGCAAAAGAAAACTCGTGAACTTAAGTTTACGTGCACGTTCAGAACAGTAGGTGGTCAAAATTATTCTAAGGTCGCCCTCTGTGGTGTGCATCACAAAGAAAACGTGGTTAATTTTGACACATTATCTCTCTCCCTTTTTTTTTTTGACAGTCAGTCGTGCTATTGTCTTCAGCAATATGCCCATTGACGTCCCAGCAGTCTGCAAAGGCGTAGCCAGAGGAGAGATGGAAGACACGTGCTTCAATCACCCCCCCCCCCGTCCCTCGCTCTCAAGGGGGAAAAAATCATAGATTCATCCCAAGACCCTAGTAGAGCTTGATCCATCCAGCAAAGCCAATACCGCCTTCATGTTAATAGGAACTGCACACGCAGCATTCAGGACATTGTTGCAATAGGGGGTCCGAAGGCATAGAATTTACTTTCCCTGGGAGGAGTAAGGGAACACAGGCCTGGACCCGATATCCAGGACATTTTACAAACAAGTTTAAATTACATAATTACAAGAAAATTCAAAGTAGTACAGAAAAAGTTCATAAAGAAATTGCAGCAGCCGATCACTCCCGCCATCGGTTGCTCGATTTATGCCCTGCGTGGTCATTGTTCAGTCACTTCTCCCAATCCGGCGTCAGGAGACTGATGACATCACGTCCGACCAATCCGGAGGTCTGTTCCACTTCCCCTCCGAAGGGAGCTTTGTCGGAAACACACGCACGTCACTGGGCACAAACACAGGAAGGTGGATCGTACACTGACTCCGTCTCCGGCAGGGAAGTGCCTATTTCGGTGGCTGACAGGTGATGGACCGTATTCTTGTTTATGGCCCAAACCTCTCCTGACCGAGGCACTCCCTTGCTGGCCATAAATGAACCCTTTTGGCGAGGCCATTGGACCGCTCCCCATAATCGCGCTAGCCGTGACCGGAGGTTGTCGCGGGGTGAACGGCCAGTCACAACAACATACAAAGTAAACTTTTGCATGTACTTACCTCTTTAAGATTTTTTTTCTCTCCTGAAGGCCATAAATGGATAGAACTGCCTCACTTAATCGGATGATCAGACTTCGAATTACCATTATTTTGCTTAGATCGCTGTTTACTTTATTGTTTACTGATGTTTTATATTCATCTGTATTGTCCGCTCTGCGTGAACCATGAGTCTGTAGTATCTAATAAATAAAATACTCACAACAATCCATTTAACATTTGTAGAATTTGTAATGCGCAGTGGAAAATGGTCACAAAGAATATAGATACCATAAATGTAGCGAGGATAGAGCTCTGGGAGATTCCATGGTGATTTGATGAATACTAACTTCATCGTTCCAATTAATGCATTCAAAATATCTCAGGAGATTTACATTTAAAGACCAACAGCAAGATCTTGCAGTATTGCATTAGGCCTAGTTTGCAAGACGCTCTGTACAGGTCCACACACTGTTTCAGCATAGTGAGCCTTTATATAGAGAAGACAGTTCGTTATAGTTGACCATGACATATCCAGCAGGGTGCGTTGTTGAACCCCTGCTTGATATTGATACACTCCAAACAACCTAACACACAGTTGCCTTGGAGTGTGGCGATATCGTCATTTCCATTTATTTTATTGAAGTCAATTTCTGGGTTAATTTTCCTCCTGATTTATGTGTCTCGTTTAACAAGAGGGCGATGAATAAAACATGCCGGCCTCAATGCTTAAACAATAGACATGCTATTGCCAGATGACAACTAGCAGAATACGACACCTTGAGGCACTCCATCCAAGAGCTCACATAAGAATAGTGAAGACATCAGCCATTGTCATCTGATATACATTGCTGTTAACATGGTTTTCCGCCACCGACGCCCAGGTTGTCTAGGGTGTGTTTCTGATGGGGTGACGGGTCCTCTGTAGAAGAGGGGGCCGCTTTATTTTGGTATGAACAGGTCAGTTAAATTCAACATAAAAGGAGCCATGTATGTCATCTTTATGGCTAGCCATGTGAGAACCCTGGATCACCAATACATGACAAGTGCAAGGGGGAATGACTATGGAGACCAAAAGACATTCTACTTGCTGAAGTGCTGTTAAATTCACTTACTATTCACGGAACCAGATTTCCCTCTGTGCTTTTTAAGCATCACATGAGGGCCCTGTTTGTACGGGATGTATTTGCACTTCTACACGTTTGCTTGTCGAGCTGCCTCCAGTGCTTCGAGTCGGTTCTTGAAAGTACAGGTTACGTCAATGGTGATCGCCTCGTCTCCTTTGGCAAGGACCAGATCGCGGCGGAGTGTCGTGACACCGGCGGGCCGGTTCTCGCGTGTCACCGTGAACTTTGCGGCGGCAATCTTAGCACGGCCAACAATTTTTTGTTGTGGTGGTTCATGTAAGCAGAGCTGTGGCTCATGCAGTGATACAGGACATGCGGAAAGGTTTCTTTTGCTTACTCACATACACTGCGGCGCTGGTCCGGGGCACGTGCCCAGGGCCTAGCTGCATTCAAGGGCAGTAGGTTGAGGCGTGCCCTGGGCACGGAGCGCCAGTCGTTGAACTACATGAGCATTGACATTTGTTGAGCGTGTTGGTAAACTGAAAGCATATTTAGCGCCAACAAACAAGGACGGAAGGGATACGACACCACAATGCGCTAATGTGGTGCATTGTCATGTCATCTCCCTTCCGTCCTTGTTTGCTGGCGCTAAATATGCTTTCAGAACTACATGAAGTAGGAGCTGCTGGAGTCTATGGCGGCACACTCCATCAGCTTTCCTCTGTTAGTTTTCTCGTGTAGGGCGTGGTCCTGTGCGCGTGTCATGTTAGCCCGGAGCGTTCTCACCACTTTGGTGCGATGCTTTGGAGTCAGGGTCTCCTTGCCGCAGGTGATGACGGCACCATGATCCTGCACCTTCCAGGAGGTATCCAGACGGCGGGAGGCCTTCCGTGGTTCAATGCATACCGACTGTACCTGGCTTGCTCTAGCTCGGAAGTACCTTCTGTCACTCCGCTCTTCTGTATCTCCTGCGAGATCGCCCGTAAGTGCGGCCCTATCAAAAAGTTTAGAAGGGATTTTGGTTAGCGCCAACTCCCGGATTTCGAGGTCTGTTGAGGTTAAGAGCTTGAAGGCGTTGCCCATGCGACAGGTGTCACTGGTCTCAGCAGCAATAGAGATGCCCGATGATCTAGCCACGGAATTGTCATAAAGGGACTCGTTTGCCGAGTTTGCTGGCTGAAAAAGTGTCCATTTGATTAGCGACCGGGGGCGTCGTCGAGAGGAGCCCACTCTGCTTTCCCCACAAGCCCGCACCGCATGGCGAAAGTAAGTGCGGGAAAGACGAAAGTTTTGACCACATCAATCCTCAGTGAAGGCGTGAGCATGGAGTGCAGCAGGCTGCCTCCGATATCGACCACGGCGTTGATAGTGCTGCTGTGTGGTAACAGAGAGCAGCCGACAGGATGCTCTAGAAATTTCTGTTCCTCGCGTCTCGTTTGGATGGAATTGCCTCACCATTTACAATGAATTGCGTCGGCCGGGTGCCTACAGGGGTTTTGCCAGAGAGGTGCGGACTTTTACATTGCGCTGGGTTGAGCTGAAGTCCCAACCGAAAGGCCAGGCTTGCCCCTACGTTAGTGTACCTTGCTCTAAAGTTTTCATGGGTCGTCCACCAGCGGCGTCAAATCGTCGGCACAGAGAAGCACGTTGGGTTGCTTTTCGCCTCCCCGAACTGCCCACACGACGGGTCGATCGCCAGGTTAAACAATAGGCCACTCAGTGGGCAGCCCTGGTGAATTTTGGCGGAAAGGTTGATTGGTGTGTTCACGCCGACCTCAGCCATGATGCAGGATTCGTTGTCGCGGTAGAGGTCTGCAACAATGGCGCACAACTTCTCTCCGGCTCCTCCTCCGCGAAGTGCATCAACGAGAGCGTTGTGCGCGACAGAGCCAAAGGCCTTGGCAAAGTTGAGGGACGCCATGAAAAGGTCTTCACCGCCAGCCTTTGCGGCGTCCAGGAGCTCCTGCTGCATGAAGTTGTGTTCGAACACGCCGTCGTGTGACTGGAACTCTTTCTGACACCGCGAGAGCAATTGGTCGCACAGCCACAGATGTAGACGTGATGTGAGGCAACCTGCATACGGATTGCAAATTGTGCTTCCAAGGGCGATGGGTCTCCAGTTCCTGACGTCCTGGGCTCACCCGTCTGGAGGAGAAGCGTCCTTTCCTTCCAGGCATGAGGCACACGCCGGTACCTGAGGCAGAAAATAAATAGCGGTGTAAAAAAAAAGGCATCAGGGTCAGTTAAACCCCAGTGCCGGTATGTAATGCGGTCACTGCCGGCAGCTGTGTTTTCGCATCTGCGAAGGCGCGCAGCCGCTTCTTCGTCAGTGAATTTGGCTAGAAAGGGTACTGTCAAGTCAGTGCGACGCGGTTTGTTCAGGAGCAAACTGGTGTCTGCTTCCCTGGGTGGCCTCGATGTGGGGAAGTGTTCCTGCAGTTTAGCGAGGGCGATCAAGCACTGCTCTGATTCGCCTTGCACGCGCGGCCTGCGATGTGGTGGTACAAGCTCTGAATTCGCTCAGCGTTGTCCGGGTTGGTCGGGCGGCTTCGGTTGCCAGCGGCAGGCGCCGCTGGAATTTTAACCTCTTGGGCAACTTCTGAGGTGGCATCGATCAGAATGGACAGAAAACCGGACCAGCGCTAAGCAGAAACGGTTTGCCGAACCAAGTCCCGCAGTTTCCTCGTATTCTCACCCATTAAGCACGTGTCGTCGATTGGTCCTGAAAGGGAGACTTGGTCAGTGGGCTCATCCTGTGAAGCAGTGTCGTTGTTTGCAACACTTACTCCTCTCGTGTGGATGGCAGCATTAGGAGAGAGTTCCTGCGCGGGAGATCCTCTGCCGATTGAGGCTGCTCCTTGCGGTCGAGTTTAGTGTCTCCGATTCTGCTCCTTCTGGCTGCAAGGAGGCTGCACAGATGAGGGAAGCTTCCGATGTTCATACAGCGGGTGTTGTCAGGGCATCCGGCGTAGTTGGTGTGTGGGACATATTCAGGGGCGGCCGCGTGACAAGGTACATGGCGTGGAAGCAGGTGTGGGCTCCTTCGACGAAGCCGGTGTCGTGGTCGTGCGTGAGGGGAGCCGATGTTAGCATCGTCGCTGGTCGTTGGCGAAGGAGATTGGCTTGCAGACAAGGCTTGCCGCACTACCACTCTTCTCCTGTGTGCTAACGGGCGATTGTTGAGCCCCTTCCTATAAGGAAAGGAAGACGGGCATTCAGTGCACTTGTGCGGGTACGGAATCCGTGCGGTTACTTCTTGCTGGCCACCAATGAGGCATCTGTGCGACGTCGGCCGGTGTCCAAGAATTTTCCTGAAAAGAAAGCAAAAATATATAATCGTTAGCATCCTGATGTCATGCTGCTGCTCGAGGTGTCACTGAACAGACTGCCCTCGGGATGCCCAGAATGCCGGTGAATTGCTGGCTGAGCAATATTCTTCTGTCCATTTGAAGCAGCTGGGAAGAGGAAAAAACAGTATCAATTCCTGCTCGTGGTGCATCGGCTGCGACCGAGGGCTGGCGGGGTTGAAGTCAGGATGTGGCATCCTAGTGATCGGTTAGCGAACGGAGAGGGGCTTGAAGCTGGCGCCATCTCGTCCGGGTTCGCCTAAGTGGGCAGCGGGAAACGAGCGAAGGCAATAAAGAGTAGCACAGAAAAAGAAAAAAAAGCAAGCGCGTTCGTGAACTGCAAGCTAGCGTGTATCTCGCTATTATTGACAGCGAATTGGCAAGTCTATCGCATGCAGGCGCGTGCACACACAGTCAGAATGAGAATGAAAAGAAAAAAAATACGCCGCGGTGCGTACGCGTACCGGAAAGAAGAATAAGAAAAAAAGGGGGCGGCTTGGGCGCGAATCGGAACTCGCTGCGGCGCCGAAACAAAAACTTAAGGACGTACTAGAAGTTACGACACGCAAAAGGAACCTTCGAAAAAAAAGCTACAAAGTAATGCGCATAAGCGAGAAGAAAAATAAAGAGATAAAGAAAGGGGGCACTACATTTAAACAAGGCCAGCGGCGAAGCCGGCAACGCTGACTCTTAGCAACTAAGCAGTTTCTTTCAGGGGTCAAGTTAGATAATCACGCTATACTCAAATACATAATTACCAAACGGCAAATGCATGCAAATACTACTGTAGAACACAATCATGCGCGCTCATGTGACGGCATTACTTCTACAGAAGAGGCAAAGCTTTTTACTACCTCGCAGGGCGTATTTCAACTCTGGTTTTGGCCAAGAGGCCTAGAAGCGATAGCCGCATTAACGGCTAAAGCATGCAGCCAGCCCGCCACCGCGTGAGCCGGTCCCGGAGATCACGCAGTTGGGGTCCGAACGGGGATAGAAACCCACAAAGAGAAACCCACAAAGACTGAAAGCAGCAGCTGTAATCCGGCTGATACAGTAATTATAATTGCGCAGTGAATGGGCTTGTTCCACGTTATAGGCAAACTTGACGCTCAGGTTGCAGTTTAGTCATTATTGCATATCGCTACTTGAACAAATTGATTTACCGATTCAATTTTCGTCAAGGCCGTAGGTTATCATAAATCGACGTTTTTATTAGTCGTTATAACAAAGAGCTCAAAGATTTGATATTTTATGTATTGCTTACTTAACTGTGAATTGTTCTCATCAGGGCCGTGATAGTCCAATGCATATTGCACATTAGAGAGTTTTAGTATAGCGTAAAGCAGCAAACGCAAAGAGTTAGCGTCAGCGTTAGCGTTGCGTGCACCACACTGCGCATGCGCTATACGTAAACGCTGCTGGAGCTCTTACGTACGTACGCTATTTTCAGGATTTAGCGTTGAACCATAGCCTCCTATATTTTTTCATGCCCGCTCACTGAGTGGGGGAACAAAGCGCGCCGTCCGTACCGCCTAGTTCATGCGCCCGCCACCAGACCGCGCTGCCTTCCCATACCCTGTGCGCTCACATTTCGCCCCCATCGAAATGCGGCCGCCGTGGCCGGGATTCGATCCCGCGACCTCGTGCTCAGCCGCCTAACACCATAGCCACTGAGCAACCACGGCGGGTTCGCAATAGGGTATCAGAAAATTTGTACGTGGTAGTTCATAGTGTTTTTTTTTCTCATTGGTTAACCTAGGTAGGATATTAGGCAGCATAGTAGCAAGAGCTTGGTGGCGCAAGCCACCGCCCCGTTCCAAAGGGGACGCTCATAACATCCATCCATCCTGTCCCAGAGCAGACGACGCGACGCCGCCGCTTGCGCACGCGCTCGTGGAGACACGTTTGGCGTTCGTATTTGAGATGGAATTATAAAATATAATCGCACGTTAAATTGATGTTCGTACACAATGTACAGTGGAAGTAAGCAACACAAAACATGTTGTGGAGAGCCAGCCCTTCACCAAAAAGCGCCGAACTGTGAGATCAAAGCTCACAGTTTGAGGGTCTTTCGTGACAGCGGTTTTATTTCAAACACTTTAGCCATGTCGTGTTTGTCTGTCGCCTTCATTGCAAAATTTGTGAATATTGGGCGAAAAAACTTTGTCAGCAACAGTTCCAGCAGGTTCTCTTGGTGTCCTGGCGTCGAGCACATCAAAGTTTTGTGCTCGCGGAGTATTGCAGCGGAATTACTCACAGCCTCCTTCAAAGGCTGATTCATGTGCCTTCTTCTTGCGAGAAGAACGTCGATAAATTTCTCTAATGCGTAGATAACCGCTAAAAGTTGTCCAGATGGGTAGATGAGTCCACCGCGGTCTTGGTGCTTTATCAGCGAGTCCGAGGGCGCCGAGGCGTTTGGCTTTTTTAACAGGCGGACGCACTCCTCGCAATTTATATTTTCTTGTACAACTCTTGCCAAGTAGCCGCCGACCATAGCCAATGCTGCGACATCTGGAGTAGGAAGCAGAGGCTGTCCTCGCTTGAGTCGCTCTGTGAGCTCTCTACATGCATCTGCAGGGAATTCCTCGCTGGTTCCTTCCCTTGTGTTTTTCTGTTGCGGCATCGTTGACAAGTAATCGCTGCCTTCTGCTGCCATTACGTTGCTCGTACCAGCCGCCGACGCGATGCCAGTCTTCAGAGTCTTCTCAATACCTGACAGAACAGCTCGGGCATCCGTTTGATCATTTGACCTTGCTGACTTCCTCAGCCAGCCAAAAAACGACTCGATTGGGTCAGACGACATTTTTCTCGTTAAAACAAAGTGAAAGCGCATCTCTTCAAGAAGATATCGAACGCACTCAACATTTGAACGAGTCGTCATCACCAGGCCTTCGTAAGTCTCCTTGGTTAGAAAGTTCTTCGCCAGGCACTGGCTTTTGAGATCGGCCAGGTAGTCGAGGAAGCTTGTTTCAAGCCAGATTAACCGTTCATCGCTTGTAAATTCGAACTGCTTGCAATCGGCATTGTTCTGGTGTATGTGCTGGGTACAATTGCTCACATCCATGAGCATGAACCAGCGGTGCACGGTGTCCATAAATTCAACGGTCGGTCCGACACCCGCGAAACTTGCGTCGCATGTGTGGCCCGCTTGCTCTTGCAGGAGCTTCATTGCCGCTGTCACCGCAGGAGACAAAACTTGGATTGCTCTTTTTACGTTCATTTTTTCGATGTTTGTGGGGAACACGTGTTTTCTCGTTAGAAATCTAACTGGCTTTACAAGGCTGCCTTGCTGCATTTTGTAGAGGCTCTTCAAGTGGTTCGCCGTTATTTCGCCGCCTTTTCCAATGTCACGCGATAAAAACTGCGAGCGCACGTTTTTGACCTAGTGGCACTGATCGAATGCTAAGAAAAGCTTTCGATTCGGTGTTCCTGGGTGCTCAATGCAATGCGTGAGGCTTCCGTTGCATAGAAGTTGGAACGCTAAGACATTGATTTTGTGGTTGTCCGTGACAATGCGCACGATGAAAAATCCTATGTTTTCAACTTCATTCAGGACGTGTCGCATGAGCGTGTGCAGCTCGCGGCCAGTGCAATTTCTCGTGAAAAAGTATGCCACGGGTATTTTAAACGAAACTGAAAGGCCGTTGAGGACGAAGCACAGAAGTGAGTTGGCTAGCACAGGCTCATTTGTTGTTTCCTTAGGAAAGCTCCCACCATAGTCTACTTCACCGATGAAGGCGTCCCTTTGTTTATGGTAAAGTAGCTTCTGTTTCACGCGCATTTCGTCGACAATTAAAGAGCACGCTCTGGCTTGCGATGAGGGATGAGAAGCGAGCTCGGTTGACAGCCTTTGCTTCGCGAGTTCCGTCACGCCGACTTCGCCACGTGATGTGCCCATAAAACGCTCCAGGGTGCTTCGACTGGGCAGCCGGAGAATGCCTGTAGTCCTTATGTGCTCGTATGCGCGAGTCGAGAGGTTACGTAAAACTACAGCATGGCGCACTGTCAGATCAGACCACGTTGGTTTCGTTTTCCCGAAATTCTTAACTTGTTCTACTAATACTGACGCAGCCAAGTCTTTCTCCTTCGCTTTCTCGACAACTTGGAGGAATGCATGAACAAAGCACTCTTCCTTGAGCTTTTGTATTTCTTGTTTATAATTGTCGACGGTATTCTTGAGCCGCTCAATATGCGCGTTTAAGTCTCGTTCTTTGCGTCTCCACTTTCGTTTGTCCACTGTCGAAACCGAGAATTGTGAGGACACCTGCACTGCTCTGTCCATCCGCAAAGTCGCGGTGATGCAGCGCTCGCTAGCGCCGTTTTTCACGGGTGGCAACGGTTCGGTAGCGGTGCAGTCCACAGGTGACAAATCTTCAAAGACGACGTCGACAACCGGCAATTCGTAGAGCGGATGCGGACACGACTCCATTTGGTTGTCATCAATGACTGCTCGTCGCTTCCGCGGTGGTGGGTTGGCTAGCGCAGCAGCCTCGCGCTTTTTCACTGATGCGCAGCTTCTCTCTCTTTTTTTAGGAGGCTGCAAGTACGCAGGATATTCTTCGAAAATGCTGGGAATAGCATCTTTCTTATGTTTCCGAATTTTGCAACCTTCCTTAAAGTCAGAGGAACTGAAGTGTCGGCTGCATACAGTAGAATAGCACGACGTCGTATTCGGCACCCAGTTTTCACGAGAAATGACTTTCAGCCATTTTGCGCACAGTTCCGGATCGCTTGGTATTTCGTGGAAGGATATGCCCGGCGTCCGTTGTTTACTGGATGACTTGCAGCGTGGCACACAGCAGTACGGCATCTTGTCGGGCGCAGGACACCACAACCGATTCCACACTGCAGATAGAGAACTGATTGGGTATAAAAAAGAAAGTAACGCAAGGGAACGATAAGAACTGTGCATCGTAAATCACTGATCTTACACTAGTAAAGCAATACACGTTGCAACAACGCCAACAACTAACACGTGGTCGCGGAAAATCTAGTAAACAAACGGTCGCTTCATTTGTGTACACTGCTTACAAGTTCGGTCATGCATCCCTGATATTTCAAGAAAATATGTATATAAACATGCTGCTGTTGCAAAACGCATACGCTTACCTGCAACCAACACGACGGAAATCGCCCAACTCTTGCTTGACGGATCGGTTAGGGTGCTTCGATGGGCCTCGACGCGTAGCTCGGTCTGGCATGTGAGGGCAGCATTTTAGGTAGTATTAAAGCCCCTTGATAATTTGAAAGTAGCGACACTCTCCTCCACTCCCGCGCTTTCCTCCTCGATTCTCCTCGCCCGCCGGCTGTGCGCGCTGCGCACGGCACGCTTCGCAGGCCATCGCGCGCTCGCCGGCCCGATGCATTAGCTGGCACCCGTGATCGCACCTAACTTCGGGATTTTTTTCTCGCTCTATTATTAAACGAAAGCACTAGAAAGGGATGCAGTGTGCTTGACTCTACCATGACCCACATTTATCACCTTCTCGTTTGAACAATGAGAGCGCTAAACGTGCGCGTTTGCGGCATGAATTAACAATCGCAGCGTACTGTATATAGCCCACATTGGCTTTGATATCTTTATACTGGTCACTTCAACAGGGCAGAGCTTTAATTAGCACAGTATTTAATTTAAATTTGTACATTCTTTAATATTTTTCGACGCAGTGACGCTCCGTTAAATCCAATTTCAACTAGCGCTGCATTTTCGCGGAAGTACTTTTTATGACACTATCTTTTTGCAGTCGAGCCAGGCAGAGATTGCGGTAATTTAGTTGGACGTCATTGCGTGCGTGAAGCTTCAGAAGCAGGGCAGTGGCCGCAAAAATGATGCGAAATTTACTTTAACGTGATTATGGATTTTTTTAGGGGGGGGGGCATGGGGGGAGGGGTTCAGTCCTAAATGGCTTGGGGCCTCGGTGTAATGCATATGCCGCGCATTTAATACCTGGGCTATAGAAATTTCATTCCTGCTTGAAAGAGAATTTTTTTCTAGTTTTTCGTGCTCTCAAGAGAGATATAATTTTATTGACTACTGTAGAAGTGAGCGTAGCGAAGCGTTGGCTTGAAATTTATGAATGATTGCTGACGGCAACGGACGACTAGATTAAGAGATGGGAATGTGATGCTGTCTTTGTGACTTATTCAGTGTAGCCCATCGAATGCATTCAATTAGCGCTTCAGACGCCCGTGGTGATGCAATATTCAGCGCTGTAAAGGACGATAAGAAAGGATTTAGCCATTCTGTGGCTGGGTCGGTTTCAAGGAAACAATTCGTACTATTTTAGAAACACAGAGCTTAAGAATCTGACGTTATTTTGATAGCATAACTAAATATAAATTGTAAAGATTGCACCTATGGCGAATCTGCTGACTCGCTCCTCACGTGCCGCTAGACCTCGGTATCGCGGTAGACTTTCACAGTCGCGGCGGTCACACGAAGGCCTTCAACGCTCTAAAGATCCATAGCAGGCAAGAAGATGCTCAAAGCTTATTTGCGCGAAGTTTTGGTCCTCCTTTGCATATTATTCTTCCAATCTGTGGCATTAATGACTCTCCCAGATGTCATTCCTTTTGCAATTTGCCAATAAAGCTGTTTCGTAAGAGCTGGAAAAGCTGCCAGCCGCAGCCATTACCATAGATCTGAGAGGGGGGCAGGGTTTTGCCAGTTTTTTCAGCTACTTACTGAAAACATCGCGCCACCCCAACACAAATTTCAGACGCAGAGTACAGGTCTGGAGCATAGAATACACAGCCGCTGTGACACACCAGCACATATCTGGCCAGATGCAATTTTTATTGCAGGTGACTCTTGAAACGTTACACGGAAAACGCACAAAACATCCAGGATAGCACACACTTCGGAAAATATAAATATTCATATAAACCGTCGGTTACAAGTAGCATAAGCTCGAACCCAGTAACATGAAACATTGCATGGTGTTAGCCTCCAGACGATATGCGTGAAAAAGGAACAAATATTATTCAGAGCAGCGCACCAGATGCAACTAAAATTTTACAACATAACATAACTGAAGGAAACGAAGCAGCTGGTTTGTATGCTCACAAAGTTTTGGGCAGGTGGTACAACAAAAAGCCGCGCGATAACACTCATGTACAGCAAGAATTAAGCAAGATTGTCAGCCTCTTGACGAGCTCGCAAGAAGTTTCAAGTATACAGACTAGTTTATGTACCAATCAATGCACAGTACCTCGCAGAGGACGGTGTGATTCGTCGGAGTGAACTCCTTACGTCCGATGTTGTGAATGCACTTTTTTCTGCGACTGATGTCGTTCTTCCCTCGAAGAATCGTGAAAAGCATGAAGCCATTTTCACGCCGGCTTGTGCACTGAAACGCGCAGCAACCCGGCATAACGCGGTGCGAAATGCAGAGTTCGAATTAGATGAATAAAGCTCGACCCGCGACAGAGGAACACGGCCTGCCCATGGCGCTGAAGAAAAACAACAACACAAGCAAAGCGACGCTTTCGCGCGCGTTTCCAAGGCGACGGCTGGGGCCGGCCGCAGCGGCCAATCATCGGTCAGAAAAGCGCCGAGTAGAGAGCCGGGCGAGGAGGATGTGCGAGGGTTGGCGGCGCGGCGGCAAAGTTCACAGAATGGCGCTACTTTCAAATTATCAAGGGGCTTTAGGTAGTATTAAAGCCCCTCAATCTCCCAAAGTAGCGCCATTCACTTCTCTCCTCCTCCGCTCGGCGCGGCCTCGACGGTGGCGCCGCCGGCAGTGGGCCTGCCGTAGCAGACGACGGCTAACACGCTACGGGAGGAAATCTGCGGAAAAGTTCGTTCGAGTCCTGCGGAGCAGTTTTTTCAATCTAGATCTTGCTTTGTCAGTCGGTAACTGGCCTTAAGAATGTCGTGTCGGATTTGCGGAAGAAATAGAGAAAAGCACCATTATTCAAGGCGTATTTAAGGCGTAAAGCGCGCGCACGTTGAAAGTTCGTGTTGCTGAAACACGACACAAGCACGCGGTGTGCTCAGACACGCGAGTAATTACCAGAGTTTCAGGTTTTGACAGCGCGAAAGTATGTGCACGTGGTTTCGTAGGTTAATTTACGTACCTGCAGGATGCTTTTGTTCGGCCGGCGCGTGAGAGATTCCGACTGTGTGCGGTCAGCAATGCCTGGCAGCAGGGCCGTTTCTGTACCGCGCCTTTTACAGATGTACGTAGCTCATGCACAGGTTGTGGTGGCCATGAGCAACGTTTTCACATATAGGCGGTATAGATAATTTTAACAACTTACCAGCATATGAAATCGTTATTTATTTATTACAGTGCAAATGGTTAGAATTTGATAGAAAAGAAAGAAGGAACTTGATGGGACAACTGGAAAGAGGTTCAGAAAATAATTATCCCCCTCCCTCATTGGCACCAGCAACACTTTTGTTGAAGTGCTAATTTTATCTCTGTATACTACGTGCGTCTGTATTCTTTTGCGTTGTAAGTTTTCACAAGGAAGCAGTGTTGCGTTAACTGGAACAGTCAAGGCACACAAGACAGAAGAAAAGTTGATTCTTGGGTTTTACATCCCAACACCACGATCTCATAAGGCACGCCATAATGGGGGCTCTGGATTAATTTTTTTTGCAGCTGGGGTTCTTTAACGCACCCCCAATGCACTGGACACGGGCCCGTTTAGACACGGGCGTCAAAAGAAGAGGTTGGAGGAGCCGTGTCACTTAACAAAGCCGCGCGTTCTTTGCCACTTGCTCGAAGTCAGCCCGCCCGATCTTGTGAATCCACACTTTTCTTCGTTTTGCGTTGCGCCCGGCGGATGGTAAAACAAAAAGCTTTTTGCCGTCACTGGGTCTGTTGTGGCAACCGTAGGCGCAGCAGCACGGCATCGCAATTAAGCACTCGGCCCTAACACATTGTATAAAACTACCGCGCTCCTTCAAACCGCCTGCCGTACTTCGTCGCGGAGGCCCAAAAATGGGGGTCGCAGGCCCAAGATTGGGGGTCGCAGCGCGCTGGAAATAAAAGATATACAAAAGCGCGGCGCCTGCTCTGCGCCGGAAAGAAAAAAATATACAAAAGCGCGGGGCCCGCTTTCACGTGACACAGATTGGCCAATGGGGGAGCGGAGGAGGCTGGGGCGACAGGAGGAGTGGAGGAGGAAGCGCCTGGGTGAGCGGGGTGGCGGAAAGATCTAAGAATGGCGCTACTTTTGGAAAATTGAGGGGCTTTAGGTAGTATGGGGTGTGAGCGCCTCTCGCGGAGAGCCGAGGCGTAAATCGAGGAGGAAAGGAGAGGGCAATGGACGGTCTCCGCGGCACCATTGCGCTATGGTGGCTCTAGCCACCATAATTGCGCGGGCATGAAAAATATAGGAGGCTATGGTTGAACGCTAACGCACGCAAGGGGAGCCTTACGTACGGCAAGATGGCGGCGCCAGTCGAAGTGAGAGCAGCCCGCTTCGGATCTATCGAGTCGTCTGCCTGCACTGCTAGGCTCTATCCTTCCCCACTAATGCTCTTGTTCGCCTTAGATTTGTGTGATGATGCTTCGGCAGCGGCGCACAGGTGACAAATGGGCGTTGTTTGCGGTATACGTCCTCGATTAGCCGGGCAGTAGGCTTAACTAGAGGGTTTGCTCATAGAGTTAGTAGAACAACTCTATGGGTTTGCTAAATGTGTTTGCTGTATCCACCTCGAGATGGCGCCCAAGTGTATTTCGCTCGTTCGCTTGGTGTAAAGCCGCATGTGGAGCCGATGCATGTCATGTTTTCCGCGGCAAAACACAGTAGTGTGGTCGGTGCTGTGGTCACAATGCGTGTGCGTTTTACCAACGACGACGATATGAACCTCGTGAAGGAGGTTTTCGCCTTGAACCCATTCGGATGGACGTCAAGGTGGGCGTCCGTTGGAAAAAATTGGAAAGAAGTGGGAAATACGCTTTCTGGAAGCGAAATTGCCGGCGAAACGTCCCCTCCGGTATAGCTTCGACGCTGAGTGGATCTTGGAACACGTAGAACCTGCGCGGTCGCTCTCATTACCGAAGCATGAGGGCGTCTATGTCATCCCAACTTAAATAGGACACGTAATATGGGTCCCACAGAACACTCAATCGCGGCATGCCAAGATTAATCGGTGTGTTTCGCGACTCTCGACAAAACAACGCTCAAACCGAACACCTACATGCGTGATTAACGCAGCGACTGTGGCTTTCAATAAGCTTGACTTAGGGACACACTTGCGGATTCGGCATTGGATAAGCTCGACATTTCGTGTGGATTTGGCTTTCCAGTACTTTGTGTCTTTACAGCTAGATGGCGTTGTATTGGTTTGCGTTAACGTTAACGCTTTTCTCCGTTCCGCTATTCTAAAACACTACTTTGTGCCGCGCAGTGCAGTCTTTCTTTGCGTTAGCGTTGCGTCGCACGCTAACGCTAACGCAAGGATTTTACGCTATACTAAAACTCTCTATTGTGTCATTTGCACCACGATAGGGCAGTACCACTGATTTCCACTAACATCAGTGGGCCGTGCACACTAAGCAATATTTCGGTCAAATGCAGCTCCTTTTATACTTTTTCAGCTACCTTAGACTTTACTTTAATGAAGTGCAAGCAGCCGTTTCCTTTTTCGCTAAAAAGCTCAATACTTATTAAAAATGTCATGAGTTGTAATTCTAGAGGAGCCCGACAATGCAAACGCTTTTCCGCTTTGCGCCACTGGTAAAAGGACTCTCCGATTATTATTGTTATTATTGTTGTTGTGATTGTTATTGTTGTGGTTGTTGCCGTCGTTGTCGTCGTCGTCGTCATCGTCGTCGTTGTTATTGTTGTCGTTGTTGTTGTTTTATTAAGGCGTGTACACTTGGCGACTCACGGGGTGGCATTTTTGAAACCTTTCCACCGTAGGTAAAAATGTGCTCCGTAAAATGCCCCACAAGTGAAATAGCAGTAATAGACAAATATAGTTTTTATAAGCATGCGATCATTGCGCATATTGTTAAAAAAACATTATGACGTCGTAAAATTGCGACGACAAACGTAAACATCCCTGGCAGAGAGGTGCGCTTCGGGAAGGGCATCCGGCTGGTGCGTAAATCTTTTCCTCTTAAATGTACATTCAGCCAAAATTTAATTTGCATCTGTGGCTGCCCCAGGCTCTCTTGCCTTGCTCTAGCGACCACAAGCAAGTGATATTTAAAACGTATAATGCAGGAAATGCGGTCAGAAAAGCAGCTGCAGCCAAACAATACTTCGTTTGCAAGCATTGATAAGGGCAGTAGAAGCAGGCTTCCGGGACAAGCGTCGCAACTTCCAGCGGCTTCACAACCTCCCGCCTAAAGAATACACGAGGAGGGAGCGTCAGGTGACAGTCTTGAAGCCTAGCCATAAGAAGTACAGAAGACAAGTAAGCCCTAGTCACGTGATAGGCAAGCGGTATATTCTAGTCAGATCGCTTTGGTTTCATCTGCTGCGGGGGTCTCCGATATGCGCACGTGATAGACATTACAAATCGCACTCCAATGCTAGTGAAAGTTCAAGCTTGTAACGCGGTCGAGTCAATGTTATGCCAGTTCGGTAACGTGCCGCACCATCACACGCTGCGTAGACGTGGCTCACCGCTTAAGCAGAAGACAGGCGCCAAGGCTATAGCGAACGAAGGCGTCGGGTAACCGGGATGGTGCCCAACAACCTCAAAAACGACAGGTCACGTTTCGGATCGGTTTCAGGGAAGCGAGAAAGCCTTCCCCCCTGCAAACGTATGCAGCCAACCAAACCGCCCTTCCGGCGCAGTTTCGTTTTGTTTGTGTACGTCTTTTCGGAAACAATGACGCCTTTCGCCCCCGCAAACGGGTAGGTGAGCAAGCGAGCGTCCAGGGTCCGCAGCGACTGCATTTCTATGGCAACAAAATTCGTCTCTTCTTGTGCCCGAGAATGCACTGGCGAGCCGGGGACCCTGTGCATATTTACTGCCCTGCCGGCCTATCGCAATGGCAGACGGTCCTAGTCGACGCTGTCGTTGTGCTCAAAGTCGTCAGCCTCTCAGCAGACCGGCGAGAGCTCAACAGGCGCGTCTCCAACAGCATAACTACGTCACATCCCACAATCTTGCAGAATAATGCATGTAAATCTGAAGGAAACAGGGAGACTTCGGCGTTTAGAGTGCAGGTTTATGCTATTCATTTCTCTCACAACAAAATACGCACAACTGAACCTTTTACTAAGCGAAAACGGGACAGAAAAGTATTTTGCAAAACATCTCGTCTCTTCCTAGGCGGTAGACAGCGGGGTAAAAATTAGCAAGAAAATAAGCAGCGCACTGTAAGGCAATTAAACCATAAGAAATCTTGTTCTTTCAGAATGCGCATACATTCGCATACATGCGCATAGCTCCAAACAAAAGCAGAGCAGAAGCGATGACATAGCCCATCCTTCTATTACTGATAAAAGCCTCATCAGAACGTAGAGAAAACCGGTGACTCGTTGAGCTATTAGCATAACATGTTCTGACACCTTTGAGGAGCCCATATCCAATATTTATATCTTCTAGCACAGTAAGCTGGGATGAGTGATTCACGGTGTCGAACGCCTTAGCCAAATCTAAGTGAACCATTGCTACTTGCCCAGTCCCCTCAGCTACACACCCAAGCACCGATCTCGCAACATGAATGTGACTCTGAATAGACTGGCCTCTTATTCGGCATGTTTGATGATAACCTACCACACATCTTATCACGACTGGCAAACGGTTAGCTATTACCTTGGCAAAACATTTATAACCCACATTGCATAAGGAAATAGGCAGATATCCATACACTTGGTACAGTCCTTTGCATCGTGCACCACCAGGTCGGCCTTATCAGGATGTGCATCCATGAGTAAAAGTATACGGGCCACAATGTCACCGAAGAAACTGAATTTCTTCGTAATTAACAAACATAAACTGGAATTGACAAACACACTGAGCAATTCACAATGCCAATTTGTACTGCAGTCCTCAATTTCAAGTTGCGTTCACAGGCGAAAGAAGAAAACGGCTTTATCGCGCAATCCCTGGTCCGTGTACTTTGGCTCACTGGTGCACTTATAGGTGAATCCGTAAAATGTGGGACCTCCAGAAGTTAAAACATATTTTTGTAAATTGCATTCAGAAACACATCTTGTTAAAACCTTGTTAAACTCTAGGGAAAGCTTTGTGCCTTGTTCAACGAAGCGTCTGCTCTGTTCAAGTGCCGAGGTCATAGATTACCGTTTCATAGTCTCTATAGATGCTAAATTTTTTGGGACATTCTCGAACGGACGCTTAGAAAGAGTATTGACGTTGCGCCATACTGAATTATGGTTGTACCCTTTAAAGATACTGGTGGTGCGCCCTATGAGACGTTCATAGTACTGGGTTTATACAACCTGTGGAGATCGAGACTGTGCGATCGCTATGCCGCAAGCCCTCGATGTACAACACGTTCTATCGTGAAAGTGCAGCTTGTGTGAGATGTATGTATGCTGCGCAGGATATTTCGCCTGACTGGGTGCACTGTTTGGACGCCTATGTGTGTGTTACACAAGTAGGTTAAAGAAAAACTGCTGGAGGGGAGGGAGTGCCCGTCAATTGAAGCCGCCACGTCGACATCTTGCGGGGGACAAAAGCACACCAGTCGACGCAGCGTATCTGTTTCTGGTCGTCGCAGCTTGCCGTGCGTGAACGCACTCGAGTTTCTTTAGGAAAGTTGACGTACATACATTGCATTCACAGGTAAGCGTTATCCTTGTGATTTAAGTATAATTTTGCAGATTAGCATCGCCTAGCTCTAGAATAAAGAAAAAATTTATATTTGGCTTAGAGGAAACGGTCGCCACCAAAGTTCTCAGACCCTGCATGCAATGATGGTGCTAATTTAAAGCACCACCAACACGTGGTAATAATGAAGATAGTAATGAATACTTATGTTTGTTGCGTGTACTGCTAGTTCTCATGCGACATTTTCAGTTTTTAGTGACTTTTTGTTCTGACAGCTTTTATGAGTTATCGACTTCTACACTGCATTTAAGAAGGTGAGTAAACCGTAATTATAGCACGAAACTTTTTCTACTTCATGGCAGCAGCATATTCATGCCAATGAACTGGCAAAATAATGGCAAAATGCCCCAGTACTCTGATATATGTGATCCGGAGACATCCAATGTCGCTCGCCGCATAGCCCAAAGTGCTGCATAAGAACTTAAAAATACGTTGAGCGATTGAAAACCGCTGGAAAAGCTGGCGAAGAGCGCTGCGAAGCTCTTGGTAGGCCGCTTCTTGGCCACCGCAAGATGAGGCCCACCGGCTTCACCCAAACCCATAAGCCAGTATAGGCGACTTCCACTCCAGCAGTTTCTTTTTAACCTCCTTGCGGCTACCCGAGTTTTGATGCCAAAGCATGAAATGGCCTATTGAGCGAAAAAGCCGGCGCCTGTTGTCTGGACAAGCGAAAACCGGCACCTCAATTCATATTGCCTTCCACGCCACGTCACGAGCGCCCCTCGATGGAACAGAGCAGGCGAAATGGAACATGCGGTGCTGCGATAGCGCACGAGGTGTTTCGTGAGGAAAGCGGGCATCGTCACGACGCCACGTCAGCCTTGATCGCAGAAGCCTGTGTTATCCGCGCCTTCCCTGCCCGCGCACGCTCTCTTCTGCGTTCTTTCTGCGTCTAGGTAACGCTAAGTCTAGGTAACGCTAAGTCAAAACGCGCCAAGCAACGCCTCCTACATAGCAGGCCTGTGCACTCTCCCTTATGACGTCATGATACTTCGATAGAAATTTCCATTGCGAAGCCCGGTGCGACAGAAGCAGTAACGTCGAGACCACCGCGGCTTACGCGGGAGCGCCCCCATCAGATTCTATGCAGATTGGCAAGGTAGCATAACGTGGCAGCTTAAAGTGCACCGGCCTTGTGCTTACAAGGAGGCGTTGGTTAAGCATATTGTCAGGTGGTAGTAACTGTGAAGAAAGCAGCCAAACTAAGAAAGATGAAACTAGCGTTTTATTGGGCGAACTTGTGCCCTCAAGAACAGGCTACATTCAAAGAACGGCGTCAGCGGCGAACGCAGTCGGCGGTCGGCGAAAATCTGATCAACGGGTCAAGCGCGTCGGCTTATATACACCAATCGTCGAATGTTCCAGGCTAATTGCTGGGACCCGCGTGTCTTCCACAAAGTGCTACACTATTCGCGTCGCGCATACATGCAATCAGCTCACACAAGGTTCGGCGACAACAGAAAGCGGATGGAACCATCGATAGCATTCCAGAAACTTCCGACACATGCAAGCGCATCCTGCGCTGTGTGATTACATTTGTTAGGCGGTGAAACGTGTCGCACGAGAAAGACAATTGCACACGTGTCAATATCAACGCGCTTGCTTAACCGCTAGGAGTTCGTAACTGGCAATACTTCACAATAGCGTTCAATTGAACATTGATGTATTCGCATTCAGGACTCATTAGAAGTGCTTGGGTGTCCGCATATATTAGTCTGTAGCGATGTTCGCTCTCTCGTATATTGTTTTTTGTTTTCCAGGGAAGAAAGAAAAAAGAAGCGTCGGTAGTCGTATTGTGGAATACTCACCAGCCGCAAGCTTAGCCCGGGTTCCATTCCCGGCCAACGCATGATTTCTTTTTGCTCAGAAGTTTAGCTATTTTAGCAATTTCGTATCACACACGACGATATCTTTATGACGTTTATATATCCAACAAAGAATAATGTCCTGCTTCAAGCAGATAACTTCAATTTTTAGCGCAGTATATCATTATTCACTTTTTGAACATTGTAAATTGCTTAAAAGCTTATTCCTTCCGATTATCTTATCTGTTTTAGCGACCCACGTATATCACGGTCTCACTAATTTACGCGAAATTAACAATAGAGGAGTTACTAGTTATGCAATAACAAAGGATCCTGCTTATTTCTGGTACTGCATGAGCCTTACGTGTGAGATGACAACATGTCAAAGCGTACATGCAACCTTGCTTGTTGTACTACCGTGTAGCTGATCAACTTGTCGTTCAAGACAAGTAGTACCTCCGATACGAGGAGTTGGAGATCCTTGTTAAATGTAGGCTAAAAGAAATAATTCCCGCCGTAAATATATTGCTGGATTGCTACGCACCACTGATAGAAGTGACATAATCTTAAATGAGCTCCTTAGCCTACCAGCCTTATTTGTAAACTTTATCAGAATTTAACGAATTACCTAGGTTGCATTGCACAATTTTACCCCATGAGCGGGATTACTCCGAGGCGCAAGTTACTTGCACTTGAAATCGGAATGCGAAGTTTATTAGTACAAAAGTTTTTTAATAAACAATCAAGCAGCATCTTGAGGGCACACATTCTTATTTAAGAACTACAATTCTCAAATGTGGGGAATTACCACTGAAATTATTTGCAATCTCTCAACCAGTACGAGCTTAGACATCCAGTTGACATCATGAAGCCATAACAAGCCGATGCCTTGGCAGTCTCAGAAGCCCTGTTACGTAGCCACGCTGTAGAGCTTGCCGCAAACATCGATAATAAAAGAGGAAAATTAAGTCCGAAATGAATTGTTGCTTTCTGGGACGCACATGATGAAAAATAATATATGGTTGACAAAATGTACCATATTCTTGAAAAAGTAGGGAGATTGGTGGGTCTTTTCGTTATTGTTAAAAAAAAAGAAATGCTTCTTTTTTTCACAAACGTAACCGCTCATTCTCATCGTTCTGAGAAGAAGAGGAGGCCGAAGAGTAGGCAAACCTGTGGTTTTGGACACAGGCGCATCAGTAACAGTATTGGGAGCAACAGTATTGGGATATAGCCACAGGAACGTTTGCCTAGCCATTTATAATTACCTATGTGGCACAAGAAGAATGCCTTGTTAAAAGTTCTTAGTTTCAAGAATATATTTATTTTTACTGCAGTTTAGAAAATTCAAAAAGTAAAAGCACAAATTCACAGTTCAAATCTTACTATTATTATTCATAATTTACCTTACTCAAGTTTAAGTATATCCTTTTTTTTAACATTCATATCAACGCAAGGCTTAGTATAGTATTGATTTATACTTCATCTCATGTATTCATAGTTTATTTTACATCTTGGATTATTTGTCTTCCTTTCTGTTTTTCGTGTTATTTATTTAATAACCAATTTATTTTATTTTATTTATTCAGTCATATTACCATCTGATTCGTGGCCTATCCTCCTCAGTGGGTTTGTGCCATTACCTGAGCCTTCATCATCACCATCATCACATCGGTGGAACGGGTGGCAGTGTGAAGGACAGCGAAAAATGTCAGGCCAAGGTGAGGCAAACGCCCGTCACATGACCGAATTTCCATTTCACAAACTGGTGCCGACTAGCAGTTCACCTCTTCTTTTTATCTGCAGGTCCCAGTGAGCGGGAGTAAGTATTGGTGCTTATCGTCTCGAACAAAGTTCATTGCGCGGAGAAGGTGCTGGGTCGCAACCTAAGTTATCAGGAGCATGTTTGACATTGCGTTATCTGCTGTAAATAAATGGCTTAGACTGGTTATAGCATTAAGAAGGATAAGGCAGGCAATGCACCATGTTTCTTGTGTATAATACCCGTTTCGAATTCGCAGCAAGTATATTTAGCAAGTGCACATTTTCGAAATTTCGGATACGAATCCAATTGACTCTGTTTGTCTACTTGAATTCAACACAATATTTTGCTAGTGCTAAGTGTTATTGGGCCTCATGGCACCAAGTCAATGCCTGTAAGCGTATATCCTTTGTTTAGGCTACTTAGAGATTCAGCCGATAGACTTGGTGACTCATGAATGCGCTGTTTAAAATGATTCCTAATGATACTTCTTCTAAAGGCATTCTAACTGAGCGGGAGCATAGCTTACTGAGCCATATTGAGAAGTAGTTATTTGTCCACTTAGAATTGTTCTTGGCTGGGTTACACGCAAAGCTATATTTTGGAATATACGTTGTAATTATGGGCTTTTGAACGTTTATAGGCTAATGATCAGGGAACAGCAAATAATATTCGTAATTTTAAGGACGGGGTATAACCAGGCGAAATTATACCAAGTGTTTACTCGACTTCTTGGAACTGACATTGTGGTTTGCTTTTTGCAGTTCTTATATTCCGACGTTTCCCTCATAAACAATGCTGACATATCTTACTGTTAATTTCTGTTTTTATTCGTTTCAACAAAAAGACGCTATTTAATCTGCCCTGCACCTTGGTTAGGCAATCTGCACCACTGTTGCTTTTTATTTTTACACTGTCAGTGACGTCATGAGAATGGTTATCATGCATGTAGCTACTGCAGTCAACGGCGTCAATTCATTGATAAAGCAAGGTAACACTGCTTTTATTCACTGGCCCTGCACAACCGAAGCGTTCATTGCAATCACCAAGCTGATTCTGTAAGATCACCCATGCGAATCAATCCTGGGAATTCTATGGCGCGCATTTAGTGGATCGTACGGGGAATACTCAGTAACTGTCAGAATTATGCATTGTGCACATTTTTCTTCGCTTTATGCTGTCTGAATGCTTTAACTTCCTAGGTGCTCGCATCAAGCGCTCTTGCTTTTTACGAAATTGTGGTAAACGGTGCAAGAAACACAACTACGTAGTTAGAGAAATGTTATAAGGGTAGTGTTTTAGTTTGACCTAATTCAGGCATTGCTTCGGTTTTGAGATTTTATTCGATGCTCGTTATGTGTATTTCTAATATTTGTTCTTATGATGTGAGGAAAAATGCTCGTTTCTTTCTATGTAGGAAAAATTCTTTTGAAATAGGGCTCTCGAGAGTGTTATCTGTGAAAATTCTTTTATATAGATAAACGCAAACTGTAATTTGAACCTTACTTGTGTATGCCGTTTATAATTATGTGTTGATTTAGTGTACTTTCGGGAACACTGCATGACTGCTCGTTAACCTGCAGTCGAAGGCGTTATGAAGTTTTTCACACATTGCGCCTTTAGTCTTAGCTTCTCCATCCATGAACTGCCGAAGAACTACGTTTAACTAGCAGGGGACTTCGGAAAGCTAACTGCCTTATTGTACAGTTCTTTAATGCAATTTCTTGTTGAGCTTATGGAGCCATCAAATCGGGTGTACTTAATGGTTTGTCGGCAGATAGATTAGTTCTTTTGATGAATCCAAAAGGATTTTGCATTTGCATTTTTGCATTTTTGCAAGAACATTTGCATTGCAGGATAAACTTAACGCTGACCTAACGAATGTTCATTCATGGTGTGTAAAAAACAAGCTAACCATTAACCCATCTAAGACAACATTTATGGTATTCCATTCTTCAAAATCTTTGCACATTGATTCTATTGTAGTGTCTCTAAATAATAATGTATTTGCAAGATCCACGTCTACTAAATTTCTTGGTGTAGTACTAGATGAAAACCTAAAGTTCCAGTGTCATATTCAATCACTTATTCAAAAAATCTCATTTGGTATTCACATCATAATAAAAACTCGCTCTTTTTTCCAGCAAACCATTCTCATGTCTTTATATTACGCGTATATACACAGTCATCTCTCATACTGCCTGTCATCTTGGGGTAATACATATACCACACATCTTCATCAGTTAGAAGTTTTGCAAAAGCAGGCATTACGATTAATTGCATTCCAATCGCATACATCTCCCTCTGCTCCAATATTCCGTTCCCTAAATGTTTTACCTTTGCGCATGTTATTCAATCATAAGCTCTCGCTACTTATGTTTCGTCTTATAAATACCCAGTTTAATATTCCAGGTTTTAGTCGCTCTAGCCTCATCAATTATAACAACACAAGATTTTCAGCTCAACTCAATCTTCTTCTTCCAAAAGCAAGAACTAACTATGGGAAATTTACCGTCGCGTTTTCAGGCGTTTCTGTTTGGAATTCTATACCATCTGACATGAAGACATCTACATTATTATCATTCAAACGTAGAACGAAGGAGCATTTCATGAACACTTTATCTGACGCGTAGCATAATTTAACAAACCTAGAATTAATTAGTATGTTGTTCACTTTACCATTACGCAATGTACTTTTCAATTACCGAGTTACTCAATTTTGCCTTAAATGATACATCTCCTCGTTGTTAGCTTTACGTGCCATTTATCCTCGTTTTAATTGTTGCATGTTATTTTTAAGATTTCTTCAATTATTTTTTCTTCTTAACTCTGTGAATATACCTGTGATATGGTTAACAGATTTTTTTTCTATCTTATCGTTTATTTCCAATGTAGAAACTGTATAATATATCACATGACTCACTGTTTGCCTCGATCCTACTATCCCCTTTTCATGTTTTGTTAGGAGGTCCCCCCGACAGTTGTTACTTCGGGACCTCCAAATGTTGTACTTATACCCATCTTGTATTTCTTTTGTCAAAAATAAATATTGATTGATTGATTGACATTTTACTTTATTACTGTGTCATGTTTAGGTCACAGGAATGGTATTTAAGGTTGGCAAGTTAGCTGATTTTTAATGATGTCCACAGTCAGTTTAACTTCACTATCTTCATAAAAACTCGAACTATTGGCGTGCTTTATAGTGGGGCGTAGTCCCTGCATTTCTTTCTTGTCGTAGATACAACCGCCCAAGGTGCAAACACTTCTAAATAAATTTTCGCTCTTGCTCCTTTAATTCATAAAATGCATGAATGCCACCCGCTTATAAAAGTATGGAGTGGCATCCAGTGTGATAAGGCCTGCGATTATCATTTGCATTTCTTCGACTACACCTGCTATGCATACGTAATCTTCAACTTTGGAAGTAAGAAGAAAATGTACTAAAATATTTTTTATTGAACGATGCTTATACGCCCTACTATTTATATTAGATTTAATACAGAAACTTCGTTGTTCGAACAGTCATTAGTACGCGTTAACAGAGCATACTCTTGGGCTAGTCTATTCATAGTCAAAGCAATAAGCGTATGACATTAACAAGACATGCACATGAAAGGTGATAGGGCATCGGTGTCCTTGCGCACACTTGTGTTAAATTAATTAATTAAATCCTAGGGTTTTACGTACCAAAACCGCGTTCTGATTATGAGGCACGCCGTAGTAGGGGACTCCGAATTAATTTCGATCACCTGGGGTTCTTTTTAACTTGCACTAAACACGATTGTGTTGCGGACACCTTTCTTTTGTCCATTGTGTTACCGCTACGGTTATAACTTTAAGAAATAACTAATTTTGCAAACAGTTTGAGACCGCTAAATGCGTGATGGACAAGTATACGCCGCAGAGCAAACGTATACAGGAACGAATAACACACAAAAAAAGCATCGCGAACACCTAACGCTAGCGCCTTGTTTGGCTTCCTTGTGCTCGTTTATACGGCAGTTTTATCGCGGACCTTGTATTAGGTTATAGCTTCGCCTGTGAATATTTTCAACACGAGTCCTCTATACTGGAACACGTAATGACATTTTTTCTATGAATAAAAAATGGTTTAGACCGCCTCATCGATTATTAGACGGATATAGCAAAAGAAATTTGTTGGAGAGATTAGCGTCCCCAAACAGCACGTTGGTTTATGAAGGACACCATAATGGAGGACAGTTTTCTGCATCTTCACTACGTGACATTATCGACTAACCAGGTTAGCGTGAAGGCTGTATTGTTGCTGTATTGTATTGAAGGCTGTAGTTTAGCGCGCGAATTACTCAGTGCCACGCCCACCTCATGGTCATTTCAGAAAGTCCCCTAACGTCGCTCAGCCCTCTCGCGCCTCGCCGAAGAAGCGTCGCCGTCAAAGCGACAGCGGAACCAACGGTGAGCACTACGCCAGCAGCAATCTGTGCAATTAGGGGTAAACTACTGTTTCAGGTATTGCCGGATAATTTTAGAGAAACAAGTGAAACACTGTGTGAAAAGGTGCCGAAATAGGCAGCGTCTTAGGTATTGCCGGATAATATTAGAGAAACAAGTGAAACACTGTCTCAAAAGATGCCGAAATATGAAGCGTCATTCACGCGTGTCGAGCCCATAATGGAGCGGAGTATTTTGTCATAATATTATATAAAAATAATGCCCAATTTAACTTTGATGCAGTTACGCATGTTCCGTGCATTTCGTGTATATTTCTTATATTTTCTGTATTTCGTGTTGGTGTATTTTAACTCATGCTCGAGTTTCTTCAACTCAACTGCACGAGAGCAGTGGGTATTTTGAAAGAGAGGAAGAAAATTATTGGGCGCAAGGGCTGCTAATGGAAGCGCTGACGCTGCTGTCGTTCTTATGTCGAAAGTTGGATCACGTGACACCACTTCGCCTCGTTTCAGTAGCGCCGCAACGGCTTGCAGTTAGCCGTCTTTTCGTGCAGTTTAGGAGGCGAGCGTTCATATCTTTGTCGAAGAACTTTGTTCCTGACTGTCGACAACCACCGACTATCGTATTAGATGCGAAAACGTCGCAATGGAACCCCACCCCAGAGGCTTGTGGTGTCCCCACTAAGTTAGCGAGACACGCTTGTTTCGGTTTGCGTTCGGTTATTTGGTGTGAAAACGCACTGTGCTGTACTAATTACATCTGGCGAACGTTCTCATTTGTCGTTGTGGACGTGTTATTCTAGCAATTCCTCGGCGCGGTGTCCTAACGTAACTTTTTGCGAAAGACATGCAGTCCACACTGGCAGGTTTTGGTATTGTGAATAAGGGGGGGAAAGGCTGTTCGCATGCGTTACGTTTCTTTTTTACGGAGAATTTAGTAAGCTTTCAAAAGAAGAAGCGCCGACAGAGACACCACACCAATGAAGAAACAACATTGAAAGGACAGGCGCCTTGTCCTGCCAATGTTGTTTCTTCATTGGTGTGCTGTCTCTGCTGGCGCTTCATCTTTTGAAAGCTATGAACCAACTAGCCCTACAACGTGGTCTACTGTAATCTAGTCAGGAATGCTAACGATGGTGGAGTACCAACACCTCATGAATATATTAGCCAGTTTCTAGTGAAATGCGCACAAATATGACCCATATGCAGCCATCACAGCTTTAAGATATATACTTTTTTTGTTTCTTGACGTTCAATACACTAAAAATTACATTATGGCGTTTTACGTGCCAAAACCAAAATGATTATGAGGCACGATGTAATGGAGGGCTCCGGATTGATTTTGACCACCTGGGACTCTTTAGAGTGCACTTAAATTTAAGTATACGCGAGCGTTGTCCCATTTTGTCCCTATCGAAATGCGGCCGCAGCTAGCGGTGTCTAATCAGCGACCTCGAGCTTAGCAGCGCAATGCCGTAGCCACTGGGCTACCACGTCGTGTGGCGATATGGAAGAAATCACCGCTCAAGCGCTTTGTACAGATGGTTAACCGGCGAAGCTCAAACGTGCAGCCCCGGTTCTTATCACTGGGTTAATCCCGACGGTTCATTAAACGACTGCTTGTTAGGCTGGCGGTTCCCAGGTACGCAGTTGCTGCTTGCGTTCGGCTGCACGAGTCTGTTCTTGTTCCCGTGCTGCAGCTTCGGTGCAGCGTAGAAGAGTTCGTTCCCAATTCTGCACGCGGCGTTGCTCATCGAAAGCTGCCTGCTCCTCAGGAGTGCGTATGACGCGTGGCCTACCCATTCCGGAGCCGGAGAGAAACTGCTGCGCGCGCGCTCGGCTGCGACGGAGAATAACGACGTCACTTCTGGGGCAGCTAATCCAACACCACCTAGACAACACAAGGCCTTTTCACTCCAATTCATCACGTCATGTTCCCTGGCCTGACGGCCATAAAAGCTAATGGAGATGATCCCGAGTATAGACAACGGTGACGTCACTGCTTTCATCATGCCAGTCTTGTCAATGGAAATTTCGGGCCAGGTAGCGTGACGTCATGGACCTGAGTAAACAGGTCTTGTTTGGTCTAGGTGGTGTTGGCTAAACAAGCGCCTCTATTTCTTTTTCTTTTTCTTGTGCGCATACGCATGGCGTTGCACCGGGGGAGTTTTCGGCGCACTGCCGACTGACAGACAGACGGACGAATCGGCAAGCCATACATTGCTCCGCTGTAAAACAACACCTACAAATTGACGCCCCTACTCTGTGTCATTCAGTGCTAAACAATTTAGGCACGTCATTTCCCGCCGTTGTCCGCTGCCTATCCATCAGAAATAATTGAGACTCTCATGCTGTGGAAATATTTGACACTCACGCCGAAATTTAACCGAATTTGAGACTCTCTACGTCTGACAAAAGTCGTTTTTGAACATTTTAGTACTAATTAGGTCGTGCCTATGGGTCAAATAGGAAGACGATAGATGCTTACATCACAGAGTCAAGCTGATATGAACCAGTTAGCGTGGACAGTAAATGGGCAAATACGATGTCTCGACTGAACCAACAGATTAACGGATGTATGCCGATGTGGTTAAAGAGAAGCCGTACCCACAAAGAGAGGTTAAACATTGTACGAAGGACAATCCTTTGTGTTCAAGCCATCTAAGCGCTAGCAATTTACACGACACGTTAAGATACCGCGCGCACTGCTTCCCGCGTAAACGGTGGCGTGAGTTCTTCCCCTGGGGCACAAAAGCTACAGTACTTGCAATGAATGGTGTTTATACTTCAATGTAGCACGAAAGACAAGGGACAGTACTAAAAGCAGGTCATATAGACCAGCTCTGCGCAGGTACCAGACCGCTCGTTTTGTGTATTTTGTGTGTGCGTATGTTCCCGTAAATTTCCGCGCTAATTTCAAGTATGCATTCTCTGCCGAATCTGCATGCCTCTTGGTCGAGTGTCGTGTCGCGTGATCTTGCGTAAACGTATATGTTTGCTCTGAAAGCGCGCCACCAAGTTTTAGCGATTGCTGCAGGTTACACAAAAGCAAGCGCATCTGTCCATTACAGCAGGGCATAGATGTCATGCAGACTGTACACGCAGGAAGGTTTATAAAATGGGCAAGAAAAACAGATCTATCAAAACAAAATACTCTATCGGGTAAACGTAATCGCAGCAAATGGCCAAAACTGCGTGCCCTTACATTGCAACACGTTGTGCGTCCGGCGCCGCCAGAGCTGACGTTCCGCACGCGATCCGGCTTAACACGTCCCTTGAGCGCTGGCGGTAGACGGCAGCTCGGTATGCCTCGCGCCCTATCGGACTAAGCGGAGTTTGCAAGCCTGCAGGCGTGCACTGTGGGCGGTTTTCACGGTGGGGAAGGAGCTGCCAGCTGGTGCTGCCCTGTAGGAAACATGGCTGAGCACTTAAGCAAGGGGGTATGGTTGGGGAGAAAGGGTAGGAATGTTGGGATGGCTTCGCGCTGCCGAGGTCGCTGGTTCAATCACGGCCATAGTGTCACATCTCTACAGCGGTGAATTGAGACAACGCTCGTTGTGCTTACGTATTGGTAAACGTTAATGAACCACAGCTGGTAAAAATAATTGTGGAGGCGCTCGCTATGGCGTGCCTCAGAATGACATCGTGGTTTTGATACGTAGAACCACTAAACCTAATTTTAGCTTCCACATAATAAATAACACACTTTTGCACATACAAACTCAGTGGAACGTATGGAGGACGAGTTTAGGATTGCGTCGGACTAATTTATTCTGTAGGCACCTAGTGCGCATGCAATCATTTTCTATCATTGTGCATTTCGCTCTGCTGCAGGGGAAGGCGGTCGAAACCCGTGCTTCCTGTGCATGGGCACCTGTTTCCTGCTGACCGCCATGTTGGTCGTGCTCGCCGGCGTTGTCTTGCACTTCGTCAGGCCCAGTAAGTGCGTGCGTGCAGAGAAATGTGCAGCCTGATGCCACTGCGTATACGCAAGGAAGGTGTCGATGCCTATAGATCAAAAAGAAATGATGTAACTATGTGCGATAATCTAGGCTTTTCTTGTCTACTTAGTTTTATTTAAGGGTTAGAAATGCGCGCGCAAACGTCCATCCCAGCAGGCACTATAACGGTATAGTTTTAAGCGCCCCAACCTAGTGGAGCGTGTGCCTTTTTTTTTCGGAAGTTAAAGCTTGAGCAATAAGTCACGTCAAGAACACGTCGTACAACAAATGCGTGAGACCAATGATGGGTTCCCCCACCAAACGTCAACGGAGAGAAAATGTACTGAACCGATCGCGTGCTAAATTTGAAATGTTCTACGCTATAGTACTTTCCGAAGCACCATATTAAACGGATCTCAAGTGCACACAGCATCGTGCGCGCTAACGTTCACCTGTCAGAATAAAACGCACACCGATGCTCGCGCATGAGCGTATGTTTCCTGGTATTAGTCCACGCCCCTAGGAACTGCTTTACTGTTCAATATATGCAGCTTGTATTTCCAACCCAACTTTAGCGATACATGCGCAAATCTGAGCACTTCTGTTTCTTTACAGTGTGTTAGTCAACTGCTGTATGCCGCAATGCAACATTGAGTGGATGAAGAACTGCTGAAAACCATACAATATCCTATCTTTTTTTCCCACATTGCACACAAGGTGGCTATCTGTTGCACTCGTTGCGTTCTACAGCAACATTTTCCCTTCTGGACCCACCACGCTAGCTCAGTGGCTGTGGCGTTGACCTTACCCTGACAGGACCTTGCCCCGGCGCTGGCTCAGGGCGAGGTCACGTAGCCGATCTCGCGACCACGGCGGCCGCATTTCGATGGGGGAGAAGCTCAAAAATGCCAGTCTAGTTAGCTTTAGGTGCAATCCGGAAGTTTCGTACTGCGGCGTGCCTCAAAATGAGATTGTGGTTCTGACACGTACTACAAGGGCTTTTTTTCTGGTTTGTTTTGGACTGGGACAATCGAAGGATTATGCTCGAATTATTGTCCTTTTCGCGCTAGGTAAGTGTTCAAAGCGATGCCCCACCCACGATATCAGCAGGATCAGCCGGCTGTGGGCTGGGGGCTATAAGACGGCAATATAATCTAGTATAAGGAATCGCTGCATTATGCCACCAGCCCTGTGTTCGTTTAATGATAACGAGCTCTGACTGGCACGTCACTTGCATCCAGTAAAATATGGTGAAAACACAGGATCGTTAACACTCATGACAAAGAAATATCTATGGCCACACCTAAGCAATTCTTGTAGCGTGCAAATGCGAGAGCACTACTTGTCGCTGAGTTATGTCCTTGAGTTTAGTGTTGCCGCGAAATGATGCTGCGTTTAGCGATGCTGCGTTGAACATGCGTCCTGACTAAAGCCTCCTATTACGAGCATCGACCTGCCGCAGCGTAGAGCCGAAGGCCGATTAGTGCACACGAACACGTCCGCATTCGTTAGAGAGTGATTTGGCGCCACTCATACGCACGGGCAACCACGAGTCCCGTTTCGACAAACTATGCGGAGAACATTTTTTTCTTTTGTCACCGAAACAGTCTCCGAGCTCGACGGGTCGTACATGATCTCCTGGCTTGCCGTTTAGAAGGCGACGCCTGCAGCACCACTGCATGTCGGTTCGCTGACCGACGCACACGAACGGGTATCACGTAATATGTCTCTTGTCATTCGGGCTCATCCGTGTTTCCGTGAGGCAAATTATGTCACCTCTGTTAACTTTCACATAGTGCGCCACGTCATGCATGTGTTGCGGTAGAAAACGCACTGTTTAGATAAAGGAAGGTAACGTAATTTGTGTACCGTTGTTCTGCCACGGCTTTCTGGTTAGGGCGGGGTCGCGAAAGGTACCTAGTAATGCTCTAGCATTAAAGATTCTAAATACAGCTTTCAATTTCTTTTTCCTCTCTCTAGGTCTGCGGATCAATGGCACGGCCGCTGGTAAGCACCACGGAAAGTGTGGGTGACTGGGCGACATATTTCTGTAGGCCGCATAAACTTACAAGTACAGCACAGGAGGGCGCACGCAAGCACCATATGATGATTCCCACGTTCACTGCTAGAGAGAGAAGCGTCTTGGTAACAGCGAGCTTTTCGTATGATGTTAACGTACACTGCAATAAGTGTACTGTAGAATCCCAATTTATGGTCTTCCTCTCGTGTGTAAATCGTAAAGCGTCAGCTGCTACCTCACTAATATGCAAGAATCTAACATGAACTATAAATGGGCTGCGCAAGTTGCGCAAGAAAAGAAAGAAATGGAGGACAGGACACAGCACAGACTCCCAACCTTAGTTCATGAAACGACATCTAGGAAGCTTATAGAGGTAACCTAATCACGCACGCCACTGGGACAACCCATATGCGCAAAACCTGGACAATCAAATTACCACCACAGATAAGGATTGTGCACACGATATTCCACGAGCTAAAATACGGCAGAAAAAAAGCTCATCCTCAAGGCTTTTTGAGAGATATCAACAGCAAAACCGAAAAAAAAAATATTAACAAAGACAACAGAGTACGCAGTAAAATCCAAAAAAGAGGTTCAAGGCCTTTTAAAAACGCCTTGAGCATAGCTTTTTTTCTGCTGTACTACATTTTTTTTTGTCACTGAAAGATAGTCTGCACACTCCGTGTTTGTGGTGGCCATTTCATCGTCCAGGTTGTGCGCGTCCGGGTGGCGCATCTGATTAGGTTGTTTTTTATACAATTTCTATCGGTCATTTCATGAAATGAAGTTGTGCGTAATCTGCGCTCAGTCGTGTTGTCTTTTTTTTTACTTCTCTTGTACAACTTGCGCAGCATGTTTAAAATTCACGTATAAACAAGCTGGTCCGAAACAAAGTATTATTGTTAATATATGAGCAGTCTCGTTTTGTATAGTGTTCTCATGAGATCATATGATGCCATAGCTTCATGCAGACCCTTGCTTTCTATTTGCCCGACCGTAAGCCGCAAACAGTCACGCCCCTCGCGGGCGTCTTCAAGACGCGTGACAGTTACGCTCCTCAGGGGCAATGTTTCGGTTTTTATGCGAAGCATACTAGCCGCACAACCACGCTCTTCCTTGCTGCGCCGCGCGCGGCCGCGTAGCTACCATATGACGTCATAACAGCTGCAAAAGCGGAGGCTCAACTCGTGCGCTCGCTTGCGGCCGCGTTGCTACAAAGCCGGGTCTCAGCTCGTGCGCTCGCCTGCATGAGTTGTTTCTTCGTCTAGCCGAACCAAGTATAGCCAAGCAACAGCAGTTCACCAGGCTAAACAGTGGTTCAACAACTAAAATAAAGGCTAGTATGTCCTGGGCTTAACCTTATCTAAGCCACAGCCATTTTTTTAGGTGAAATTGGGTGGAATTTATGACGCTGCGCAAATCGGCAATGTCGCCTTCTACCACGTCTAGAGCCGGCTCTAAGCTCATCGCATGACATTTCGTGCACGAGTCCTTATCTAGACCTGAGGTTGAACAGCGCGAATAAAACAGGGACACGAGGAAACAAATACCACACACAAGCGCTGACTGCCAACTGGAAGTTTACTTGAAATTCTCCAGCCATGTTATACCATCTTCAGCATAGGCACGTGTACACCAGTCGCAAAACCATCTGCAGATCAGCAACATCATAATCATTCATCCGAAAAAGCTATTTCTTTTCCCGGCAAGGCAAGAAAAGCAGCACTTACACATTTATCTCCTTCCTTTATAATGTAGTAAGCCTCTATTATTTCTCTTTCCCTCTTACCTTTTCCTTTTCGTCTGACTTTCAATTAAAAAAGATTCCCTATATTTCATAAATACTTCCGTAATGGTTACATCGAAGCGTTCTAAAGTATATGTATCCGTGACAAATGCGAAATCAAGGAAGTCCCTTTGTTACGACATTTATTTTGCTCTAGAATGCGTTCGAGAGAAATTTGGAATAAATTTACAAAAAGTACCGCGTGTATAGACGAAGAAACAGCCATCGCCGCAGCTTAGTCGCCAGAGTACTGCCTGTGCTATGTGCTGGTGCCTAGTTGAATTATGAAAAATCACGTGTTTAAAGTTTCAGAATAAAAGGAAGCCTTACCTTTGGTACCATTCGGATCCCTATATTACAAGTCAAGTGAAACGCAGGAACGCTGAATTCTATACCCGCCTTGGTTGATTTGTGGCTGTGGTGTTGGGCTGCTAAGCACGACGTCGCGAGATCGAATTCCAGCTGCGGTGGCCGCATTTCGATTGAGGCGAAATGCGAAAACGGCAGTGTACTTAGATTTAGGTGCACGGTAAAGTACCCCAAGTGGTCCAAATTTCGGCCGTCCCCTATATATTTTTTTCTAACTGCGTTTTCTGCAGATGTGTTAAAGAAAGAAAGCGGATTTCTACTCACTCTGGGACGCACAATCTTTGCTTAGGCCCTCAATACATTCATAAAAAGTGCCGAAGCTTGCCACACTTAAAAGAGTAGCAGTTTCGCCCCGAAGGCGACGCATTGATTGCGATAGCAAATTATTAGACAGTTCTACGAAGTAAGGATAATAGTTTTATGGGCACTATAAGCTTGTAAACATTCGCTAACTAAATTAACAAGCATGGTGTAAAGCAATGAAGGGGGCTAGTTGGTGAACGTTCACGATTATCTTGCGCTTAGTGTTACACTGATGATTTTAAGTAAAGGACAGGACGTGGACGTACGTAGCGCAACGCACGTACGTCCACGTCCTGTCTTTCACCTAAATTAAAAAAAAAATGAATTATGGGGTTTTACGTGTCAAAACCACTTTCTGATTATGAGGCACGCCGTGGTGGAGGACTCCGAAAATTTCGACCAACTGGGGTTCTTTAACGTGCACCCCAATCTAAGCACACGTTTGTTTCCGCATTTCGCCCCCATCGAAATGCGGCCGCCGTGGCCGGGATTCGATCCCGCGACCTCGTGCTCAGCAGCCCAACACAATAGCCACTGAGCAACCACGGTGGGTTCCACTTCAGGTCGTCAGTGTAACACTAAGCGCAATATAATCACGATGCATGGTGTGGCGAGCGAATACGCGCTCATAAGCACATGTTATAAGATGATCGTGGACACACGCTGTGAAAAAGCTGGTCTAAGGAAACGCAGAAACAGCATGGTAAGGTTCGTAATAGCGCACCCAAGACAAGGACAACAGAAGGAATAAAATGACGACACTGTAGTCGTTGTCTTGGGTGCGCTGTTACAAACCTTACCATGAATCCTAACCAACTGGCCCAACTTCCCGTTCTGGAGCAGAAACAGCAGCGAGCGAATCTCCTTTCGTGCTGCCTTTCGTTTCAACGCGAACTAGGCGGCGAGAACACGGCGCACACGACGTCATTGGCACTCGGCTACCTATGCTCTGAACCCACCGCAGATTTCTTTAAAGTAGGGCCCACGTGGCCGCGCTCAGCTGCGCCATACGCAGCTGCAGCCAGGGTAGAGCGCTCCCCCCCCTTCCTCCTTTCCGGCTGCCTTGCGAGCGATGGAACATGGGACGCTTCCTGCTCTTTAGCGCGCACTAGGTCAAGCCACGAGCCTTCTCGTCTCACCCTCGTAGGCTCTCACTCAGACCCACAGCATGCGACGTGCGGCGGCGATGTTATCGCACTTGGAATTGTTAAGGAACATCACGGCGACGGAGACGGCGAGAATGTGCCTGGAGTGTACTATCGCAATAAAAATTGCCAAAGTTTCCAAATCACGAACTCCTGCAACTCTAGCAGATCTCGATGTAACATACATTCCATAAACTGCTCCGCCTGCTAAAGCATCTCAAGTAGACGAATACTTGTATATGGGATAGCAGCCTACGTGAAATCACCATAGTGTTAACGAAACTTTTGATGAGGTCTTTCTCAAGAATGTTGCTTGTTTCATAGTTTTTCGGCTTTAGAAGCCCCAGTAGGGGTGGTTTGGGAAATTTGAATATCGTACTTTACTGCAAGGCTAAAAAAAAAAGGGTTTAACTTACTGTTTCAACATGAGAAATAGGATTGAGATATTTACCGATTCTTGTAAAAAACTGCTGACCTGAAAAAAAAGAGTCCTGCTTTCAGTTAGTAGATTTTAGAGTTCTTTAACTGCAACAACACTCATGAAATTCAATGTAGTGGTTGCTGAGCAATCCGACGTCACCGTTCTCGCGCATATAGGTGCACGTGAGGTAGAGCTTCATGCTAAACTTTTCGTTTTATTGTTAGTCGGCTTCATGTCGTTATTAAGCTGCTACTTTGAGTGCGGTAAACTCGCTCCCGCCATTCCTATACGCTAAACCAATGCTCGTGAAATTACCGCGGCGGTGGTGCGTAAAAGATATGTTGTAATTACACTGTTAAAGTAGTTGACACTGAAATTGCACACGAATAAAGCAGATGGATAGTTTGGAAGGCGAGTTGATATTCCATTTAAAGGAAAGTAGCATGAAAACATTCTATTACGAAGGCTAGGACGATGGACGCAGCGCTGACTATCAACGGAAGTTTTACTGAAATCAAACAAGTAAATATGCACTGAAGAAGCGCTTAGCCAAAAAATAAAGAAAGGAAAAAGGAATAATAAACGAAAGGCAAAAGGAACAAGCCTTCGGACACGACTGCATGCCAGCGCGTCTATTGGCAACTCCAGAATCCGTTACTTAGGCTTACAACACTACAAATAGATATGGCTACGACATCCAGGTTCACGGCGGTTCTTTCGCTTGTGCTGTGTTCAAGTTTCCTGCTTGTGGCGTAGAATCAAGGTGTTTCGTCGAAACCGAAGGGGTTCTTGTTGCCTAATACCTTAATTTGATTGGTCTAAAATTTTCAGTGACGAAACGGCGGAAGTTTTTTACCTGTGCTTGCAAACGTCTGGCGTGCCTAACTAGTTGCATCAGTATGGTGTTTTTTATAGACAAAGAGCCTTTCAAGCTAGCCGGAGGTAAAAAAAAAGGAAAGAGTTTATTCTTAATCTGTGTCCGAAAGGTGCAATGACTTGTTAGCGGGGTTTCTCCACTGCTAAATGTAAGATATTGACTGTTTTCAATGTTCATGGGCAACTCCAGACTATGAGTCGCGTTGCAGTACATCAACATCCGGTAATATATAGGCATTAACGTTTGTCGTGCTTTCAGCAGGTAAATAGGGATATTGTGCACGGCTAGAACGAGGCTATAAACTTCAGTGTGGCTTCGGATAAAAACAAATGAGAGTTCCTTTTGAGAGTCGGGTCGCATCTTTTGCTCCGTATAGCTGATTCGTGTGATAAGGTAGTCTGCGTCTGATCTCTGGCACTTGTCCATGTTCGCAGTATGCAGTGTTTCAGGAAGGGTTCATGCTTGGGAACACAGCAGACAACCGCCGCCCGAAGGAATTCTCGAACCCCGGTGAAACGTGAAAAGTAAATTGCATCGAATCGGACCACGTTGTGTTTCTTCTAATATGCTTCCGAAATTTATCGATGGTTTTCCTTTGAGCAATGTCGCTTGTATTGTATTAGTGTAACTGCGTGGCTTAGAAACGAATCTAAGGAGTTGTAATGAAAGTTGGCTTTGTTAGCAAATTTTTTTGCTACCAAAATTGGCAAACTAGCGGCCCGTGTGGCCACGCCGAATGCTCCAAATTTGGAACGAGCGCTTGTTTCAATTGCTTCTAAATTTCTTGCGAGAAAATAAACTAATAACTCACAGCGCTGAATGAGAAAACAGCACCCTTTACTTACACCAGTAAATTAAACCATGATATGTGTCATGATCAACTTCAGACCTTCCGAGGTAGTTATAGTTCCTGCTGCTGGTACCTGAGGACAAAAGTACGTTATCGAGGCTATTCCTGCTACTTAAGCCATTACTGGCTCTAACGCAGGGATAAAAACTAAACTATATACGCCAAATGGAGCTTAAGCGTACATCATCAACTTGTTAAAGCGCCTGCCTAAACAAGATACACTCCAGGATTTTAAATAATAGCGACATACTTAAAATATATAAAAACAAAGCAATTATCTACTTGCCGAGAATAAATAAATGCTCCAGAGTGACGTGTTTCGAACAAGCCACCATAGTGTCAGACACCTTTTACAGCGTCAACTGTGATTGGCTCATTCCAGTCGCCGTTTTAGGTTGTCAATGTAGCCCACCGCCGCCGCTGGTGCCTGTTGCAGTTATCGCCGAGAACGAGAAAAAAAAATCCCACCGGGGTCAAACCTGGGCCTGCTGCGCGTGAGTCAGCTGCTCTACCACTGAGCCACGCCAGCGCTTGCTAGCTTGCAGCAGAAACATGCCCTATAAATGCGTCCTAGCGCGCGAGGAGACACGTGATGTGACATGCGTGCCGCTTATCGTCGATGCGCGCACCATTTGCGTTTCATTAGCATATTATTAGACGAGGTGGCGCACCATGTAGCAGTTGCATCATTAGCACCGTATCGTGCCACTTTTCCTGCGATGTGAGAAGTGCGCCGCGTAGCGTCTGTGCGTGCGTCATTTGTATTACAGCTGCATATTATTGCACCAGGTGGTACCCATGTAGCAGTTGTATAGGTAGCGGTACAGGGTAGATGGAAAAGTCTTGAGGAAGAGAAAGAAGGTTATGGAGATATATATAGTTGCTTTAACGAAAAACATGTACACTTGATTAAATCAAGCAGGCTAGGTGAATGCCTTTCACCGCCCTGTTTGAAAGGGGATGCTAATAAATGACCATCATCTTCTGCTACTTCTTCAGTATTGCATCGTGTTACTAGTTCTGGACACGCGATACGACATGCGCGCCGCGTAGCTTCGACACATGCACACGTTGTATTGTAGTCGCGTGTTATTGCACCAGGTGGCATGCCATATTGCATTTGAACAGGTAGTGGTACAAGGTGGATAGAGAAGGCTTGAAGAAGAAAAACAAGATTAAGCAGATGTATTAAAAATGCTAGAATGAAAGGCATGTATAGCATACCTGATTAAATCAGGCAGGCTGGGTGGTTCTTCCTCACTATCCTGCTTCATAGGGAACGACAATAAAATCCTGATTAGCATTGTATCATGCCATTTGTCACACAATGTGATATACGCACCGCGTAGCGTTGATACATGCAAACCTTGGATTGAATTAGCGTTGTATTCCACCAGGTGTCCCGAGGTTCGCAGTTGCTTGTAGCAGTTGCATGTGCATCTAACTGTACCACTTAACTAATGCAGAGAGGTGACTATTTGTCACCGCCCCTTTCAAGTGGGACGCCAGTAAATCTTCATCAACAGCGTCGTATCGTACCACGGGCCAAGGGATGTGACATGAGTGCCACCTAATATCGTTGCCTTTGTTTACTCTGGTGGCGCCTCCTTATGGCGCCTCCTTTCAATGTACAAAAGAAGCCAATCGTAGAGCCACGCGCGTGGCTGCAAACAAGCAAAGTCGGGCACAGCATACCGCTGTGCAGAGAGAAGTACAAGCCGCAGCTCACCGCCGATGCTGGTTGGGCAGTTCAGATGGTTCTAGGGAACGAGCGCGAAGATACTTCGTCGCGAAGTCCCTCTAGTGCCTCCTGCCGAAAATGTAGCTACTATAGAGCAATCCTCCAGCTTACGCTGCGGCTGCTGCATGTGCCGCGCAGGCCTTTTATTTTTTCCCAATGCGTAAGTTTCTTATCGATGTCACTCTCCATTGCGCATTGTCTGCTTCTTTCAAGAAACGATGAAATCACGAAGTGCTCTCTTTACACAGCCATGGCACGCCCATAATAGAGCACAGCAAAATTCTTTCTACACATTCGTTTTCATATGCTTTTCGGGCTTGTGCGTGGTGGCATCGCGTAGGATTTGAGAAATACGAGGCAACGTTGAGAATACGAGGCAATGTGAGAACCTGCGGCTGAACCTGGATCGGCTGGTTCTCAGCACGGCCACTAAAGGGCGGGCGTTCACTTGGTGGCGCGACTTTCAGTAGAGATGAACCATGTTGGCATGTCGATGGTGGTAGAAGTGTCAACACTTTCGTCGTGGCTAACGCACTCACCAGAAAGCACTGTGAAGAGATATTTCAACTGGTTGCAGACGAATAGTCGGGTGACGCCATTGCGAACTTCTAGGAGGGCCAAGGGCCAAGGGGAACATTTGCGGCTATTTAACATGGCAAAAACGTGAAAAGTGCGCTTGTATGAGTAAGTGTTGCAGGACTGCGTGGAAAGGGCAGATGAGTGCTGTTTAATTGATATTACTTCCTCAATGAATACTTTATGACCACCTTTCTCAGCATCAAGAAATGGGGTATCGCAAAGTGCAGCAAATTCCGCTACAGCACAGAAACAACTGATGTTGGCGGTTTAGGGGATAGGAAGTCCCAACCTATAATAAGGCCGTGGGATTAAAACACAACACCTAAAACTAAACGACGTACAGTAGAACAATGAAAACACTGGCACTGCACGTGCCTGCAGGCGTGATACAGTCTGCGGAGGCAGTGTGTACTGAAACTTTCGACAATTGTGCCCTAACGTTTTGTAGGAAGCGGCAACGCTTGGCTGCAATGACAGAAACTGCTGTACCAGAGTAGACAACAGCGAGAGCAGCATCGGCGTTCACGTGTACCACGGTCACATTAATCGTAGAGAACAGGGGCCTTGGTCTTTTCATGGACCACGCAGTTGGTGCCTCGGTAACAGCGGTGATGAGTTTTCTGGCTGGAGCATAGAATGACGGTGAAGCATTCTACGAAATCGAGCGGCGGTCAGCAGGGGGTTGGCGGTCTGAGTACGGGGATCTATGGCCAAGGTCCAGGGCTGCATAGGACAATAGGTACGGTGAAACACGCAGATTAGGCTGAAAACTTTGCCAATAGGACGTCACGCTACGACGGCAGCATCATGCGACGTGGACATGTAAACCGCATGCGAAACAGATTAGTTGGTTTTCGGGATTGCGCCATTGTCCTCTGGCAGGTGGGCACCTTGGCTGAATGAAGCGGGGAGCTCGACGTTGAGGTGAAACTGTCGCGAACAGCAAGAAAATCTGAGGTGATGGCCGTGCAGTATTCCCGGCATAGGCGTGTGGCACACAGGATGGGTGCGCATTTACCTCCGTGTCGGCGGAGGCTCGCGGGGACAAGACAGAGCTTCGCAAGCTTGCTCCTGTATCACCTGACGAAGGTGTGGAATCTACTGACAAAACAAGACGAACCCTTATGTGAGAAATGTAGAGATGAACTCACTGTAAATCACAATTTATTCTCGTGCACACAACTCGAACCGCTAAGAAAAAACTATTTGACTGTATTTTACAATGTCCGCAGTCACTTCCATCCCAGTCTACTTTTAGGAGATAACCCGTAGGAACTTCATCTGTTTTTAGTTTTTTGAAAGACGCAGCGATCCTAAACGAAATATAATATATCACAGAACTACTAATTCTAAAAACTCTTAGCAAGTTTTTTCACGCATCTTATGATGCACCTCACCCATATTCTCAGTCCTGAGAAGAAGGCTGAGGTCTCCATTTAACTGGTTGGGCTCCCCAGAGTCCTTGTCCGCACAAGGACTTTCGCTGAGGATACCCAATTTTTGAAATAAATTATACCATGTTTTTGGCGCATGATAGCCTGAGTTGCTTATGCGCCATAAAACCCAATACAATACAATACAATGCAAAGAGGGTGGCAGCTGCCCGGAAGAGGAAAGTGGCAAGGTGCCGACAGACCTCCATGCGGACGAACTCTTTTTTTTTTCGGGCTAGTGAAGGACCCAAAGTCAGGAGCGGACGCGATGCCCGATTGGGCTTTGACACAGATGGGAGTGGCGTATAAAGATGCTGACTGCGGAGCTCGTCAAAGCTTTGACAAAGCTAGATGGCCTCAGCAAAACTGACAGAGTTCCAGACAAGTATATGAAGGACATCCCGTACAATCTCTTTCATGGTCTGGCGTACCTTGTCCGCCCGCGTGAACGTCGAGTTAACGCGTCTACAGAGGTCGAAGATGACCTTTATGTAGCTGGTGAACATGTAGCTAGAACAATGGTGTTGTTCTGCGCGAAGCTTGCGCACGGCAGGTCGCACACCTACTTTAGTGCAGCTTGACTTCAAGCCAGCCCACGTGCGAAGATGGCATTCGTGGTTCTGAAGCCGCAAGTTGCCGACAACCGGTCAATGAACGATGGCGTTGTTGAGTTTCATGGTGTCGTCCCGATTGGTGTGGGTGCTGGCTCTTTCATATTGTCCCGTTGTAGGGAAGCTCATGAAGACATTATGGAAAACTACAAATCTTGAAACTAACACCTTATGGGGCAGACCTGTGCTCAGAAAAACAACTAAGGATTGCCCAATGAACCTTCCTGCGTAATCGCTGGTTTTCGCCAGCACGGGTAAAGAAAAGTTTTTCTTTCGCCTCCTCGGTGCTCGCGTAATTTCTCGAATGCGCACTAATACTGGCGTCGCGCACATAATTTGATTACACCAGAGTTGGAGTCAACCCTGGTGTCAACCCCTCGCCGCTGAACAGCACCATGCCGAGACATTCCGCTATCGGACCAGATGCCCCAACGGGGCATGGAAGTGTTTTCTTCGGGGGAGTGTGTCATGCGAGTTTGTGAGGCGAGAGACTCGATGCACTGCAAAGCATTTGTGGCAACGGCCTTGACGTATTGAAAATCCCGATAGTGTCACCCTGGAGGCCCGTTGTGTGCACACTGCGCGCACCGCAGTGTGATTGGACGAACTATGGGACGAGGAGGGTGTTGGGAATGCCTTTAGATACGTGCAGGGCCGTAGGAGGGGGATTCGGTGGAGATTCGTCTAAGAGAAAGAAGACCGAAATTCTAACTTCCGACTCGTAGTTTGGTGTCCGTGTAAATAAATATTTTCCATTCTTCGCTTGCCTATTCTGTCTTAAAGGGACCCTGAAACGATTTTGGCGATTTTCTACAAACGTACTGAGTCGTTAGAGTAGGTCCTTCTGATCATTAATTGACACATCTAAGTGCTCTGCGTAAAGCGTGTAATTTATTATAAGGTTTTAAAAATGCACATCGCTGTCGATCGCAGCGCACTGCTCGGCGGAATTTTAAGCCGCCCCTACCCATATGATGCAAATAACCCATATGACGTCACATGGGCGAGCTATTTGATTGGCTGGTCAGGGCGCGTGGTCGATAATTTTTCCAACTTTATGGTGAACAAATGATGCTCGTAATAGTTGGAATGTTAGTTACTTTGTTTTTGTAAAAAGAAAATAACTTAAAGAGAATATACAATAATAGTTTTTTAGTACACTTGAGCACTTCCGGCGTACAGCAAGTGTCGTCTGCTTGTGTTACAACGTGCGCAGTCTTTGACGAGAGCTCCGCCGTCAGTGTCGATCAGTCTTTTCGTGAGCACGATGAATCACCCTTGTTGCGTTGTGGGCTGCAGACGTAGCGACTGGAAAGATGTGAAGTTGCGAAATCGTGTCTCTCTGCAAGGCAGCATACGAGCGAACTGGCTGCTGCGCATCGGACTGCGGCTATCCGATAGGCGCCAGGATTTGCGCGTTTGTGGCCGTCACTTTACAGCGGAAGATTACTAACGCAGTAGCATTTCGCAAGTCCGGTATTAGGGCAAACACAAGCGCAAGGGGACAGGGTCTGGCCGCTTGACTGCGCCGGGATGAGCCATGAGATGAGCAGAAAGGTAAATGTGAATGGTCTGCACGGTGCAGCCATCTGGTGGCACACAGCTCAACCATACACAGTAGCAGCAACGAAGTGCATTCTTCTTTGCTGCTGGTGTGTATTTTTCGCAGGAGTGTAATCATCAACACGTTGTTCTTATAAATGTTTAAAATGTTTTACACTTGGTTAGGGCAATATTAGCGCTTCGTTTGACTGGTTAAGCGCTGCGCCAACAAGTGTCTGGACAGTGCAGACCGATCAGGCTGCTCACGTACGTCTACTCTGAAGTTCCTTCATCAGCTTGAGTTTATGCCTCCAGTCATTTGCCGAAATGACCAGCTTGCCTGTGGTTACCGGAATACCGGCCACCTTCGGCGCTACGACAGAATGCTCGCAACGCACGCTGCTTCGATGGCTCTCGGTCGACGGCCAAGCGGCCAGCGGAGAGGTCTCGCGCGGGAGGAGGCGTGCTCCAACAACCGGAAGTGGACGATGTGACGTCGCATCGTGACGCAGGACCAGTGAAGGCGGAGCTTAGCGCCGCTCGCTCGGCGAGCGAGTTGAGGAGGAAAGGCATGGCTAGGGAGGAGGGTAACTTCTAATCGCTTGTAACTCCATTAATACGTAACGCTTCACTTAAATTGTGGTGCGAATGTTCTACTTAAGCTGTACCCTATGCGCCTAGAAAATTTGTCCGAACCGTTTCAGGGGCCCTTTAATAAATAGTGAACCCCTTTGTAATCCGCATCACTGTCTTGTCTGCTGTAATGTGACTTCGCGACATCCACAACATCCTTAAGTTTCCCTCACTGACATCGAGGCGAACATCAGCCGTGTGTAAATAAAAAAAATAATAATAATATTAATAATCGCATAGATCATTTACCAGTGGTATGGAGCCAAAAAGTGTATGTATTGGCGGGCTCCTTTTGAATTACAGCGCATGAAATTTATAATAAACATTAAGGTTTTAGCGCGAAAGCGAACACCTGCTTACACTTCATTTCCAGAAAGCCGAGGAGAGCTAACTAAATATACAAAGAGCTGCATTTAAAAGAAATATGCCATTGCAGAGGATTCAACATACATTTGCTTTCAAGCTCCTTTCTTCTGCTGAGCCATTTAGACAAGCGGTGTACATCCGCAGGTATACGCTTGTGGCACCTATCCCTGTTGTTGCCTTTGAAGCATTTCAGTGTTAATTTGTGCTTGGTGTTGTTTTTCATTATGTTTCTTTTACTCGGTAAATTGGATATAAAAAGGCATTACCGATCATCCCGACGTGCGGCAAAGCTTCAGCGTAATACTGATACATTTGATACAGATGCCCCTATATGCAAGGGGGCACTCGAGCTGACATCCTGCGACAACGAGACGGACCGGTACTTCTTTCACCACGACCCCGACAAGCACGTCTGCTTGGTGCGCTGGCAACTCGATCCCGGCTGCCTCGGGGGAAAGAACCGCTTCACCAGCGCCACCGAGTGTCGGAAGCGCTGCGTCGCGGACCCATCCGGGAAGTACGGTGAGTGTCAGCTGTGATCCCTGCAAAAAATTACGCCTTTCAAGAATGAAGAAGCCGGCGAGAAGATGGACAAGAAGACGGCACATGAATCGCAGCACTCGCACCGTTACCTGTTGCGCGGTTGAATTAGGCCCAGCTTTCTACCGCCTTCATTTTTCACCAGATCGTCGAATAAAATACACAAAAGGCAGGCGAGAAATTCTGGCTGTCGCTCTAGTCGGCTACATCTCACGTGAGAATTAAGCGTGCAAGGCTAGTGGGCGCCATACCTGTCCATGCGCCATTGGCCGTTTTTTTACCTTTGCAGTCGGGGAGTAATAGGAGTAAGAACACGGCAGGTAACGACCTCAACTTGTCCTCGATAAAGCTTTCCAAACGACTTTAATCTTAATTGAAAGTCAGCCAAAAATGAAACAAAAAAACGACGAATGCTGGTAGCTGCGGACTTTCTATGTCGATGTTATTCGGGGGAAACTACTACAAAGTGTGTTTGCACTGATGTACGAAAACTTTGTTCTGGCTGCTCTTTCGCCCTACGCTCGTTCACTTGGCTTTAAACATAGCGCTGCGGTAACACTACAGGGGCCCCAGTCAAATCAAGTATATTTATATTCTTCAGCCGAACTTTCGCTTATGCTCAGAAAAAACAAACCAAGATATAGTTGAAAATGGGCGTCAGTGGTTGCGAAGTGGTACGGTGCACTGTTCACTAAAATAGCCTCAGTTACGTTATTAAATACTGCGCGGCACTGTATGCCAAGATCATTGTTTTACTTTCTTTACAGGCCACAGGGAAAGCCCAACAGTTATCATGTAATCTGGCCTATGTTTTCCATGTGCGACCTTGTAGAACAAGAGAAATTATTGAACACTTTTGTGTTGCTGTCCTCGGCACGACGTGGAGCGTGAACGTCTCCGGACATCATTAAACGGGTTGGAGTACAGGCCATGTTCGGAAATGATGATTCTTGCACCATCACCATGGACTTTAACGGCACAGAAACCACGAAAGCACCATCGTAGTGTCTCAAGTCGACAGGTCTTCGCGACCGTTTGTAGACTCGATGCGCACCTCCAAATGTCCGCGGAACTCTGCTCTCTCTCTTTTCCCATCTTTATCCTCCACTCCCCCAGTTCAGCATAGCAAACCGTACTGGCGTATGGTTAACCTGTCGGCCTTTGCCATCTTGTATTTCTCTCTCTATTTTGGGCAATGTTTATTAGGTGTTTTCATCAAACCTACTGAGACACTTCCTGTAAAGTTCGTATCATTCTATTCTGTATTTTTTGCAATTTTACTGAAGCAACACGATAACATTGCTGCAAAATTTTCACAGCTGTTTCTCTTAAAGCTAAGCATTTATAATATTCTTATAGCTTAAGAGGGTTATAAAAACCATCTGCGAATCTCCACATTTCAAGTTTAGTGTGATTCTTTTGCTTAGATACAGCACACCCAACAAAAAAAAAAGAAACGTGTTGGTGGTCTAACATCGTCGAAACAATGTGTACAGCATGAGAAAAAGCAAATGGGCTTACGATACTTAACTGTAAGGTCCAGATACATGCCTACTTCATGTTCAGTGCAGAAATGCCGTGCTTTAAATATTCACTTAGTAGCAACCAGCCAAATATTTACTGCAACAACAACATTTCTTCCCTTGTCTGATTTGCGCTTTGCTCTCCAATTCGGCCAGCTACTTACGTTCGACAGTGATCAGACTCCAACGACAGCATAGCGTCCTGGGGAATATTTCAAATGCCTCTGAGACGTACGTGAAGACCTGCAGTGCTGCCACCGCTGTAAGTGAAAAAAATATAGAATACGTTAAAATAAAGGTTATGTAATTCTGACAACACAGGGAAAAAAGTTGTTAAAGCACGCGCACAGAATATTTCCTTAAACGCTCAGCCGTCTTTTCCACCACCTCCACATGTCCAACACATAGTTCGAAGTCGCAGCTTCCTATGTTTGCACTCCTAAATTGCCCACGTACATCAACGCAGGGCCACTACGGCGAAACACTACAAAACAATTTCATTGTGGCTTTTCTATCGGGATTTAGCATGGCGAGATCACTTACACAGACGCTTGAGGTGCATCCACGCCGTAAGCGCCGGCGCCGCTGTTGTCGTGCTCTCCCACAGATGGCGCATGCGCAGCTCACGCGCGCAGCCTTAGAGGGCCTCCAGCAACGCGGAGTGCTAAAACCCCTTAAACTTCGTAAATCAGTGCCACGCTTTGAAGAATGCCGCCTCCTCCTCGCGTGCTCTGTCCGAGGCCGACGCCGCGTCGCTATTGGCCTAATAGCACCACGTGTGCCATCGTGCCGTGCATCAGCGCCATTTTTGCTCGAGAAGCATCTACGGAGTGGCGAGGAGCGCATGTTGGCGCCGTTGCTACGCTCGAGCAGTGTAGGCGGCGTGACGGTCGAGGAGGGAGTAAAACCCCTCAATCTCCCAAAGTAGCGCCATTCGCTTCCCTCCTCCTGCGCTCGGCGCGGCCTCGACGGTGGCGCCGCTGGTGGTGGGCCTGCCGTAGCAGACGACGGCTAACATGCTACGGGAGTAAATCCGCTGAAAAGTTCGTTCGAGCCCTGCGGAGCAGTTTTTTCAATCGAGATCTTTCTTCGTCAGTCGGTAACTGGCCTTTAGAATTTCGTCTTGGAATTGCGGAAGAAATAGAGAAAGTGGCCATTATTCAAGGCGTATTTAAGGCGTAAAGCGCGCAACGTGGAGAATTCGTGTTGCTGAAACACGACGCAAGCACGCGGTGTACTCAAACACGCGCGTAATTACCAAAGTTTCAGGTGTTCACAGCATGAAAGTATGTGTACGTGGTTTCGTAGGTTCATTCACGTACCTGCAGGACACTTTTGTTCGGTCGGCGCGTGAGAGATTCCGACTGTGTGCAGTCAGCAGTGCCTTTCAACAGGGCCGTTTTTTTCATTGAGGGGTGCTTTGGTAATTGTGACGATATATTGTTTTTTTTTACAATCACTGCTCCAGGAGGGCACATGTAATGGCTAACGGAGGCCTCTGAAGAGCACGTAACATTACACTAATGCAGGTGTCGCAGGGCGTGTTCGCATACAAAATTGGCTGACCGCGATCTTATACCCCCTTGGCATGCACAGGCTTCGGCGAGCCCCATCCAGCCCTCGTTCTAGCTTTGGTGTTCCGTTGCCGCTTTGGTGCTCTGGAGGCACCGTCAATAATACGAAATAATGACAACTTCTTACAAGTAGTAAATAAAATTTATTATGAAATACAATCGCGCCGAGGCGCCAACTTCTAAAGCAGCGCTAGCGCACGAGTATTATGAAACGCCAACGAGGAATTTACCGGCCCACGTATGACTCTACGATCAAAGTGCACGTTAAACATCCCCAGGCGAGCTAGATAAAGTTATCCGGAGCCATCCAATACGACATCCTAGCTTTAGTCGCTTAGGAGCGTTAAAAACGTTAATCACCACAAACCAAATCAATACATGCGGGCGTACATTCGAAGCAAAAAGACTGCATCGTAAGTCATAGTGAGCCTTGCAAAAGCGTCGAGAATGTGCTAACTTCTGGTGGAGCTCAAAACACACCCTGAATAAAGTCGCTTTTATGTCAGCTGCAGATGCGTGCATTTCACCGCAAGACGAAACTACATGAAACAAAGAGAGCACATTCAAAAAAAAGAAAGTCATACAACGCGCTAAAAACCACGCAGAGCATGAACACACACTTTTTCGAAGCGGAAGGCATGAACTAGGCTCAAAATGAGCGGTTGTGAGTAGCCGTGGCCCTTACTTCACAAAGCCGTGCGTTCTTTGCCACTTCCTCGAAGTCAGCCCGCCCGATCCTGCGACTCCACACTTCTTTTTGCGTGTCGCCCGCCGGACGGCAAAGCAAAAAGCTTTTTGCCCTCGCTTTGTCTGTTGCGGCAATCGAAGGCGCAGCAGCATGGCATCGCAATTATGTTCTCGGCCCTGGACATTCTTTTACGCTAACACACTCCGTCAGTCCGCCTGCCGTACTTTCGTCGCGTAGGCCCAACAATGGAGGTCGGCGCGCGCTGTAAAGAAAAAAATATACAAAAGCGCGGCGCCTGCTCCGCGCTGGAAAGAAAAAATATAAAAAGCGCAACGCCTGCTTCCACGTGACACAGATTGGCCAATGGGGGAACGGAGGAGGTTGGTTAGACAGGAAGCGTGGAGGAGGACGCGCCAGGGTGAGCGGGGTGGCGGAAAGATCTAAGAATGGCGCTACTTTTGGAAAATTGAAGGGTTTTAGGAGGGAGCGTAAAAGAGATGAGAAACGAGGAGCAGTGAAGACGGAGGGGAAGTGTCGCTACTTTATGAAGTTTAAGGGGCTTTAGGGAGTGAGTTTTGCTGCAAAAATGACGAAGCAAAAAATGAGCGTACCGTCAACGCAGCGCTCAATCGTCGCGTTGCCGAAGGCAGGGCGCGGTTCTGCCTTGAGTGAGTGAGTGAGTGAATAAACTTTTATTTGGTCCAGCAAAGCGCGATAAAACGCGCACCTGGCTAATCCCACGATGGGACTGACAGATCTAGTCTGCCGGCCCGATCGCGGGCGCGCTGGACGGCCAGGATTTGATCCTCAAAGACGGGACTTCGCAGGAGGGCGTCCCACTCTTCCTTGGTGAACTTCGGGCCCAGCGACCCGCACTCCCAGAGCATATGAGGCAACGTAGCTACCTCACCACAGGCCACGCAAGAACAATTGGTATAAACCTCTGGATATATGCTATTAATGGTCGCCGGATTTGGGTACGAGTTCGTTTGCAGAAGTCTTAGTGTGACCGCCTGCGGCCTGCTTAACTTGGAGTGAGGCGGGGGAAAACCCTTCTCTCTAAGTAGAAGAATTTAGTTATTTCGTTGTGTGTGAGAGGAGCGTCTCGGTGTCCGGGGAGAGAGTCACCAGACCCGACGGCAGCGCGGTCGGTAAAGCCACGCGCAGCCTGGTGGGCAGACTCGTTGAGGTTCAGAGGAACCCCCTCAATCGCCCCCACGTGTGCAGGGAACCAAAAAATCGAGTGCATGGAGGTGTTGCCGTGTTTGGCGCCTTTCAGAATTTGAACTACCTGCCGGGCTACCCGGCCCGGCACTGCCTTCCACTGCTCGAATGTGCATTGTGGGCACGCACACAGCGTTTCTGCAGCGCTGCTGTGCCTATGCGGGGTGTGCGCTCTGGACTGGGCAGTAAACGTCAAGCTGACGTTATAGTATAATATTTGGGTGGGCGCTGACTAAGACCAAATGTTTCTCGTCGGTTCCATCTGATGGCAGCTGCCAGGTAGCTGCTAGGAGGCTGTCCCTTCTGCATGGCAGGGGTTAGCTCGCGTGTGGCATCGTGCGAACGTGTCGCTCCCGCACATGCGTGGAACACCGTCCGAGGAGTTGAAGGCTTCAAGCCCGATGATGAACTTTGCCATCGCTTTCAGTGTCTTACCCTTCGGGCGAAACAGCCAAATTTTATTGTGATAATAAATACAGGGACGCTCGACGACGCAGGAGGAAAAGCTGCTTTAGATGGGCCGGCGACGACGTTGACAATATTTCTGTACGCTGTGAAAAAGCTTCGTATCTGTTGAAGCTGCTGTTAGTTCCTGCTTGCTCGCAAGTAATTGTTCTGCACGTTGATCCCCTAATAACAGTTTCTTCATTATCTGCTTTGCATAAAGATTCCGTACAAAGGACACTTTTGTCCTTGGTTTGTAAGCTAGGGATAACGAGACAGGAATACGCAAAAAGCCATAAAAATAATATTTTCACTCAAGGGTGGCAGTAAAAAGGGAAGATGACGAATTTTATTTATTTTCATGCAACAACGCTGCCGGTCACAGTAAATGCTACTAATGCAGTGATTGCTCCTCGTGCCTATGCGTTACGCTTCCTCATTCAGACGAAAGCACTTGAAGTTTGACTCGAATGAAGTGGTTTCAGTCCAGAGCAGCTCAATTACCCTGTAGACTCGTGTAAGGGCCGCACTCTTTTTTTCACTATTTTGATGATGGTCGGCCCTCACAAGGGACTGATCTTTTTGTTGAAAACTGTGCCGGTGCAGCCGGTGGCTTGTGCACACTCCGGATCGCCGTATGTACCCTTGAATCCGAGGCCAACGCGCAGTTCTCGCCACAAACCCCCACACTTAGGTACGCAACGCGCGAAAATTTGCTGATGTGCGCACGTGGCATCGGGCCACAGAACGCGATTCCTTCTTCGTTGGAATTTGCTTTTCAAAATTTTCGACTGCCAAGCTGGCGGTGCGGCCCTTACACGGGTGTCGCCCATATACGCGTCTATACAGTAGATCTTCGTCTGTAAGTTTGGTACACTGTTATGACTTCGCCACCTACATTGTTTAAAAGAGTGCCTCACAGCACTGCGTGGATCCAAACATTGACAGTAGTTTCTGTCTCACATGCTTGACGTGGGGATACATTGTTTCTGCCACTTGCCACCAGAATTGAGCCGTCTCCGCTGATCGTATGATCATATTCACTCCTTTGTCGTATTGGAGCTTGAAGAGCTCCACTTTGAACCCTCCAGCATCACATACAAAGCTTTACACTACTGTAGGGTTGCCACTGAACACATCGCGAGCAGGGATAAATTGGTTAGATACATGGCATGATTTCATTAATATTTTTGAAGCGAGGTTTGAAGCCACTCTGAAGTTCCTCAAGCTTGGCAAATATTCACCAAGTTTAGCTTCGGTCAGCTCACATTCAGTACTAGTATTCAGCGTGATCTTCAGTGTCGGAAAGTGGACCAGATGGCTTGCTTGTAGATCATTTCCGAAAAGTGTTAAATTCTTTTGAATCATGGACACGATTTGAGCAAATTGCGGTATCATGTTGTTTGCGCTTGCAACTGCATATTCAGTTTTAAGGTGTTTCAGTACGTCAATGAGGTAGCCAAGATAGACTAAATAACGTGCATCGTGAAGTTCGGGACATGACCCCTCTTTCGCTTTCAGAAAAGATTGAATCAGTTCCAGAAGGTTCACAAACCATTACATCATGGTGCTCACGGGCTACTAACGTACTTCACAAAGAAAAAAAAAAGACGAACCGTTGGGGGAATCATGAAGTTCCAGCTCGTCGACGAAGCTAAGGGATTGCTGATTGGTTTTTGCATTTCATCGTTTGTAGTCGATGACTCGAAGGATCGGCTTCATAGGAGCTTCGTAGCTGAAGTTCTTCGCCACCATATGCCCACTAGGTATAATGCAGCGCATTAGAAGAAAATCCGGAAATCAGGGGTCGCTCTGTAGATAATCTAGCAAGTCTTCATTCTTTCCAACCATGGCATCTCCAATTGTGACAAATCGCTGGAGAGGAACGCCAAACCTTTTTAATGTTGTTATCAAAGTGACATTGATGTCAACACCACTAGTGGTTTCTTCGTGGACAACCATACCCAAAAGCCCTTTTCTCGCGATTTTTTCGGTTGGAACATAAGAGACGTAAAGGGCACCCCTTTGCCATATTTGGAACAAAACGCGCCGTTTTGTGGCATCTCCGCCAAATGCGGGACAGCTCGTAATGGCTCGTAATAGTTTCTTCCAGAAAATAAGGGAGCCTATGCATAGAGGCTGAAATTTAAAAGACGAGGGAGAGTGGGGGTGGGCACCAGGTGCCAGAGAATATCGAGCCACACTTGAAGATGGTGGACTAAGTGAAGGATGGTGAAGATGGTGGACTAAATTGTGCGCAATTCGTAAAATACAGTAATTGCTGTGTTGAGTGCCTATATAAGTACTAAAATATGCCATAATTAATGGAAACACTCTGGACATTGCCAATTTCCATGAAATCTGAGCAACGTGTCACCGAGTTCAACAAGCAAGGAGCGGGTGCCCCCTATGATGTACACATCTAGAAAAAAATACACGGTTTAGTTCCCTGCAAAACTTTTAATTAGGTTGACCTTGTAAACACATTACACATATCATTCTAAGAATGTTCGCAAAGATGAAATCTGCGTGGCGTAGTTTTATCTCGGGCATTTGGAAATGAATGCGTAACGGCCGCTTTCTATCACTTAGTAAATGTTTTTTTTTTCAACGTTTAATTACCTGCACAGGCATTGAACTTCACAAGAACATGGGGAATATATACATTCTTTCCATAGTCAGAAAATTTTATCGCGGTGACATGTATAGTACTTTAAGGACAGCAGCCGAAATACTGCCGTAGTGGTAAAAACACGTCTATATAACACTCCGGGTAGCTTGAATACGTAATTTATAGCAAAGGTTGAATTATTCCGCACACTTTGTACTTTGTCTACACACTATAACTGACGTCCTGTTATCAGTTAGCGCGCATGAACGCGAAAACGTTGTAGCCGTGGTTTGAGCGCGCAGCCGACGAGTTGCGGAGAAGCGCTGCACCAGCTGCCGACTGACCCTGTTGCTTGTACATATTGTGTAAACACACCCTTTCTAGCTGTTCACATACGCGTTTTCCTCGTGTTAATAAAAATGAGACACCTCGTTTAGTTTGCCGGTTACACCATAGAAACTTCCATATACGAACCTTCTATATATTGAAATTAGGGAGAAAATAATGGTTTAGTAAGTTTTGTCACGTTTGCATTCATGTCGCGCAAAGGGAGTAGTTTGCAGTGCTTTTTAACCGGTGCCCGATATAAACGGAATATAAACTTGACACGAGGTGGTTATCTGTCGGGACACTGGGAAACCTGGCTGGCAATGGCAGCTTGATGTTTTCTAACACTCGCCTAAGCTGTTTTCTCAAAATGTGCAAATATTTGACGATCATCAAACGTCGCTGGAGCATTACGCACACTATGTCCCCTTTATGAGAGCGTCATTTTTCTGGCACGTAGACCTCCTTCAGAATATTGGGCAAAATTTTTGCGATGTAAAATACGCTTGTGAAGCTCTGGAAAGCTTGCATAAGCAATTATTTGAAATGGCTGGCATTCACCTGTAGGCTTCAAACCTTCCGCCCTAACCATTCATAACCTAGCTGTCAATCTCTGTAAATGTAGAATTCCTGCCAATTTATATCTTCCCAGAGAAGTGGAAAAACTTTGAAAGTTCTTTATAGAGTGCTTTTAAGCGCGCAATAATGAAGGTTCAGCAATTTTTCTTTACCTTTGTTTAAGCAAGGCACTTGAAAAGATGTCTGCACATCGCATTTAATTACCCCCCTGCATTCCTGGGTAATTTCTCGATCCATCTTAATATTGCCCTAATCTCATGAAGTTAAGATCACTGGTTTGTAAATATAATATACTCACATCATTCACTAGCATCAAAGTTTCCTTTGTTCATTCGGCAAGGGTATGTTTCAGGAGAAAAGCCTAACAAAGGCCTTCACTGCGCGGGTGCTGTTTTTATGCACCGTGTGTTTCTGCAAATACACAGTGATGTAGAGAACGAAATAAAAGTAGGCCATGTTTTCTGTAAAAATTGAATAGCTGAGAGAGTTAGCTATAGGGCGGTTTGAGACTTACATAAGAAAGAGGTGTATCTGAAAAATTCCGAATAGACGATCATTCTCAAATGCCACTTCAAAATACAACACCTGTGAATTATCTGGCTTTCTCAGGAGATCGCAGCATCGATGTAAAAACAGAATAGAAAAATGTGTCAATTTTTTTCATAGAATATGATATTTTAACTTGAACCGTTCGTTAGCACGAAGCACTGAAAACAAATGCAGCATAATTTGTAAATATATACCGAATCTGGTGAACCAGCACATTATTTCAAAGGGAATGCTCATGAAATCCATCTATTCATGTCGCAGGAAAAATCGCTCTTGTTGCTGCAGTATTCCTGCTGAGGAAAACTGCTAAAATTCTAAGTAAAAAGTGCTGAAACAATTGTGTGCGCCAATGAAAGAGGGCCAGATGACCACAGGTAACTCTCAGACGCCACCATGACTTGTCTCACACTTTATACGGTGCAGAACTGGAAGTAAATTTAAGCTCGACGTTTAACAAATACTTATTTGGAATTGAAATGGTTTGCCGCAGTACGTAAAAAGAACTCAGGAATTGGATACGGGTGAAACAGATCGAAGAGAGCAAAGCATCATTTCTCTCTACTTTAACTTTTCGGCTGCCCGTTGGCTGCTCCTTTACTCCACGGAGTTTGTAAACAAGGAGCTTTGAATTATTGGACTGTTTGACATCTTCATGCAGCCTTGAGTTATACTTGTGTCCCCTGGAGGTAGCACGCCCATTCGTCGTTGCTTAGAGGCTATGGTGTCGGACTGCTAAGCACGAGTTCACCGAATCAAATATCAGAAGGCGCAGAAGTGTGAAAACACCCATGTACTTAGCATTTAGGTGCCCGTTAAAGAACTCCTGGTGTTCGAAATTATTGTGGAGTCCCCCACTACGGCGCGCCTCATTAGAAAATTGTGGTTTTGGCACGCAAAACCCAATAGTGTAAAACTTCAAGCAGCACAAAAACAAACCATTAGGACGAGCCCATAACGTGATTTTGGGTACGCGGGCGCAGGAGTGCCGGCAGATTGCGTGGAGCCCATCAAAGCTACGCCATGCACACACGAGGATATTACGCAGCGCGAACATAACTATTTCTTCGAGAACGACAACTGTACCTTCCAGACGGGATCCAAATGCCTACATGGTCCCAACCGGTTTGTCTCTACAGATGAATGTCACGAGACCTGCATCGATGGAGGTGAGCGGAATTATTTCAGTGGTTCTTCGTTTTAAAAACGCTGGAAACTGGCAGCGCTGTGAACAGTCAAAGAAGACAAGCGACCGAATCTGAAGAAAATAGGAAGGCTTTTAAAAATCGCCGCATGGCATCATATTTCATGCAAAGGTCGCCTCTCAAGCCAGAGAAATGGAATTTTGTATGCTTCTGCATTGGGACACCGTTATCATTTCATTTCATATATTTCTCCTTAAAGTTGCGAGGGCATAGATGTGGAGAGGCTTGGGTGCATATGTATGCCACTCATGTGAGAATACACACAACTGAGAAATCTAGAAAAAGAAAATAACTTTAATAAAAGCAATACTAGGAAAGCAAAATACAGGGTGTTTCTACAGCTGCACCAATTTTTTTTAATATTGCCTGTGGTAGCAAGCGCTAGTCGAACCTTTGATCTAATTTGCCCGATCAGGCCGATATTACTTCTACGAGAAATCAAAATGCACATGAAATAATTACTATAACTACATTAATCAGTTTTTACTTATTTACTTTATGGCACGTATATGAATCTACGTATTGTAGTGAGTGGAGTTGCAAGCCATATGGATTGGAACGAATTCTGAAGATGACACTGGTTTCGAGATACTTGAGTCTGTCTTGTAGTAAAAATGCGCTGCTATTCCGCTTACCTTTTAATCAAAACTCCGTTTTGTGCATTGAAGCGCAAAAGTAACTGGAACGCCGATGCTAGTTCCTGGAAACCTGGAAAATACCTCGAAAGAGGTAAAATTATGAGAATTATTTCCAAGTATGTACACCTTGAGCACTCACCGGCTACAATGCGTAGTTAGAAGTGTGTGCCATCAAGAGTTATTTAAAAAGTTAATTAGTGCATGCAAGCATATTAATTGTACGATCAAGCAGTTCGATTTATTATAGAACTAATGGCTGTCGCGTCGAGTAATTTAGTTCAACGTTTGGAATTCTGCTATTTGGCACAGAGAAATTTTAACAAATTTGGCAAATATAGTTGCATACGAATGCTCGGTAGCTTTCAGAATGTGGGTACGAGTATTCTTACGAGTAAACGCTCTACACAATATTACAGAATACAGTGGATCACCTCAAGCAGAGAGAAAGCCGTTATGTTATTTAAGTTAACAGTTTAGTTAATCACGCAAGGAATTTCGATCGCAGCATGTGAGAATGTTATCAGAAAGGGAATCGCATAAGACTAGGGCTTGTGAAAATAACGAATTTGACGTTGCCACTGTTCAACCAAGCGCAGACCAAGCTTGTTCGTCAACAGCTGCTTCGCGGCCCGACTATTATGTTATACCATTGTTTAAGGCGGAACGTTAACCAGGAGTCACGTGCTGGAAGGCACACGGACAGCAGGATCTCATTTGGTGCTTGTGCGCCACACCTTGGTCGCCGATGTAACTCATTCGACTCATTTCAAATGTGCAGCAGTTCAATCCATCTGAAATATCCTGTAGCATTGCAGATTTGTCAGAAAAGCCTCTGGCCTTTTGCAGTAACATCGGTGTCGATAAACGTAGCGCGCCTGGAGTATTATCGTCATTATGCAAAGATGAGCACAACGATATCAGACGAACATCGAGAAGCTCGACCAAAGTAGTCTGCCTTGACATGGATGCAGGGTCCCTGGCTTTGCCTATAGATACAGCGCAACGCGCGGGAAATTTTGTTTTCGTGTTTGTATATTGAATCAAAACATCTGTTCTCTAAACAGTGACCCATCTTCAAGAGGTCGTCAAAAACATGTTTTTATTTTTACATAAACCATCAAGCTTTAACAACACTGCTAGCCTTCATCGCCTACAACACTTACTCTGCTGCCGATAAAAGTCACAATACCTGCGTTTTTTTTTCCTGTTCTTCTGCCACTCACTTCAAGGGCCTTTGTAGCTTTCTTTTGCATTTCCTGCAAAGCGGCAGGTAAACGAATTTGCGCTAGCTAAGTACTCTACATTTCTTAAATAAAAAGTGTTTTCTCTTTCCCTTTTTCTCCTGCATGCATAGATAAAACGTGCAAGCCTTTTCAAATGCACCGCGTCCTGGTTAGCTGCCACATTTGCTGCGCTGACGTAAGCCTTGTGATGCAATGCGCACGCTAGGTGCACTGCGGCACCAAATGCCTCGATGTAACCTTTTGTTGAAACCTTGCTCTACGCAAAGAAAATGCGTAGGAAAATATTTGGGCAAGGCTGGCATTTGGTGAATAATATAGGAAGCCATATGGTGTGGAAGAAAGTTGCTGGTGCTGTCACAGCGTAAATATGTAGTTTTCACAGCGTAAAAAGGTAGTTTTCGCAGAGTGTCTGTCCTTCTACGTCACTATTTCTTTCTTGTTCGTTCTCTATTACTCTCGGGTGTGAAGAGCTTGAATAAGCGGCTCGGTCACAAGAAACAGTGGCGAAACACTGCGAAAGTTGATCAAAATTAAATTTTCAGAATAAAGGCCGAACAGCCGAGTGCGTTATGAAAGACGCCACAGTTGAGTGCTATGGATCACCTGTGACCACCTGCACTTTTTTAATGTGCACCGAAGGCGCCTCTAGTACATGAGAGTCCTTGCTGCGGTCTCAGCGGTATGGTACAGAACATGCAACCTGAAGTTAGCAGCACAGCTACGTAGCCACCATCAACAGCAGCGGATATTTTCCTTCGAGAGATCATAGTGATATATCTTTCAAATAGCGCAAGGGGTAGAAACAATCAAACGAAAACGTGTGCAAGCCTGCCAGTTATATATTCTGATTAAGGGTGGGCGAACATCGGGATATTCCAATAAGAATGGAATATTAAACAGTAACTATCATCAGCGACTAAGCGTAAATTACTACCATGATTTTTGCTTGTAGTGTCATGTGGTCTTTTTCAAAGTCTAGTCACGTAGCAATTTTATCTTTTACGCTACAACCAGTGACGTTTTCCGTGACACAGGCTCGTTCACTAGAGTTTACGGCACACAAGTCCTCCCGTAAATTCCTTTTTCTTTTTCCACAACTCCTGATCTTTTAAACGAAACAATTTCTATAAAGTAATTAGTAAAGAACGCATACAACAGCATTCATTCTTGGAAAGCTTGTTTGTAACCAGGCTGTAAATAAGCTTGCAGGTTATCTCTGCAGTTTTCCTAACGATGATCTTGAATGATAAAATTGATCTTTTTTCCCTGTTAACTGTCTTTTTCGCAGTAGTTAGCACAGGCGTAGTACCTATATATACCGAAATAAATATTCCTGCTATATATATAGGCGCCTGCGTTACAGTATTCGATAATAAATGCAATGTTCTATATTTACTATTCCTATTCGAAAACGTTGATATTCTCCCGTCTCTAATTCTGACACATTCGCTATGAAGCACTACTTGCCCACATTCTTAGCAGAGAATGCTAATAAGCTGGGCTCATTCTCGTGTACAGCTATTTTGTGACAAGGAAGGGAAAGCTACAGGCGCAGAGCATTTACAAATCTGCGAATGCGCCAAGTATTCCGGCAGAGCCTGACAGCGTTTTCCATTTTCTAGAGCATATGCTGAGGCAGCGTTGCTTTCACTTGCGACGATTTCTAGTTTGCCAAAACGCTTGAGAGAAAAGTGATGTACATTGTTTCGTTTTCTTGTTACAAATGCGATGTTCATGCTTTCGCTTCCCCAACTTGAGCTAACGCGAATGAGAGTGTGGGAATTATTTTAGGAGCGCTCTTACTTGTTCGTGCTTTACCTTTGTGGCGCCTTCTTTTCCACACACTTACACGCTGCTATGGATGATATTCTCTCTTACCCGCCGTGGTTGCTGAGTGGCTATGGTGTTGGGCTGCTGAGCACGAGGTCGCGGGATCGAATCCCCGCCACGGCGGCCACATTTCGATGGGGGCGAAATGCCAAAACACCCGTGCACTTAGATTTAGGTGCACGTTAAGGAACCCCAGGTGGTCGAAATTTGCGGAGTCCTCCACTACGGCGTGCCTCATAATCAGAAAGTGGTTTTGGCACGTTAAACCCCATAATATTTTTACTGATATTCTCGACTTCACGCAAAGGGTGAAAAAACATGCATACTATAGAGGACAAATGCATACATAAAAATGCATACATATAGAGGACACAGTTGCTCCCCCGTGCTCCCTTCATGTCCATGCACCATACGTTACTTACGCTGTGCTTCATTCGCGCAGATTGTGCGCGTCTTTGCAAAACACAGACCCGCTATCATTCACCTGCAGAGGAGCCTGCGTGTCGCGTTCCCCGGTTCCAGGCCGCTTGCCGGCTGAGGGAGAAGCGGTTCACCCACTACTACGACCGCTCGGTGTCGGCTTGCGTCTCCTGGCGCACTGCCTGCCTTGGTGGACCCAACCGCCACGAGTCGCTCGCCGCTTGCGTGCAGACCTGCAAGCGGAACTTCTTCGATAACCTTCTTTTGGGGTTATGACTAGCCTTGTTTCATTGCTTCTTGTGTTTTCAGTTGTGCGCCACGAAATAAAGCACACTTTTGTTGTAGATTTGAAATCACTAAAACTCAGCATGATGGCCTGAGGAAAGACCATGCCGGGAAGAGGAAGAATGAAATGAACGGTTGCGATTTCGACACGGAATAAGTTTATTCGCCAGTTGACGTAACTTTTTTTAATGAAGGTAACTCCGTCTTCTTTTCCAGAAAATTTCAACAGTCCCATGATTTCAGTACCTGGAAGAGGACCCACTAATGATTCTTGACAAGCCTCTGGATAAAAGCCTTGTATCAGCACGAGACACTTTTTCTGAGTGGCTGTGGTCTTCACACAATACATTCTCGCAATATCTTATACCTGGAGAGGTGATTACATCTCCAATATACTGCCCGCGTTTTCTGGTTTCAATTTCGTTGAAAAATTATTTTTCCTTCTTGCTTTTATTATAGTAGCAGAGCATCGCCGATCTCACTGCGCACGTGGCCTTGTTTATGCACATGTAGAACCAATCCAAGTACAAAATTTTGTTGTTTTTTTCTTGTGTCCTTGTTTTGCTTCACTACACTACATGCCCTTCCATGATTCCATGATGATCCACCAAGAAGTTCACGCTACTATGCAGCTCCAAATTTCTTCTCATGTTGAGGCTTTCGATATGCCTGACAAAAGTGGACGGGAAACCGTTTCGTTGAGTAACTGTGGTCAATAAGAAAGCCTACTGTGGTAGACATGTGGTTGAAGTTGAGGCAGCGTGAGGTGCGGTGAATCTTGAAGAGGCAAATTTCTGAAAGTAAGAAGCGCGCGTTTTGTTAGTGAACGCAATGCGGAGAAAAAGAGAATGGTGCATGTGATGCCAGACTAAGAACATAGGGCGAAATGCCTTTAACTTGTCCTGCTCCCTGCTATTTATGATGTGTTGACAATTGCGTTCTGGAACTGCGCACAAGTGCTCACGGAGTGAATGCTATGTTGCAAAGCGTGGTAAAGCTTTAAAAGTTAGTGACTGCACGTGTTTAGCATATTAAATGAGAATAAGAAACCTGCAGATGAGAGCAATTGCAAACATATATATATATATATATATATATATATATGTATATATATATATATATATATATATATATATATATATATATATATATATAATAGTTACCAGCCGCGTTACACTTGTCATGGATAATCTGTGAGCAGGAAATGGAGCACGCAATGGAGCAAACGAAATCAACGAAAGGCACGCTGGTATACAAACATAATGGATATTAACCCAAAGATTGCGCATTCATAGGGAGTAAGAAATGCCACTAAGCACACAACTATGTCAGATATATTTCGTTTTTATGGTTGTGCGCAATACCTACGTCCCCGGTATTTATTTCACCGAATTTCACCATCTGAGCTCTCATACATATGTAAGTACTGTGATGTCCCAGACACCCTATGTCATATGTTATGGGGTTGTGTGCGAAAATACGGCGCAGTACACATCCTAACACTAACTGAGGCGCAGTGGGAGGCCGAGCTAACAGACCTGGACCCGAAGAAACAGCGCAGCCTGATCGAACGGGCACGGGAGATGGCGATGGCCCGCGGATACCTGCAATGAGGAGGCCGCCCAACTAGGGCGCAACCTGCGCTTGCTCGGAATAAAAGTTTATTCCCTCTCTCTGTACGGCTGTGCAAAACACATCCTGCGAATGGCTGATAGCAATGAATGGTTTAAGATTATTTCATTCTCTTCTTTCTAAAGAAGAAAAAAAATCGGCAGCATCTTACACTCCTGTAACACGCGAAGGGGAAAGCCTGAATATGCATAAGTTATATGATTGGAGGGGTCAGACTTCTTCACAACGAGCCACGCTGTTAAGTACACGTGTGGCACGCTCTTGTCTGCGAGATTCGGCCTCTTCACTACGTTGCCGTCTCACATCGTGGCGCTGCTGCTTTCGCAGTTCGGCTTCTTCGGCTCGTTTTCGACGCTGCGGCTTCGCACGTTCATATAGCTGGGTCAGACTCACGCCAACGACGTTTCTCTTCTACTTCACACTGTACCCTCTCAACAGGGAAAAGCATCACTCGCAGTCTAACGCCTTCCTCCCACCGCTTCGCACATCACACCTCTTTTCTCGCTTGGCGAGAATCCTCAGCCGTAGCGTACTTCCGAGGGGGGTATGCAATGCTTTATTGATGGTCCGGATGCTTGTTACCGCTATAGCGTTCAACAGCCCCGTATTGAAGAAAATCTGACCTCCGGCGTCCCGGGCCCGACGTCCAGCGTTGGACGTCACTTCAGCGTATACAATTTCGGACCACGCATACCCAAGCATGCAGGCCCTCGATGTGGTGCAAGGAAATTACTGACATAATTGAATTTCTCAAGGTAACATAAGTAGAAAGATCGTAAAGTACGACTTGCATACAACCTACAGACATGATAGCGTCCGATTCCAATTTGAATATATTAGAAAACATAATTCTGTTATGTAAAAACTAAACAAAAAAAGCACAAACCCATCGCAGATTTGCGGGCGCAAATCTCGAAGGCCGTAAAGTGGCGTGCCCGGTTTCTTGCAACACCTCCAGATGGCGCTCGCCTCCGCCGCATCGCATCCCACGCAAGAGTCCGCATTTCTACCAGAAAGCTCGCCTTCGTGCATAGCGTTCGGCGCTAGCGTTTTCCGGTAAACATTACGATGACATATAAGCTGCAGTTGCCGGGAAGCGTGAGAAGCCCTCAGAGATGTTTGAGTGCTATCGCGTTCCACGCCTAGATGCGAAGCTTAAGAGGAAGCTTTAGCTCGGGCCCAACTCCGGCGCGGCCTATTCAAATACATGTAAAACGCAAAAACGTTTTTATGAGATAACCCCTGGACCGATTTTGATTAAAGTTGTTGCATTTGAAAGAGAAAGTTAAATTCTAGAGACTGTTGGAAGTGGAATTTCGATTTAGGGCTTGGAGTTCCTTAAAACGATTTTCAAATATTTGACCGTTTGAAAAAAATAGAAGCACGAAGTTTACAAATTCATAGCTCTGCATCAAGAACTGATATCGCGGTTCTGTAAACCGCGATATAATTCAGATCATTCAAAGCGGACAAATTCAATATGTCATTTTACATCTTACGTGAATTTGTTCCATTGGTTACAATCGTTTTGCAAAAGTTGTATTTCCCTATGATTAAATTTTTTTTATTCATGTGTAACATCTCAATTTTGTCCGCTTTAGATGTACTATTAGGTGCAATTCACATAATTGTATTGTCATTTTTAGTGGTTGAGTTACAGAGTTGTAAACTTGATAGTTTCGTTTTTTGAAAGTTTTCGATTTTCGCCAATTTTTAATAAAAAATTGACGACCTAACTCAAAAATTCGAAACCAACAGTCACTAGATTTTGAGTTTTTCTTGTAAATGCAACAAACCTCGTCAAATTCGGTGCGGTGGTTGCTGAGAAAAACAAATTCTCCTTTTACATGTATTTAGATAGGAACCCCCAAGCTAAAGCTTCCTCTTAAGTATCCTCCAAATTTTTTAGCTTGTTTTTTTTTATGGAAACGTTTGCTGTTCTGTCCGTAGTATGGGTGATTTCAATTAATGTATGCACTGTTCACTTCATTTCGCTGAGCGATCGTAGCCTCTACCTTAAGGGGGTATGAGCCATTGCATCTTTGCTCTGCATACAGGGGTATGAACCATTGCTGATGATGCTACTTTTTGTACCACTCGACTAGACTCCGCGTTTTGGGGGTATGGGCCATTGCAACAAGCCACTAAAGGCTGTCGCCTTAATATCTGTAGTAGCACTCGGTATGAATACGTGGTTTAGTAAGCATCTGCAAGTGTTTTTTTTTTCTCGTGGAAGGTGTGTTTGATTACGACATGTATTTGGAAGAGCTACTGTTGTTGACCAGACCATGAGTGAGCCTACACATCAACTGAGGATGCCATGCTTTCGCTCTGTTCTGCAGCAGTTGTGCAGTAGCAGTCTTCATAGCTCTGGGGGCATGTCGCTTTGTCTGTGATCTGTTTGAAGATGAATCTTACTGCTTTCCTCTATTCGTTCTGCCTTACCGATTTCTTGCTGAGCGAAAAGACACCGGAGAACATTCGCGTATTCTAGTCTAAACCTGACGATTACCTTGCAAGCTAACATTTAGATTAGATATGAGAAAGTCGAAGACGCTGTCTAAGAACAGGCGTTTTAGTGATCTTGAGGTTAGTGAATCAAGACCTGACTTTTACCTCAGGTTACGCTAATTGTCATAGCTAGACATTTGTGGCGAGTGATCGTCAATGTTGCTACAATGATCGTTGTTGCTACAATATGCAATTTTTGATTTGTCATTATTTTAGGTAGTATCTAGGAGCTCTGATTTGTTCGCAGTGAGCTACTTTTGTCACAGATCGAAAATGTTTTTAAAGAGTTCACAATAGATGCGCAATTATCTGGTGTGCCTGATACGTACGTTAATGCTAGCAGGGATGCAATTAATAAAATGAAGGGAACGCGGACCATACGCTACCCTTGCTACTTGACAATACTTGCTCTGTATCTCAGAATTCACCGTTTACTTCCACAAATTGTGGGCAATTAGCTAAGTAAACATGGATGCGTTCAATTATCGACGTATTGCGTAACGTTGATTCAGGCTTCTTAGGTAATTTACCGAGTTATCCGGCGGAATGACTTAGAATTAATCTAGGTATATCTTATATCGATGTGTTTTTGGCTGTCAGCACAAAATGATCATCAATAGGCTAGTTCTAGTTATTGCGTCGGCATCCAAAGGCCATGATGGAAACCTTGCTGCCAGAGTTATACTTTTTCATGTTACTACATAGTCTTCAATATGCGTCAATCGTACTGATATATGGTGGAAATGGGTACAACGTTGGGCATAATGGGCTTAAAAATCTTTTAAAATATGCACATGACTTATTCACAGCAATAAACAAGTGATCTGCGCATGTTTTTTTCCAGCGCCCTAAATAAACAAGATACTGCAGGTAGTTTAGGTTTGGACGAAATGTGGTCGATGTATCGAAACGTATGCGGGGAAGGTTTTAATGTGCGCAGATTCCTTATAGACACTTCAAACTGTTTATGCGAATGCCTGGACTAAATAGCTTCGCCGGAAATTGCAATGTTGTTATGAAAAGTTGCACAGGTCTTTTGTGTTTCTTTTGCTGTTTTTCTTGCGATGGTGACAACAAACTGTCCTTGAAGTTGCCCAGTTGTCCGCCGTTTCATGAGGCGGAGAAATTGCAAACGCGCTTTTACAGGAGGTGGGACAAACGTTCACTTCAAGGAGCTAATTGCAAAGGAAAGCGTTTCTGAACAAGTTGTATCTGAGTCATATAATGTTGTAAGCATTGCTCGCTACGGAGGTGGTAGAAGTGTGCGTGTATGTAATAGAAAACGTAATTTATAATCATGGTACACGTTACTTGGCGAACCCATGGCATAGTGAGAGCATAGGCTAAGGTGGATGTTTGCGATGCGGGCACATTTTGAAGGTGTTTGAAGAACCAGAGTGATTTGCAAAATAAGAAGTTTGGAAGATAACTTCCAATAGAATATATTCCTGAAGGCAACAGACGAAACCTGCGACATATTAGAATACTGATATCACAAGTGATATATTTATTTTTTAAGTGCTGGTTACATTGTTCTTTACTGTTTTTTTAGTCGTCTTGCTCTTTTTTTCTGTTGATTAGTGCATACTATGAGGTGCTCAAGTGTGCCAGACATAATATACTTTAATACATCTGTATCCTCGCCAACCAGTCCTGTATTCCAGCCGCCTAGGTAGCCGATGTCTACAGCGTAATAATCAGGCATATCTCCTCTTCTCTCCTTGATTTTATAGGCAAACGATCCGTTGAAGGTAACCAAAACGTGGAAGTGACATGCCTAAAAAAGAGGAAAAAAAAACAGCTGTCAGAAAAGCGGAATGTGAAAGGGAGCGGGTGAAGCCCTATTTAACAGATGCAGATGTCACGGATTTCAGCAGAGGGGAGGCAGGCAAGGAAAGGTTGCACGCAGAAGACGCGCTTAGTTCAATATCAAAAACCTAAAGAACAAACAAACAAACATTGCCCACGCATAATCAGCTCTGCAAGCCCATAGTCAACCTTACCGCGACTAGGCCTTCGATATGCGCCTGTACTTCTTTATGGCTGTGCCCTCGCGCTAAATTAAGTCCTTAAGTAAGCACCAGCTATAGCTCAAGAGCTTCTCTTTACGCCTGCCTTTGACTTCGTACTTCTCTATGCGCAACATGCGCCTTTTTCTTCTCACAAATATTTCCTCATCAAAGCCCGACTCGTCTGTCTTCTGACCCCTCCATCGTTTAATTGGCAGGAAATGCGCATACCCGCGCCAAACACATCTACATCCTTTCCACCCTCTTCACCCTCAACGGCGGGAAAGCAGGGGGCGTGGCAAGAGCATTACATTATAATGGCTGCTACATCGCAGGCAGCTTTTAATGCTCATCGGAGGTTAATATTTAACAAATATTAACTTTTTCATGCTTGCGCACCTCTCTAGTTTTGCAATGTGGTGAGCAGCAATCAGTGAACTACCCTATCCTGAATTATTTGCCACATTGCTCAAATCCTTTAACCGATTACCAACATGGTGGCGGCATTAAAAGTCTGTATTTACACTCCTTTATAGGGCTTAATCGTTTGTAAATTTCTAGGATATTCAGCATTAGATGGCACAAGCACGGACTTCACCAGTGTCTTCCTAAAGCGTTGAAAAAAAATACGAATATTCTAGGCCCGGCTTATGCATGCTGGCGGTTGCTTTGCAGCCGCTATAATTCCCCAAAAGTCCTTAAGGATGAAATTATGTTGGCACGACCTAGTGGCGGCAAAGGACCACTTAACGCCAAGGTGTGAAACACAAGTCTGACTCTTTATAGGGCTAACTTATGCTCAGAAAACAATTACAAAAGCACAACGATAGGGCCAAGAAATTTTAGTGTCCAAGATCCAACACCGAAATATGCATAAGAGACGCAGAAGCAGGCACACCAGAATACATTGTTATTACATGTCTCTTTAACATCCACCTTATCATCGATTTACAGGCGTTTTTGCGGTCCACCACATAATAGTGTGGCCACCAGAGGTAAGTATTGACCCATTGTCCTAGTGTTAAGCTCGAAGGCGCCAAAGCAACTAAGTCACCGTGACTGGTGACAAAGCACTCGTGAATTAATGTTGAAAGCACAGAGATGTGCAAAAGAGTGATTTCTAGGTTCTGCTGGGCAAACATCCGTTTTAAAACCCTTTTTGTGTGCAAAACGCGGAAGGAAGGTAGCAGGCGACAGGGCAGAGCGCACACTAACAGCTTATAAGCTGTTAGTGTGCTCACTGTTAGTGTTAGTGGCTATTTCTCAGATGGCCTCAATATAAGTACAATCATAGGAGGGATTAGAAGAGAGAAAGGAGGGGGTGAAATAATACGCCCAATGTACCTGTGCTTAAGCAGTAATTTCACACCGTGCGTTCCCAATTCTTCTCTCTATTTCAATCGCACGCGTATATTCAAGGCATCTGAGGAATAAATAAACTTGGATGTTCGTGTGCACTCTGTCACGTCGATTTCTTCTTTCCTTGCACGTTTTGCACAGTAAAAAATTTTCTCCAAAGCACACTGTGATGGTGATTGGACGGCGAAGCTGTAAACAACAACTAGAACGATTATCCATTGGGACGTAGGTTCACATGCACTTTATCTAATTACTAGCCTAAAGCGTTCCAACGGCCAGCGACTTGGCTTGCGCCGCTAGTTCGTGCACCTGCAAAGAGTGGACCAGAGAGAAGAGAAATTTGCCGTGCCTCGTATGCACGCTGCCCTTCAGGAGTCTTCACTGTACGTGGCCGTCCCATAGCACCGTCACAATACAAATCAGTTGCTAGGCAGGTTCTTTTTTTTTTAGGCACGAAAGTGTGGCTACGTCACTCCCCGCTTCGTATGCTACAGTCAAGCTGATGTCGCCGCGGCAGCTTGCGCAACAGCACTATCTTTACCGGGAAACATATGCGGGGAGCGCTACGTGCTTCGCATGGCATGTAGGGCAGGAGCACCTTATCATCAGTTATGGGGTTCGGATGCTTGTGTTAAGCTTGTTCTTTATTGAAACGTACGCTGTTCTGTAAGTTGTGTGCGTGATTCCAAAGAATTCATGCACTATTCACTTCAATTTGCCAAGTGCTTGTAGCCTCTGCCTTACGGGGTTGTGAGCCATTGCATTTGGGAGTATGACCCATTGATAATGATAGTTTTTTGTCGATATTACGCCACGAAGAAATCTCCGGGTCCTAACCATGCACAGGTTCTCATTAAATAAGATTTTTCTTTGCCTTAAGACGGGTACGTCAACCGTCGTGCTGAATTTCTTAATTATTTATGGTGAATTACTGATTCTGGTTCAACGGGTTCAAAATTTTGTGTCGGAATACAAAGTGCATACGGTCACTGGGGCACTGATCACATAAAACCTGTATGCATAACGAGCATGTATCTATACATCCTGCTGCAACCAACATGCTCCTCCTGCTTCACAACAAGCTCGAGCTAGACATACTGAGCCTTTTAACGACACCAAGATAGTCAAATGGTGCGAAGGTGTGATAAAAGCATTGATGGCGCCGAATATAATTCTTGCATAGAACTTATGATGACATAAGTAATGCGGTCATTCGGCGTTACATCAATTGCAAGTAACTTCGTCTGAAACGATTCTTTGTAAGATCCTGTCTACAAAAGGAATGACAAAATTTTACGCAGGAAAGTGAACGTTTATAACGCGAATAGCATTTTTGGTATTGCCAGACTACTTTCTGCCCGGCTATCTAGCTACCCAACAGAAAGCAAGCTTGGGTCGCTGGGATTGTCACTTGGCATGCATCGCTCTTTACCGAACCCATTTGACGCCAAGTTGGGTCACTTGCGTTTGTGCCGCTATTCAATGAACCTCTGTAACGCTTACGTGCGCCACTGCTATGTGTCACTGGGTATATGGTGCTCTTGAATGAACCGCTTGGACGCCAACTTGTATAGAGTGTGATTCGATATATATAAGAAGGCGTATTACGCTCTTCATAATGCGCACCGCAACATAAGAACACGTATCATCTTTAATTATAGAAACATGATTATATAGTTTGCTAATAAAGTGTATAACGTGTACATAGAACACTGAATCCTGAATTATTGTGTAACAAATTTACTTTTACTTTAAAGAATGCCATTCGAATACTTGGATATTCATCGTGGATGAGTTCTGGTCAATCTTTTTAATCCGTAGCATTCTTTGCCTCCTAGTTGCCACATTGCGGTAGGCAGGTTCCTTTATCACCTCGCTTTAAGAGAAAGAGAATAATGCGTGACAGATGTGGGCACTGAATATCTGCCTTCGAACGCACCAACCGTGTTCTGTAACCCATTCAGCCACGATCACTTCTATTTCTGTTGTTGTTTTTTGCCTGCACAACTTTTCTGCAATGCACTCGCCTTGACACTTCTAATTTTGTTTAAGAGGCTTTGTTTAAATGCACTCACCAACGTCAATAAAGCAACGAAATAGCCGAAGTTAACGCTTGCTCAAGCATGCAAGTTCATCTGATATGGCGAGTCTATGTGGGGACTCAGTTCGAGCTCTGTAGCCCTTACGGATGTATGCAATGCTTTAAATTATAAGTTTTTTTTCTTGCATAACATGCGTTTACACCAGCATGACGTGCTTAAATCCTTGTTTACCAGCGGCTGTGAAGGCCAAGGACTGTGAACGTGTCGTAGCAAAGGCCGCCGTCGTCTACCGTCAAGGTCACGATCGCACGCATGCTTGGCTCTTCTCCCAGTCAGCCAGCTCTTTGAAACAGTTGGCGCGTGCACTTCATGCCTGTCTGTCGTCTCCTTTCATTGTGACAGCTGATGCTTTCAGGCCGCATGTTAGACCGCAGTATATCCGGGGACCAATCCAGTACATTCTTGTAGCTGCTTACGCTAGGTAGAAACTGCTATGTTGTAGAAACTTCATACCGGTGCCACGGGTCAGGACTGCCTAGTCGCTGTACGAGGTACCCAAACACGTCCAAGCTTTATTCTTGCAGCCGTCACTGGAACTCCCAACGCGCATGACAGCAGCGGGTGCCTAATAGCTACAGAAGGCCAGGCAGCCTCGGACCTACCTCTGCGCAGCGGTGCCCATTTAGTTGCCTCTGGCACCATCTCTGCACACATGGCCCAATCGCCACGAACCGAACCTTTGTAGCACCACAAGGCCTCGCCCATCGGGCTACTCACATGCACACGTGGCTCAACGCAATGAGCCCCCTCGCCACACTTCGCTGTCTTTGTTATTATGTTTTTATTCTTGCATGAAGTGTCAACACGTGGTTGATTTGGCACTTCCCATTTTCTACTCACCACAACACCCTAAGCATTTACCAATATGCGCACTTTCATAAAAGCGCGCCCTAAAAGCTTTAAGATCTACGTGATTTGTCGCCAGAGCAACGTCACACTGTTTCATGCCGTCAATTCACACAGGTATGCAGACACTATCAAAGTCACCGGTGGTTCAGCCGAGATGGATGGATTTGACCTGCAGACCTGTAGCCCCGCAGCTCCACGTACAACTGCAGTGGTTGCATAGAGGATACTTATGGCGTTCTGTTGGTGTACAGCAAGAGGACACGGGTTTGATTGCTGTTCACCGCGGTAACATTCAGATAGAGCCATAATTCAATATTGCTCGTGTGCCAAGCATTCTGCACATCACGAAAAAACCACTAAGTAGCTGAAATTATCCGAGAACCTCACCACGATGTGACTCGCGCTCACGGAGTTACATTGGGACATTAAAGGCAGAGCTCCAAGTTCAAAAGACAGGAACGTGCCAGGTTTAGGTTCGCGCCAGGGAACGTGCCAGTCCGCGTCGGCAAGGTTTTTGTAAAAGGGGCGCATATTTTGCGTCCTATTTGCGAATGTGTTGCGCTACAATCGATAAGTTTACTTTTAGCGAAATACTTTTAGCGAAGTTGCATACTTTTTTTTCTTTGTTTTGTTTGAATGTTTCTTTTGTATTGTTTTAACATTGTAAGACACTTGTTCTTCGATCTTCTCCACCTACCATTTGTATAAATCTTTTACTCCTTTGTTGCTACTTCACACAGCCGTCTTGTTTCATTTATCGCGTTAGTTTAGAGTTAGATGTTTGTTCTTTCATGTTTACTCGCTAAGAATCGATATTTTCTTTGTAGTATTTTCTTTTTGCTAATTCCCTGTATCCTCCCCTCACGCACTACTCCTTCGGGAGTCTGTGAGGTAACTGAATAAATATAAATAAATAAATAAATAAATAAATAAAAGCTGGCTGCATCACTGCAGTACATTTCTTTAAATTATGGAGCATTTTCGGGGACTATTCGGGAATTTGTTCGGTGGCGTCTAAATTATCTCAAAGCTTTCCAGAAGTATGATGGGGTTCTCGTAAAGCTAACTTGTTATTTGCTACACATATCCTATCAGTGATAAGCTCATATTTCTGTTCACACTACTTGAGTGAATGAAAAGGGATCACTGCAACTTGGTAATATTTTTAATTGTGACTATGAGGAGGTGGGCGGGGGGGGGGGTTTCCTCTAGGACAGCTGTCATCGCTTATATCCTCCTGCGGAAGACGTCCGCGACCCAATTTTGTACGTAAAAGTCCTAACGTTCATTCTTTGCCGAAAACCAAGACACTCTCCTGGTCTTAGGCCAACATGTTGCTACAACCATCGAGCGCCGCAAGGGCAGAATGCCGCGAATTAGTGACATGCCGTACACAAAGCGGTAATGCAAAAAGTAACTGTATTCCCAAGCTCATTATATACCCAGCGTAATCTATGGGATGAGTAAAGTTTCGTTCGTTCTCTGTCCTCGCTTCACCGTTGGAACTTGAAGCTTCTCGGACGATGATCGGCAGTTGTTGAACAAACGCAGGCAGGAAACGATGAGATCAGATGTACAAGAAATATTTATACGTAAACTTTTCTATATACATGGCAGGTAAAACAAATACATTACAAATTTGAACAATTGAGAAACAAAGTCTCACTCTTCGACTGTCTCAGTGACTGTTATACACCTGTCAAGCGGGCAAGTTAAGTGCACTTACGGCGAGTGCACTCGGTTTTAAGTGCACTTTCCCAAATCAACGTCGCAGCGGAGTGTACTCTCAGATGAGTGCACTCAAGTCGGAGTACGTTCACGGAACGCACTTTGCTGGCCAAGTACGTAGCCTCGCCGCCAACGGTTTGAAGGAGTGCCTAGCCTCGCCGCCAACACTTTCAACGACGCAAAATGTAATGCATAGAAAAAGGACACAGAAGTTCATTTCAGTTAGTGAACAGCTTTTAACAATATAATTTGTGTTTAGCGAGAAGCGAAACAGCACAATAAAGAAACGAATTTATCATGTACGCAACTAACGGCGCCAGAATTATGCGGCACTGCGGCACCACCATGTTCATTCAGTTCGTGTTTATTTTGGTGTGAAAGCGTGCTGACCATGCCGGTCGTGCTTTGAGCCATGTGCGCGGCATTTTGCAGCGTAGCTAAATATCGAACTCGCCGTCTTTGCTCATATATACTCGCTCATATTCTGTTCTAGCAGGATCAACTGCCGCCTCGCCGCATGCCGCCATTTTGTTTTGGATTTGCTAGGCATTCGTCATGGCCAGCATTGACTTGCAACAGATTTATAATAAGAACGTCTTCCTTTTTTGTTGAGACAAATAGATGAAGTTTGTTTTTATATATAATTCTACTTAAAACAATCGCTTTTTAGCAGCTTTTTCTTGTTAATTTACATCTTTAAAAACGCGCTCTTCGTCTGTCGCCATTTTATTTTTTTTTTACTGGGAGTGCACTCTGTTTTCCCGTTAAGAAGCGCGTTGCCTAAAGTGTGACTCAAGGCCCCGAAGTGCACTCCCAGTAAGTGGACTTAGCTTGCCCGCTTTACAGGGGTATTAGAGCCCAGAGTCGTTTTAACGTACATAGTACGGAGGCTCACTGATCTATCAGCAATCCTGATTTCAGCCAAGTCTGAGGGACAGCATGTCGTCCCGATTTTTATAGCCCAATCACACAAAGAAAAAAAGGCGGTAGGGCCGTTGGCCCGTCCCACAGGTTCAGTTGCCAATCAGAGTCAACCGTTTGTTAAGCCACAACCCACAGGGATGGGCTTACTCTTAAAAATAAACATATTGGAAAACAAAGCTCTTTTCCTTCTTCCCTAAAACTCCGATGCCCTCTCATTTCTTCGTAGTTAGGGACGGGCTCAGCAAAACACGCCAGGCCCGAACAAGTTATCGCTAGGCCGCCTCAAATCCCAACGGCGTCTCTGGACCGCAACTGTCTCGGAAGCAGGGGCATCGATACCACGTAGTGCGGCCGTACTCAAAGTTTGTCCGCGCGGGAGACTGATGGCCCCCCTTGTCCTTCAAACTTATTGTCTACAAGACAAAGTTCTCCGAGTGCGTGTTTTCAAGACGCCGTCGTCCGAATGCACTCTTCACGTGTGCACCTCACCCCTACAGCGTGCACTGTAAGCTGGCCTTCGACACCACACAGGCAGTCGCACCCAACAACAAGGCTGGCGATTGCGTTCCGGACGCGTAGAAGATTAGGTCCATGCTCACTGCATGCGGCACGGGGCCAGAGTTGCTAAGCCCTTCTTAACCTCGGCGGCGCCTCCAATTAGGAACTCGGGAGCCAGACCCACAATACCGTGTACCGCGGTCCCTTTCAAGGCTGGTCTGTGTGGACTCGTGTGACCGTCGGCGGACTGCCAACACCGTGCGCACAATACCGACTGCCCGGAATCGGCACTCGCCCTCCTGGCGCCTGCCGCGACGCGTCACCCAACACCGCGCGGTGCCTGTGACCCCGCATAACACAGCAACTGTTGCCCTGCTGACATGGGGGGAAGTGAACCCCCTCTCTATACACGAAGCACGCGGCCGATTCATGACACTTAAGAACACGAACAATCAGAGCGACCTTACAGGATGTAAACAAGCGAAGAGAACTCGTAAGAATGAACTGACATTGTCACAAGAGCTGTCACATTGGTCACAAGAGCTGAAGAAAATGGTTGATGTTGCATGGGCGAGTACCTCGTTGATCGCGACTTCAAAGCATAGCAGCTAGATTACCGCTATTACTACTAGATGGTACCGCATGTTGGTGCTAGAAAACATTTTCGCTAAATCGCGACAACCGGCCTGGAAGGGCGGTTGTCGCAGTCGTTGTAACCACGTCAACAGACCGCAAAACCGCCTTTTTGGCGCCTAATTCGGACACAGCAAGTTCAGCTCCGCATTTGAGTATCATGTGTGTCAGTCCGATTGAATTTCTAGTCCTGTAAACTTGTTCTGTGAAGCCCAGCTTACAATAAAAATTTTGCTGCATCGGTTTTTCATCGCAAATAATTTTCTTCCTTCAAACGAAAATTGCATATTTAGAACTTCCTATAGAAAAAACTGGTGCCATTCTCTATGATGGTCACTGTTCTCCAGATTTTTATTGGAGTTTGTACAGTGCTCTATAGAAGCGTAAACACAGGTGAAAAATATCTGCTTTCCAAATTAGGCACGGTTCTGCGTACCTGCAACGTAATATTGAAGAGCAAATCAAGTGCTGGCAGAATATATTCGCCGGGACAGTTGTATAAAAGTATTTTTGGGTGTTTATATTGCGACGTCAACTTGTTTATCTTTATCGTGTGACCGCGTCTCAGCACCCAACAAATGTTATCACACAGCGAAGGACGCGCTTGCATCAGAAGTTTCTCGAAAGTTATCGATGGCCCTATCCGCTGTCTGTTGTCACCAAACGTTGTGTAATCTGATTTGATCACGCGACGCGAATGATGCCGAACTTTCCGGAAGACACGCGGGTTCCAGCGATTACTCTGGAACCTTCGGCGACTGATGTACAAAAGGCGACGCGCTTGACCCGTGGTCAGATCTGCGAGGATCGCCAAGTGTGTTCGCCGCTATCGTTGTTCTTTGAGTGTTCTTTGAGCGTTGTTTCTTGAGCACCCTCAAAAGTTTGCTTTTGAGGGCACAAGTTCACCCAATTAAACGCTCGTTTCGTTAATCACAGTTTTGCTGCCTTCTTCACAGTCACTGCTACGTGAGAATATGCAAGAATTTTTTATTTTGCATATTGCATAAAAGTACGCTACATTTTGTCATTTGAAGAAGCAAATTACACAAGGGAAATAGCAAAATTGCGCTACAGTTGCATCCTGATAAAATAAGTTATGGCACCAATTATAAGAACAGAAGTGTTGTGCCAATAAAATAAATAACCATTTTTTGAAATTTCCTTTGTCCCAATTTGTTTGGTGCTGTTTGAGAATTCAAATGTCTACTGATTGCAGAAAAAAAATTATCACCGATAATATATACGAAATAATTTTCGTGCAACATTAGTCAGGCTTTTTTTTTTGCTAAAATGAGAGATCGTACAAATAACGGCTGGGGCTGTTCGCACAGATTGACCCGTGTAGGAGAAGGATAAATAATAATATATAGCTTACCTGGCGTTGGGTGTACACCACTCTCATGACATTTAACCCCAGCCGCTGCGGTCTCGTGATCGACGTTACATTGTTCAGGTCCAACTTAAAAGTTTCAGACTTTCTTCAACGTGCGTAACAGTAACGTTAACTAGGAGTTGAAAAGGACTCCATATGCCATCTTTAAATTTCCATGTAAATCTTTCCCTGCAAACTCTCTCTTGGAGTGGTTCAGGGCGTTTTCAGTCGCTGTCTTGGTAATACCTGTCTACTGTTCCTAAAATTGGATGCCTGCAACAAGAAGACAATATAAGAGAGGTAACTATGTTAAGCCTCCTTTAGTGGAATCTTTTAAGATGACCATGTAATGGTAAAGTGTTTTGGAGCAGTTACGCGTTTAGTTACCATCTCAAGGGGTCGCAGGAAGCGCGACTCCTCCGGATGGTGACGTGTGGAGATGATTGCTTGGGCTACGGTTGCATTTTGGGCAGCAAGTACCGTTAATGTGGCGCAACCGACCGCTTTCATGATGGGGTGAACGAGTTTCTATTGCGGCAAGGGGGAATCAATGCGTCTGTACGACAAGTGTAAGATTTGCATGCGTGCTTGTGTATATAATTTTTTGAAGCATTGAACAAACAGGTTGCGCACCGATAACTCGATACAAATTCTGAGGGATGGACTTCTTAGAGGAAGCTTTCGGTTGGGGGCTCCTATCTAAATACATGAGAAAGGAGAGATTGTTTTCCTGGGCAATCACCGCACTTAATTTGATGGGGTTTGCTACAATCTAAAATCGATCTAAAATCGAGTGACTGTTGGTAGCGAATATTTGATTGAGGGCGTCAGTGTTTCATAAACATTCATCAAAATAAAAAATTTTGTGAGAACCAAGCTATTCAGTTCACGAGTGTGTAACTCAGCAATGAAAAATGATGCCACAATTCTGTAAATTGTATATAATAATCCAACTAAAGCGGCCAAGATTGATGTATTATATATGGCTCACAAATACACCACTAATATTACGTGAGTAGGATTTTTGCAATAAGATTTTTCTGCTTTGGATGCTCTAACGGATGCAGTTTACAGAACTGCGACATCTTTTCTTAGTGCAGAGGAACGAATTTGTAAACTTCGTGCTTCCATTCTTTGCAAACGTATCGATTTTTGAAACGTTCTTTTACAAAATTTTGGCCCTAAATTAGAATTCCCTTTTCAACAGTCACTAGAACTCAACATTATCTCTCAAATGCAACAAATTTCATTGAAATTGGCGCAGACGCAATCTCAAAAATGCTTTTCTGCATATTGCATGTATTTGAATAGGCGGCACCGGAGTTGTACCCGAGTTAAAGCTTCCTCTTATTAGGTATGTGGGACGGAAAGTTCGAGAACCAAGTTCATAAGTTCTTCTTACATCCTGGAGGGAAAATTGCACATTGAGAAATTTTAGGAATTTTTGCATCGATTAAAAGGGCTCACGTGGCCATAGTTGTCCATTCCGTCCTTCATATTATCCTTATACAAACTGCTGATACCCGCCGTGGTTGCTCAGTGCCTATGGTGTTGGGCTGCTGAGCACGAGGTCGCGGGATCGAATCCCGGCCACGGCGGCCGCATCTCGATGGGGGCGAAATGCGAAAACACCCGTGTGCTTAGATTTAGGTGCACGTTAAAGAACCCCAGGTGGTGAAAATTTCCGGAGTCCTCCACTACGGCGTGCCTCATAATCATAAAGTGGTTTTGGCACGTAAAACTCCAAATATTATTATAAACTGCTGAAGACATGGGCAAGACGTTGAGAACTTCTCCCTTTCCAGAGCAAGTTACATGGCACGCCGAGACAACAAATACATTCCGTGAATTTGTACTCTTGGAAAATGTAAGCGCTAAGTGGGATACAACCGGTAAACGAAACCCCATGGAGCAGTAAGCAGAGAAAGGGAGACGCGAGAAGTACCTTCGCCAATGGTGAAAGAGCTATTTATTCTAGGGACTTACGAGCTAACGCGATAAAAACAACCAGGCAAGGGGGGACGACGATGTTTACACATCTGGAAGAACAGGTCCAGAGGGAGTGAGCACAAAAGCCAAAATAGGTCATCATTTGGTGCTACTTAAGGGAGTGCCAACAAATGTAAGGTTGAAAATACCAGCACGCCACAAGCACAATTGAATCGAACGACAGCGTGACATATAGGTAGACGTAAATCTGTCCCGAACACAATGCCCAGTGTCACACCAAACATCGATCATGTTTTCCTGGTGTTCCATCAAAATCACAACCTTCTCTATGGTACCTCATTTCCGAACGGGGACGCTCGGCGACTTTTCTGCATGTTTTCGTGATGTGACATGCCGAAAAGCGAACCGAAAAAGCAAGAAAGTTGTCATCAATGGTTTTATTCTGACATTAGTTCAATCAAAAATGGCCAGTTTAGCTCGAAGGGCAAAGCACTGAAATCAATGGCAAGGTTTAGCCTTGCGCTCGAACACTTGGACGGCATTCGAAAAATAGGCTTGGGGCAATGTGTTTGCAGCAGCTCGGCACCCGAGGCAATAGGTGCAACATAGTAGATACCACACCCTGTCCAATATACCAGGCGTCTTGTGATTCTGGCTTTAGGGGACACCAGCGGAGCTTAAGGCGTCGCAAATTGTGTACACCATGAGACAGAACCAAGACCGTCTGTTTATGTCAGTGTCGAACGGAATCTATAGATTGCTTTAGTTTCACATTAGCTACCCCCTCTGTCAACGCACGGTTTTCCGCGAAGCGTAAAAGACGGAACTTGCTTGCTAATGTCTATGGGGGCTTCCGAGCATGGCTGTTCAGCCAGCAGGGGGACAATGCGAAGCACACGGACATGCTTGAATGCCCTCCTTAAGGCATTAAACGGCTTTGTGCCTTTGGAAACTGATCATTTTCAACAAAATATACAGTAGCAACTGCAAAATTTGCAGTCGTAAATGTAACAGTTTGCAATTGGGCAGGTACGCAGTCTGACTGCCTTCTGCGTTTAAAAAAGCCGGATTGCGTAGAAATTTAAGCCAATAGAGACAGATGAAACGTACTGAATAACGCCGCAATAATGCCTGATGCCGCAAGCAGGGAGATCTGGAAAATTCACGCCCTAATTATCATTCCCATGGAAGCACCACAGTTCTCCCTAGTCATTTTAGTAGGAAATTGTTTAAGTGTATGCGTCATGAAGAAGTATGCCGACACCACTCAATCTTAAACTGTAGTTCGTGCGTGCACAATCCTCATGCCGGCAGCCACAAGGGAGGACGTGCCGTAACCCTGCTTCGAAGCCGATGGAGAGGAGTTTGACAGCGTATCTTCGAACTAGGCTTCGTCGGTTTTGCATACAAGTGCACTGCTTGTCTCTCGCATCTCTAGAGACCTTTTGAACCTCCGAGCAACCATTCGAGCAAATTCTCCGAGAAGCCGTACTTTTTCATTCATCCGTGGGGCAAGATAGTTGAATCACGTATATATGGTTGTCTCCTAGCCATCGAAGTTCTACTAACTTTGACCCCTCATCCCATGGCCGTCGTTTAATGGCGAACAGACAAACGAAAGCCCTCTTGTAATTGTTTTTATTGTTGACGTAATAGTTCTGCGGGAATCCGCAAGGTGCAGAGAAGTAATTAATAAAGGGAGAGTTTTTATTGCTCCGTCCCAATAACAAGTTCGGAAGTAGTCAACAGCTCGAACGTCGGCTTAAGCTGTCGGGCTGTACATCCGTTCGAACGTTTAGTTACGCATTACTCTATTTGCCGCTTTCGGACCGTTATCGTGATGCTGCATACTCACTCAAGAAGGAAAATCGATTGTAGGACCAACCTGGCTGTTTCCCAACCTATTTCCTGCAGCCATCTAATGTCTCGGTGACGCGCTGCGCCCAGCTTTCTACAGTGAACACTTCCACCAGTCATATCCTCTCTTCTTTGCGACATTCAAATGTGATCGATGTCCTTTGTTTTCTGCTGGTTGCTAAACATCCAAATGCACGTGCCACTGTATGCATAAAACAGCACAAACAAGATGACTAGCGCATGGGAACGGAGACCGTCGGCCACTAGCACCCTGTCAGCATCGCGAATACCGCAAGCGGTCGTGTTAAACCAGTGTCCTTTAAGTGCTTCACCTTCTTATACGCAGCCCAATAAACACACGATCAGTTATTGCTCCTCCTAGAGCTCAAGGTTATCTTGGCATTATAAGAATGCCCAGGTGCCTCTCGGTGAGGCAGATGCTAAAGTCTATGAGAGTGTCCAGCATACATTTTGTAACAGGGCGGGAACATGTAGTCACCTATAACCTATTTGAACCAATCAGGTTTTATTGTATTAAGTGAAGTCTATCATTTCACCTATCTCTCCTTCATATTTAATTGTAGTTATATGGACACTGAGCCACATTTCCGTTCTCGTTGTCGGCGTCGGTGTCGCCGTGATGTTCCATATAAAGTCAAAGTGCGATGACGTTCTCGCCGCCGCCGTATGCTCTATGCGCGAGTGAAAGCCTGCGAGGGCGAGCCGACGATTGTTGCTGAATATCGTGCATGGGCCTCCCTTGAAAGCAATCTGCGATGGGAACAGATTGCACCGAGTGCCGATAGCTTCGTGTGCACTGTGTTTTCGCCGCTTATTTAGCGATGAAGCGGGAGGAAACACGAAGTTCAATTCGCTCGCTGCCGCTGCTGCGCTTCCTCACTCAAGTGTTTTGACAGCAAGTGAGTTCGTTCATCAAGTTAGATGTGTTCATGTTTGATTGTGCGTGCGTGAAACCATGCCAGTAAATTGAGTTAGTAAGAGAATCTTTGCATGTTCGTACAGTCAATAAGACTACTGTCCCTACTTCGTATAGCTGTCTACAAATTTGCTATCGAAATTGATGCTTCGCATTTCGGGAGAAATCGAGACATCATTGGTTTCATTAAAGCCTATATCTCTTGTTTGGGAAGTTGCATCTGCCTGTAACAGCCCCCGTTCCATCTCGCCCTGTTTTATTTTTATACCAGTGATCTACATTTGTTGTTTATTTGCATTGCTGAGCAGTTAACGCGCGCATTGGTTAGAACATAAGCGCCTCTTAAAGCTTTATTCTCCCTTCGTTCCTAGTAAGGGTTACAATTTGGGCACTGCCACTCCCGCTAAGTAGTCTCCGAATTTCTTCTGCAGCAGATACATACTTTTTCTTCTCGCAGTATTTCGGTCCTGCATGTATTTTTCTTGTGGTAACCAGCTGAGTCCTCAAAAACCAAGATACTGATCTTTGTGTTAGTTTAATCAGCAATGCAATATATTTTTACAGCATCGATTCGCTCCTCCACGAAGCTTGAATTGGCCAGACCTTATTTGTACTGCCTTAAAAGCCAAGTCGGTGTCATTGTCTTTCTTACTCCGTGTCCTCACCGAACGAACTCCTCCTTTCTTATCATCACCATCACCATAGAGCGAAGAAATAGAAAACGGTGCTTACTTATGTGGGCGACCTTTTACCCCTCACCGCAACTCGGGGATCAAACTTGTACTCGCGTAGCAATTTTCAGTTAGCATCCGGACGCGGTTCGTGCTTATTTATCGCACACTTGTTGCGATTGGCTGGTTGTGTGCGGGGAGGTGGGTGGTGTTAGGGTTGATGGAGCTTGTGGGCTGCTGTTGCCAAATGCGTCACACACAAAAGAAAATTCAGGTGTCCTATGGTGCGATCAATCAGCCCCCCAGCACAGAATTCCGATGCTATCAACATTAGGCCGCGATCGTTTTTGTTCTTTATTACAGATTTCATGTAATATCTATATCAGGCTGCAATCGCAAGTATACTTTTATCCCTACCAATGCCAACAAGACAACATGTGCGTTGGCTCAAAAAAGATAGTCTTGAAGTTGGGGCAGTCCAGAAGGTGAGCGCTGTCGCAGAAAAGATCACTCAACTGTCTTGATTCAATTTTCTTTCTCGCTGAACGTCATGCGAACTGTTAGCACTCGAAATAGCATGCTGTATACAGAGAATCTTTTTTTTCTTTTCAGCTGCACCAAATTTTTAAAAGTTGCCGGTGACAGATAGCACAATCCTTATCCTTAATCTAACTTACAAGACCAAGCGGCCGTTACTTATACGAGAAATAAATATATTTATTAAATAATTAACATAATTCCGTTAATTACATATTTATTAGTAGCATTATGGCTACTATTTTAATCTATTAACTATATATTTTGATTTCGCAAGGCTATCCACTCGGAACGAATTCTCCGGAACGTGTCCGTTTCGAGATAATAAATTTTAAAGCACCCGACTAAATGCATTGGGCTTCCAGATACTTTCTTTAAGAAAACGCTGTTTTATACATTGAAGCACAGACGTAACTAGAACAACACCAATGCAGTTCGTCGGACTCATTGAAAGCTAATATCTTGAAACTGGTGCTGCCCAGAGAATTCGTTGCAAGTGAATAGGCCTTGCGAACTGACAGGCTATAAGTCGTAGAGTGATATAGTGGCCGTAATGTTATGAAGTAAAAGGTAATTAGCGCAGTATCGCTAAATATTCAATTGAGTATTTATGATTTCTCATAGAAGTAATGGCCACCTGATCGAGTAATTTAGATCAAGGATTAGAATAGCGCTATCTGCCACAGAGAAATTTTCAAAATTTAGTGCAGCTAAAGAAAAGCCCTTTATACTAATTAAGGCTCGGTGCAACACGAGACGCTGCACACTTCCCATCGTCCTGCCCGAAATTCTAAGATTAAAGGGACGCTCTCCTGGAGAGTCTGCAAGAAAAAGGATCTTCCAGATGCGTGCCTGCAACACCTTGTGTTCTCCAAATGATTAGCCCGCAAAGAAATTTTCCGTCGCCTTATCGCATACTTAAGAAAGGTTGGTTTCATGGACATGTGGTGAAATACCGCAGTGATAATTAAAGAGACGCTTGGGCGGAGCTTGCTGGCCATAATCACCAGGCTATAACCGCCTGTTGCTACAAACAACCACCAGCACCGCCACAGGGCTTGGTGCAGAACATGCCAACACGATAATCCACGAAGTATAGGGCCAATTATTGCGTTGGTTTCTTGCAGCTTGTTGCTGAACGCAGCAAAGATTTTTATTCATTATTTGCCCACGGGGTTTCGCCCACGGTGAACACTTGAAGACTTGTGAAGACAGATGTATCAAAATATTCATTGATATGGCAAATGCTTCATGGTCTAGATAAGTCAAATGCGCATTTTGGTAGCAGTAACAAAAAGAGAACTCTTACTCATTGTCACTGTAGTGGCGGCCCTTCCAGTACTGGTAAGTTCCATCAAGGCCTCAGGTTTTCCAGCCTCTGCTAACGGTTCCGTTGAGGTATGCTTCAGCTGTTTCGGTAAGATTGACCATTTCGCTGGCACCTAGAGAAAAAGTGTTGTGCTGTTTTCAGCGTGCCTCAGATTTTTGACCGCATTACCAGTATTGTGCGCCCACTGCATTACATGAACATTTACATAAATACGTACACGCGTGTAATGTTAAAACTTTCGTTAAAGTAAACCAAAGTAGTGGATTTGATGGATGGTACAAGTCGATCTCCATTATTTATCTGTATGAAGTCGGTTTTGGTGCTTGAATTGATTCGTGCCAAGCGAAAGACGCGAGACAGCAAGCAGCCTTCATGGACACTATAAGCACAGCATACTGGGTTTCAACACTGGTGCGAAAGCCCCAAAACTCATAAGCAACGGCAGCGCAGGGCACCTCTTACAGACCCTCTTGCGCTATTTACAATATGACGACACCGAAATTGAACCACACTGGCAGTGTCAGCAAACTGTTCTAATAGATTGCCAAAGTACGATACGACGAAACTCGGTAAACTGGGAAACGCCGATGTTGTGAGCGGATGGTAATGCACTCAGAGTAGCGCCTGGCACAACGAACGAATGGTAGCGGATGGCGCAATTCTTCGTCATGATACATTCGACTGGACTTTTTAAGGTACTCTCGCGGTGCGCATTACATTCGATTAGTCGAAGTTGAGCGCATGGGGCAAATTCGCCTGGTAGTTTTAGAGCGCCGCGCAACAAATCAGAGACTCGGAGGTGCTCGGACCTTCAACCCGGAAACGTCACCGAAATCTTGCGGAGTTTGTGCTTTCCCGTTAGTTTCTGTTGTTTCTGTTGTTGACGTGGCAGCGGTAGTGGACGTGTGCCTCGGCCACCATGTGTCTTGCTTGTTTACAGCAAAAGAAACCCTGACATGTTTCCACTGTGGCCTCCGACTGCTCAGGCGAGAGTCTGAAAATTCGGCACAGGTACTCGTTGTCTATAGCTTCAATCTAGACTGGGCCCTACGTCATTGCAAACAGAGGCAAAGCGCCGGTGTTACGAATCTGCCATGCATACCTTAAGTTCGTTCTTTCCCTCTAAACTTGTGGCGCAGGCACAACTCGACTGAATCCGCATCTTTCATGGCGTCACGGCGCATGCGCCCTGCCCTAGCGGATTAGTCGCGAAACGTTTTGGAAGGGTCACGTTCGTGGCCGCGTGCCGGGAAGTGCCCCGAAAAAAAGAAAGGCGCTCGGACGCGCGCTGCTGCAAGCACTCGTGCCATGTACCACATTGAAACTTTACTGGTATATAGCTCAACGTCGGTGCGGTGCCGAAAACGTACGTAGCGTGAGACCGCAACTCCACTTTAAAAGAGAAAGCCGCCAGGGATCGTCTGAGTTGTCCGGACTGCACCGTGAGCCTGGTAGTTGCCGCCTTTCATGAATGGCTCGCTAATTTAACTAATAACCCATGCATTTCACTTGGGCGACACTTAAGTACATCACGTTGCTGACGAAGTCTTTTTGCAGCGTCGGTCCTCACTTGCTGGTGGTGGCAGCGCGTTCCTGACTACACGTACTCGTAGGGCGCGGCAGCACAGGGTCGATACGAGACCGACAAGACGCTCACTCCAATGATTGACCGACTATTGTGCGTCACTGAAATCTTTTTATCATACCAGGTCGACAACGACGAAACCGACGAGCGCGAGTTGTACTGCGACAGGCTTTTATGTCGAAGGCACCCACAAAATCAGTGTGCCGACCATCGTTCGACCTAACCCCGTGCGATCGGCCGTCGAACCGACAACACAATAGTGACAGCGTCTTCGCTTGTATATAAAATTAGTCGTGCTCAAAATGAATCATACACGCCTGCCAAATTGAAATGCACAAGCTTTAACCCTCTCATGCCGTGCCCACGAAGTTTGAGCCAATGTCGATCCTGTTCAGCGAAGGTTAACATGGCGCCGTCGAGTTCATGCACTCGCTACCGGCGGACCTGAACTGAAATGTAAGCAGTTAGGTCGAACGAAACTGCTTTGAGATTTCAATTCAGGCCTTAGCGATTTATAATCAGCTACACTTGACTTCACACGGTGCGTACACAATAAGCGGTAAGCGGCGACACAGCGCTGTGCCAACGTGTGTACGTCACCGTACCTGTAGGCTGCCGGCCGCATTCGTTACGTATATGGGTGGGCCTGTACGTGTTGCTTTTCCGACACATTTCTCAATTTAAGAGATGCACTGTTTACCTCTGCGTCAAGCGGCAAACAAGAGACGGCGTATTCTGTGTACAGCAGCATAAACAACCGCCTCGCTCATTTATACCAACGCCGTGTGAGCGATGACATCCGCGCGTTTTCGTGAAAGAACAACATGGCCTACAGATGAGAAATTATGCGAGCACAGTTTTCTCTAATAATGGTCTATGTCACGCTAAAACTGTAAGTATGATGGAGTTAAAGAAAAGCGAGAATGCGTTAACAGCCCGTAATATATGTATCTGAATCACAGCTGCCGTTGTTTAAGTGGTTCGGCCACTCAAATTGAATCGTTCCAGGGTGTAACAACATGGCACATATGCGCAGATATGCACGTTTCGCTACATTTTGACACTATTTCATATCAGCGATGGACCTTTTCCACAATATTTGACGATAACAATGACCTGCGGCTCTAGATGTCGATGTGATCCGACGCAGAAGGCTGCGCTCGAAGACTTTTTGAATATGCGAAACGTCTAAATAATGTGTAAAAAGAATACAAAAGGTGACGTCCAAGTGCAGAAATCAGTGACAAATTCCAAGGCAGCCGTGCCGCCAAACGGAACTCAGCCTGCCTCTATCGGCTGCACTGTTTCCAGAACAGCGCACTCAGACCTTCTCACCAAGTAGTCATTGGGTGCTACATGGCTTCAGGAACGACATTCTGTCCCGAAGAAGCCATTAATAATGATTCGCGATCCACAAAACGCACAACAGACACGCACTCAATCAACGTGGGCGCAGGTGCGCAAATCAACCTCCGGAAGCCCCGGGACCCCTGCAAAACGTTTTCAGCGGTGTGCGGCAGAGGGCAGCACAGGAAAATGAAAGAGGCGGATTACCTTCGCCTTCGGCTGCTATGCAACATCTCGCTCCTTCTTACGTTGAATCTAATTTTTATCCCTTCGCACTTGAAGGGAAGCTCATAAGACGTCATTTAGCAGTATTCTTTTCTATATTATCGCATTTTACTCTGACCTTTTATGGAGATTGCGTTTCGGACATGAGGAAGCATTTGCTCGCAGCCAGTGATGACCTTTTTTTCACAAGAGCATCTGAAAGGTAGACATTTGCGTACGGCTGAGCCAACTTTAATACAATACGTTGTGTTTCTCTAGAAACCTACATTCTACAGTTAAAAGAAACAAAATTTTCAAATTTGTGCCCAGAAGCTTTCAAGATTATTTCCGAATGTTTCAACAAAAGTGAAGCAGGAAGGTTACAGAACTTTATCTGTGCAAGGCACGAATAGAAGACGAACATTAAGTAACCGTCATATGTGGAAGCGTCAGAAGCAAACAAATGTGATGTGTTACTTTCCAGTTTACACGAATAATTAGATTGTTGAATCATGCCTATATTGGTCCCACCTAGAAACATACTGGCGCTATAGAAAGCAATGCATAGAATTTCAGTTTTACCCGCGTTAGAGGCCGCCTATCAATCCCTGTATATAAAGCTATGATAATATTTGTTGCTAGTCAGTTAAAAATAATGTAATCATGAAACTCCATTTTTTTACTTAGAACTCACTTAATATGACTGATTTAATTTAATAGCTGCTCCTTGCAGTCAGTTAGTTTAAAAATATGTGCCACAACCCTCACCATATTAAGTGCCTGAAGGCCAAGCGAAATGAATAACTTGTTTTGATGTACTTTCTCGTATATAAGAGTTCCCAAGGCCGAGTGAATTCTTAATGCTAGTTACTGGTAGTTGTATTTGCTTAAGACATTGTTATGCATTGTTATACGGCAAAAATTGCATTCAGTAGCATGATTTCCTGCTGTACGTTTTCTTTTTCTCTTCTTTAAATCAATGGGTGGCAGCAAGCAAATGCCACGTTGGATATATCAGAACAGTAAAACAATGGCACACATATTTTGCCACATAAAAAAAGTACGTCACAGATACTCGCTTCAATTTAACCAGAATCGTACCCGAAGCAAAAGCAGCAAAGAGTACACAATGGTCTGAGCATCAGAAGGAGAAAAAATGCTAGCATGCAACATTGCTTTTATACAGTAAAACAAGTTGCGGGGCTAGTTGGTTCATAGCTTTCAAAAGATGAAGCACCAACAGTGACAGCACACTAAGAAGGAACAAAGACACGACAAAGCGCAAAGGAACTAAGACAGGAGCACCATGTCCTGTCTTTGCTCCTTAGTGTGCTGTCACTGTTGGCACTTTATCTTTTGATTTCATTTATGATCAGCACTATGCGATAAATGTAACAGTAGACAAGGCACAGAACGTTAAAAACAGACAATAGCTTCCTATGTAATGCGTTAATAATAATCAGAACAATTACAATGAAGATTGCCATCACGACCTGAGAGATCAAAACATTCGCTGGTGCTTGCGCTTAGAAATATCGACCAGAAACTGCCATTCACATAAAGCCTAAAAGTAACAATTGCAGTACTTGATAGCAGTGAAGCATACATCATTTAGAGTTACTAAGTCATCTTTAAGTACCTTGTGCAAGTGTGGCACATTTTTTTTCTGTGGCTGTGGTGATCAGGCTTCTGGGGAGCTAATAGAGCGGCTGCTGAAATTCTTTTTACAGCTGAAGTAAAAGTAAATCAAGAGTCTACAGCGTCTTCGATGCTATTGTGAAATATGTTTTCGTGAATGAAGGGAAGAAGCATTTTGGAAAATAAGGCGCAACAATTGGGGCTTACCTTGTCGTGCAGTAGCCTGTAAATGTTAGGGAAATTGTACGTTATTAGTTTAAATTTGTACATAGACGCTTTCTTGTTCTGTACGAAAAGCGTAATAGTATTATAAGTTTTGCTACAAGAGGTCTTTCTGACTAGAAAGTTAACTTTTCATCGGGCATTTGATGCTACGGGCAAGGAACACTCCGTTCGCGCTTAAAGCCATCATGATAGCTCAGCTTCTCTTATAGATTTAAACATTAGCTTTAGTTATCCAATGCGCAAGGTGGGCGGCCAAACTGTAATAGTGTATCCGTGATCTTAATGGCCAGCCCAGTTACATTATTGCCGTACTGAAGCACCGTGCTTATGGCCTGGCTCTATGACTTGATAACTGAAGCCCAAAAGGCACTGTATCAGAACAAGATTATGACAGCTCATTGACTGGTATAAACACATATTTTGGAACAAATGACCCGCTCTGCATTATGCGTCTTCCATAACAGTTTGACACACGAGCGAAAACTTCGGAGATAACAAAATATCTGTGCCGAATCTTCAGAACTGTGATAAATTCAGTGCATGACTGTGTCCACTTTTTGGTTGGTGATAGGAAACACTGGATAGTATAAAAACTATAGGCACAGCGCAAAGTAGACAGGATGCACATGGGCGCTGAGAGTGTCTTTTGTGCATGCTGTCTACTTTCTGCTCTGCCTTTAGCTATGAAACTAGCTTTTTTTATATGCAAAGTAAAGCTTTTGCTATGTAGCTTGATCAAGAAGCCTCAACGCTTTTCCCAAATATTGTCGTGAAGTAGTAGTAAAGTTGACCTTACATTAAGTGAAAGAAAAGCTTTAGCTTGGTTAAGCCTGCCTATGTGCAGGTAACTTGAAAATAACATGCCTATTTTACTTCCACAAACAAGAGTGCGAAATAGCTCCTTACGAAGAAGAAAAGTAGTCCAAAGGAAGACTTCACCATCATTCTGTTATCTGTGACGGTCCCTGCAACGGAGAAATATTCAACTGCAACAACATGGGAACTATTCAAGCGCTGTTGTAATGAAGATCACGGCAGACAATCAAACGAAGCAAAAGTTGTAGACATCATAATCAGAGCGAATAAGCACGCATAAGCGGCATAAATAAGCTTTGCATCTTGGGAGCATCGGTCGAATTTCCAGTTCAGCGATAACGTAGGCCAAAAGAAGAGCAAGGTTTGCAGCTGTAAAAGTTCACTCATTTGAATGTCGCAAAGCGTAGACCAAGTTGAAGGTATGAAGAAATGTAATTTGGTTTCGAAGAATTATTTGGAAGAAAATTTAATAAATGTTTTGTCGACCCACGCAAGGCTCCACAGACCCGTTTCAAATATACGCACTCCTGTTAAAATTTATCTTCAGAAGCGTGATGATAATTACAATGAAGGAAAGGTAAGTCTAGTTATCTCTGTCGTTTCTGACAAAGAAATGTCAATGTAGAAACCGACAAACATACCTCAGAAAGAACGCACGGCATCAAACTTCTATTCTTGACTATATTTAACTAGCTCCGCAAGTTGGCCAATGTAACTCAAGAACGTGCGTATTCAGAATCGAAGGTCGCGAAAAATGTTAAGTGTTTTCCAAAAGGCATTTTCAATGCTCTAGTAGGGAAAACAACTTGCAGCCGCATGTTTTTTTCGCCGATAATAGAGAGTTCTAGTTTAGCGGATGCAAGGCGTTGGGGCCCCTAGCGCTTCTGTGCGTTTGCGTTTGCACACGCAAGCAGAAACACGTTATATGTTGGCGGCGCCAAACGCAAGCCGCACTGAGGTCGCATGCGCTCGCAGCGCCATCAGCGTCTGATTGTTGCTGCGTTATTTTTAAAAATATCAAATCAAGCGTATGAAGTAAAGTACATTAAAGTGTTTTTATTAAAATCGGTTAATATATATAAAACGATGTCTGTCGACCCTAGGCAAAATATCTGTAAGATCACCTACGCCCCTACGTTGCGACTGAGGCCGAGCCGAAGCAATCCAAACATACGTTTCGCAAACTGTAGCTAGGCGTCTCGTGCAGCATAATCCGTTGTGGTCTGTGTTTTGTTTATTTAGAGCCACTGCAAATTTTTGCATGCCGCCGTTGCGGTGACAGCGTGCCGGTGTGCTCTGCGAGCAGCTTCTTTATCACGTGCACACGTCCTCGCCGGCGCAGCCATGTTCTCCGTCTGTGTTGCGGAATGGGCGGCTTGTCTCGCTTCTCGTAAGTTCTCATACACCGCGAAAGTCACGTAGGTAATGTGACCTTTTAGGGGCAGCGACGTTTTCGGCCACCGCAACAACCCAAGGACGCAAGTACACGTAGCCGTCCGGGCACGCGCAGTACCGTCACCCCTAGTCCTTGCGTGCGCAAGCCGCTTGCGTCCGCAAAACTAAAACTCTCTAATGTCAAATTCTTGAGTCGGAAACGGCAATGCTTCTATTTTTGTGTGTGTGTTTGTGTGGCTGGGCTCCTGCAGAGGCGGAATACCTTATCTTTCTTTGTAGCGATAGCTGTAGAAAAAGTAAACGGTCAACGGATGGACGCATCATCGCGTCATGACAAGCTACATGCTATAATTCCTTCACACAGATTTTCTGTTTCCTACGCGTAGTATATGGCGTTTTTTACCCGTTCAAAAGTATGAACGTAACCGCATGAGACTTGACCACTGGAGGGCCATTTTGACGTTGTTCTCTCTGCGATAACAGCGTACTTGGCACTTCTTGTGTTTTGATCGTGTCTTTAGCTACCACCTTGTGCTTGCAGGACTGGTTAATATGTCAGGTTCGCGTCATTGGCATGGCCTTTCGGATTTTTTTGTGCACGCTCTAGCGCGTTTAGAACACAGAAAGGACGCTGAACCTGTTGCGGAAACACCGCTAACCACAGTTAAGAAAAAAAGGGTGAAAGTTTATCACATTCAGCGAATTCGAACGTCTCGCCCCCATGAAATCCAGCAAGGTATTACACCAAACCAGCGCAGTATGGGAGGGTTTCCTGACCCTGAGTGGGCCTCGTACCCGCTTTTTACGCACATTTCATCTATATTACTGGACATTGTGCGGTAGGCTTCTGGACACTGGTGTCGATAGGAATTCCGGAGCGTGTTTGCTAGAGCACTGCATTCTAGAACCACAGGAAAATTTTCGCGGCAGGGCGTTGTGCCATCCACCTTAGTTCATTGCATTGGTTCTAGAGAGATGTGAACAGCGTGCCAGTTGTCGAACCTTCTGCGATGGCTCTGTAGTTTGGTTGTCTAGTCGCGTGGTCTTGTCAGTTGTTTCTGCAGTGCTTAATTACCACGCGGTTTAGCCAGCAAAAATGTTCTCTTAGGTGTTTGATTCTCTGAAACGGGCCTTAATATGTCGTTGGTTTAGATCATGGGGCTCTGATTACACGTATTCCGGCGCAGCAATTTGCGCACATATCCTTCATTGTGGCACAAACGTTTCGCAGTATCAACGCGTTATCATGTCTTGTACAGAACTGTAATAAGCTTTCCAGTACGTAAACTGCATTTTTGTGTGCTGCCTTGGCTTCTTTCTCATCAGTAATTCCTACCAGCTTAATATAACGCGCATTTATGTTAGAATGCAGCCGCTTCTCATGGTTTCGGCCAATGCATTGCGTTCACTATCAATAACAAAAACTGTCGCAGTTTCTTTATTATAACTGTCCTAAAGGAAACGAAGCCTCAGGTAGCCTCAGGGTACTAACAATTAGTGATGCAATGTTTAATGAAGATGTTCTGAGCCTGTTCCGATGCGAAAGCATCAAATGGCACCTTGAGCGATCAGATGGCTCCTGTCGTCTGGATCAACTGAGTTCCTATGGGTTGTGATGCCACGTCGCGTGCGTGCTTCGAAGGAGAAAAGCGGGCGAAAGGGAACACCAGCTGCACTGCTTGCGCGCCAGGTGTTGCATGAAGGAAGAGGGCATCGCCTCGACGCCACGTCACCCTCACTTGCGCAAGCCTGCGTTGTACGCGTATTCCTTTGTCCACGCAAGCTCTCGCCTGCGTTCTAAGTTGGCCTCGGTAATCGCTTTAAAGCTATTAATGTGTGAAAACATAATAAATTGAGAGGAAAACATTGGCGGTAGTGAGTTTCCAACCTACGATCCCACCCCCAGAAGCCGAGTGTTTTACGTGTTTTACGCACTGGGCTAAGCCAGTGCATTTTATATAGCAGGCCTGTGCATTCTTCTCTATGACGTTATGCTACTTGGACCGAAATTCCCATTGCGAAGCCCGGCGTGATGACAGCGGTGACGTAAAAATAAGCACGGCTTACTTGTGAGCATCCCCATTGGATTCTATGGCCGTCATGCAAGGTGGCGTGGCGCCACAGATTGAAGTTCACCGGTCGTGTGCTATCTAGGACGCGTCAGCCAAGTGTCTCAAGGCGCTAGCTTGCAAGCAAGTAGGTGAAACTCGAAGGACCGCTTAGCGGCGATCGAGTTGACAGTAATTCTTTCGCAATCACAACTCATAAGTGCTTAGGCGTCCTCGGACTTCTTTTCTAAGCGTGATTGTAATGCGTTCCTATATGACAAAACGAAAAGCAATGTTATATAAAGCATGACCTTTAAGACAATTGTAACACAATAAATAAAGTTCCGTGATATTTCTGAAACACGCATGTTTGCGAAAATCAGACAATAGACCGTGAATTTACTCATATCAAGAAAAACACGTGAGTGCACCGGTCACGCATGGATTGGGGGGGGGGGGGGGGGGGGAAGCAATACAAGCACTTCCTTTGACCCCTGCCAGGGGCGCCTGTGTCAGAAGGCGCTTGGTGTGTTGCGACACCACGTTCCCGAGCCCACGAGGGTTGGACACTCCCGCGGTTAATCGCGTGAGGCTTAGCCGTGTCTGGGCGAAAGGAGATCTTGGGGGCTGAGCCTATGCGGGGAACTTGGACGTTTACGGCCCCTCGGCTTAGGCTTCATGTAGACGGCACCCCAGACTGACCCACCCGGGGTAAAATGGTAGTGGCCTTTTCCTGTCTCTCTCTCCCTCCAACCTTGTCTTTCTCTCTCACTTTCCATCTCGCCTGTCTTTTCTTTCCTTCGTTTTGGTTCCAGTTTTCCAGGCAGCAAGGGTTTCCCTGGCGTAGTTTATCTTACCTTGGGTCTATTATATTAGGTAATAATGGCTATGTATAGATGGCGTCTGTATTTCCTTTTGGTTTCTTAGCGTCCCCTTGTTGAGCTTTGTGGTGGGTGGCTACCAAAGCCGCCGTAAGTAAGTAAATGTGTATGCATTCATCGTCCTTCCCCTCGCTGCTTGACCGCCCTCTTACTAAAAGAGGGCGCACCGAAGCAATTCTACACTTTTTTGGCCAACACTAAAAAAACCTTCCCACACCACCTCCTCACACTAAACTGAACAGAGCTGAGTCCGTTACTTGGAGGCGACTACAAACAGAAACTTATACGAGTCCCGTGCAACTAAAAACTTTCTACCCCGATATATACGAGAGCGATATGTGCAAGCTATGCAAGTCTGTTAGAGCCACCCTTCAACACATGTTGTGGGGATGTGAAATATATCAAAATAAAATGGCAGTCTCCCCAGAAAATCTACGGGTGCGGTGGTCGGCCGTGCTGCTCAGCTCAGAACTCCAAGACCAACTTTGGGCCGTCCAGCGAGCCAAGGAAGCCACACGGGAGCAGCAGCTCCCAGTGGCCATCTAGGCGGCCCCAGGCCCGGGCCTCTCAATCGCCGGATTCCAAATAAAGTTATCAGACACACACACACACACACACACACACACACAATTTCATGTCGTACATAGTGTGTGTGTGAGAGAGAGAGAGAGAGATTTATTTTCAGAAAGGCAAAGAGGTCAGCCTGAGGTATAACTTGCTCTGGCCTTTCTGCTCTACACTGGAAAGGGATGGGGAGGAAAAGGGCTGATGAATAATGATGGTGGTGTGAGGAAGAAATGCGCACATACAAGTTCACAGAGTTGCAGCATCTCCAAAGCCGTGCGTCGAGCCCAATGGCTTGGAGAAAGGCTATAGTGGCACATGTTATCAGGGCTGCACTAATTGCAGTAGGCCAAGGGCCTAAATGAAACTCATCCGATTATGGCCTCTTATCAGCGCTTGCAATGGAAGAAACGCGTTGCTGTGTTTCTGTCTGCTTGCCAACATGTGGCCCTTTAGACGGTTTCTGAGGCAGTGCCTGTTCGAACAATTTTCAACAAATTAGTTGCTGTATGTTCCAAGCATATACCCCCAAATTATCATCTCAGTAAAACAGACTTTTACAACCTCGCTGATCAGCTTCAGGAAGCCTACGTACTTGTAGGTGACTGTGGGCAGACTCGTGGGCAGACTCGCCATGCGACGCGAAAGGTCGACTTATCGAAAACTTCTTTGCACCGCTCCGCACATGCCTCTTCAATAAGAAGGAGCCAATATATTACAATCTTCATCATGATTCCCATTCACCAAGAGACCTGTCGATAACCTGACCATGTCACATGGAGGGCCTCGATATGGCTGGTTCGAAAATAATTTCGCCGAAACGACGTCTAACGCCGGATTTTCTGCGACACCGGGCCCTTAGCTCTATCGCGTGAATACACCCATTGCCTCTAGTGAACGATGACGCAAATTTCCTGGAAGACCAAGCTGACGCTCTTGGCGTCAACTTCGAAGCCATATCTAGTTCTAATTATTATTCCAACGCATTCCTAAGATACAAATAGGTAGCAGAACTGAAAGCAATCGACCGCAAATGCTGACAGAAACAACCCTATGAACTTCCCTTCAACACTACCGAGCTGAGAGCATCCTTCACCGCATGTCAGAGTGCTGCACTTGGTCTGACAGAATCATGTAGGTCGTGAATAAACACCTCCACAGCGACACTCAAATGACACATTCGCATTTTTCAATGCTATGTGTGCTGCGGGTTATCCCCACCTGCATGTAAAGAAGCAAATGTCATTCCAATTTTACAACAAGGCAAAGCCCACACATTAGTTACAAGCTACCGCCCAATCGCCCTCAGATGCTGCATGTGCAAACTCATTGAAAATTGATTAACCGCCACCTTTTACACTTCCTTGAGTCAAACAAGGTTTTTAATCCATATGAGTGCGGGTTTGGAGAGGGTCGGTCTATAACCGACAATCTTGTGCGCATCGAAGCAAGCATTCATGATACGTTCGTATATGAACAGTGCTTATCCCTATTTCTCGAAATGAAAAAGGCGTACTTGGTGTTACGGAATCCGGTGAGACCTGTCGCCAGTTGGAATCCATGGAAATAAGGTACATATTATTGAAAGCTAGGGCCTTATAATGTAAAACTATTCCTATATGTTTTTATTCCAATCTCCTTGGTCAAATTTGCGTAACTGTCGACGCAAGCATCGGGCGGTTAACTGCAGGGTTATCTGAACAGACCAATCAAACACTCTCCTCCTTCATAGGTAGTCACTTTTGTTTGCTTGATAAACTAATAACATTGCTCACACTGAGCGGCTTGTCTTGTCTAATTGGCTCACAAGAGGCGAGGAGCATGGTCAAGTGGAGAGGGATTCGATGAGGACGAGCCACTGGCACTGAAAATCGATTAACGAGGAAGAGGGTGGTGCCCGCTTCTGCGATTGGTCCGCTTTCCCTTACTTAGCTTGCGGTGACTGGTCGAAAATCGCGGTGGCATGCAGTGGAAGCTTAAGAATGGCGCTAAAAGGATCACACTCAGCGAAGAAGAGTTGGTACAACGAGGTCGTCAACGTGCTGAAAGTGCTAGAAAACGTTACACGGCCACGCAAAAAGTTTGATTATACGCAAATAAACCCACGCTCTCCGGCAGGTGAGAGCAGCCAGTGCCTGAGCGTTCGGCGGCAGCCATCTTCTATTCCTTTCGGAACGGTGCAGCCTGCGGCTATTCAGAAGAAAAGCCAGTTTTGTTCGGAATATTCATGCATCTTTAATGCGTACACGTCACATTGACGCAGTGAGTTCTTGCGATTTTGTGACGTCGAGTGACAGGCAGGTGAAGTGGGTGCAGCCCGAAAACTTTTCACAAATAGCCGAGGGCTAATGGCAAAAAAGCGTCGAATGAGAAATAACGATTTTTCTGTTGTTCGGTCAAATCATGCATAATCAGTATGTACACGTCATATCAGATGGGGAGCTATTGCGGTTTTCGTGACGTCGCGTGACAGACAGGCGAAGTGTGGAGTGATGCAAAAAAGCATTTGACGCAATCGCGGAGGGCTGATTGCAGAATTGGAATAGAACAGTTTGGAATAGTTCTACGTTATAGCGCCCCTCCTGTACAACTGTACATACCAGGTCGCAGGCATTCACGTAGGAAACTGGGGTCCCTCGAGAGGCGTGCTGAGTTGCTCCCTTATTAAGGCGATAGCGTTAAGGAGCTCGTCTCGCACAAACTCTGACGTCGGCATCCCGCGCCGAACGTCGCTTCCGCAAAAATATTTTCGAACCATCAATACCCAGGCCTTATATGTGATACAAGGGATTCCCTGAACGAATTGAATTTCTAAAGCTAAAATGCGCGGAAAGATCGTAAACTATGACTTGCACACAACCTGCAGACATGATAGCTCTCAGGCACTAATTTGACTATGCGAGAAAACATAATTCTGTTATGCGAAAACTCAAAGAAACCCCTTCACACACACACAGGCCGGCCCCGGCGTTCACAGGCAAGCCGTGGCGTCCGCCATATGCGCGCGCCGGCGCAATGGGGCTTCTTCGGGGCCACGGATCGGCGCGCCCGGTTCCTTGCAATTCCTCCAGCTGGCACTCGCATCCGCCGCATCGCGGCCCACACAAGAGGCCGCGTTTCAAACTCAAAGCCCGCCCTCGTACATAGCATTCGCGGCCAGCGTTTCACGGAAAACATCACGGTTACATGCGCTCCAGTTGCTGTGAAGCGTGAGAAGCAATCAGGGATCTTTGAATGCTATCACGTTCCACTCTAGGGGCGAAGCTTATACGTCCGCCAAATTTTCTTCTTAAGATGAACTCCCTTCGAACATCATTGGCTCCAGCCCTTTCTTTTTTATTCCGTCTACGCGGACGATGCACAGACTGGTTTAAATCTTCTAACCTCACAGTGTGCGAGTAACAAGTGCAACTTGGCCTATACAAACTGCCAAATTGAGCACGACAAAATGGCTTTAAACTGAATCCGTATGCAAGTTTTTGTGTTCTTTCTTCACAAAATAGAAGGCTCGTGCCAGAGCCACCTATCGAACTGCATGGACATCAGATACCCGTTAACAAAGAACAGACATCTTAATGCCTTATACATGATTCAAAACTAACTTTCATTGTACATATTAAATAAGCAAAGGAAGAATGCCTAAAGACGATCAACCTTCTGAAGATTTTGTCACACACAACATGGGGTAGCAAGAGAAAGTGCCTCATGATCCTGTACAAGAACCTGTACAAGAACATGTACAAGGATTGTGGTGCTTTAGTATATCAGTCTGCAAAACTAGGTCGCTTGAAGGTGCAGGACCCTGTCTACCATTCAGGTATCCGCCTCGCTAGGAGCACCTTCCTGACAAGTTGAATTCCGAGCCTGTACGCTCGGTCTAATCAGTGGTCTCAACATCCGCAGCGGGCATATTCAAGTTTTACATATAATTTAAAAGTACAATCAAAGAGTGAACATCCTTTCTATAGCAAGGTAAATGACACGTCATCTGTCGTGCTTTTTCATAACCAACCTATAGCAAAAAGCCGTTCACTCTTCGTGCGTGAGAACTCAGCGAAAAAAAAATGGAGAGTACAACTCCTCAATTTTCATCTAATGGCTCCAGCGAAGGTTCCACCACCGTAGCAGTAGCATCTAATAGAGTGTGACACATCGTTTGTAGAAATCACTAAGTACGTCCCAGTGCTACATATAAACATGCACTTTTTAGAGCTGCAGTCAAAATATAATTGCACAGAATTCTACACAGATGCATCGAAGTCGCATGCCGGCGTCTCTTACGCCGGGATAGGTCCAATGCTTTCAGAAACCGATGTACAGCATCCGGAAACCAGCATCTTGACAGCAGAAGCGTACGGAGTGATAGCTGCTTTGAAGCGTATTCGGAAAACAAAGCTAGAAAATGCCGTTGTATTCACAGATTCTTTAAGCGTTGCGAAAGCTTTAAAAACCCTATAAAAACATAAAAATCCTTTAATCAACGCTCTTTACTCGCTGCTTTGCATGACTTATGCAACTAAGCAACATGTCCTAATAGGCTGGGTGCCTGGTCACAGAGGCATCGAGGGAAACGTCCTTGCAGATGAGATGGCTGGTTCGATAAAAACAAAAGTTAGCTATCTATCCATTCCTGTTACAGCCTCATACCTGAAGCCATTGTTGCGTAAAAAAATGAGGAATTACTGGCAACACTTGGGGGACGCAGAAACATGAAATAACTTCCATAAATGAACCACATTCGGGAAATTGGGCATCAGTGACTCTTGTTTCAACTGAGAATAGTGCACACGTATGGAACCCATTCTTACCTTTTGATTGGCGCTGAGCCTACCACCGGTGGTAGATGTTGCGAGGTGCTAACCGTCCTTAAAACGCTACTGGAGTGTTCGGAGGCAGTGGTTAAAGGAAAAAGCATATTACACTCGCTTAAGGAAGACATCTCCCCCTTCATGCAGCAGTGTTCCTCGGTAAAGAACCACTACGTGACAGCAGCAGCAGCAGCAAACGACTTTATTGTGGTCCTGAGGAGCTAAGCGGGGGCCTGCAGGTCCCTACCCAGCCGCTGGCTAGTCCCATGTCGGAACAGAAAGGCCATGCCTCTCCGCTCGTTCACGGGCCCTCTGGACAGCCAGGAGCTGGACGTCCTGTCTCGGGTCTGTGATGGCCTTCGTCCAGTCTTCTTCTGTATTAAAATCCTGTAACACAGGGCACTGCCAGAGCATGTGGTTTAGTGAGCTAAATTCAGTGCCGCAATCTGGTCAGAGTGGATCGATGTCCGGGTGGAGCTTGTTCAAAAAGCCCCTAGAGGGGTAGGACCCCGTCTGGAGCATGCGAAGCGTGCTAGCTTGTGGCCTGTTGAGCTTATGATGGGGGAAAGGAAAACTCTGCCTATTCCCTCTGTAATGAGAGGTGACTTCCTGAAAGGTAACCAGTGGATCACTGTGGACGAGCTCTCCCGAACTCACCCGAGACACCATCCCGTCGCGGCATACGAAACCTCGCGCACGGTCGTGGGCTATCTCATTGGGGTTCAGGTGACCCGGTAATACGTCTGGTCCCATGTGAGCTGGGAACCAGACTATGTGGTGAACAGTGTCAGAGGGGTGTTTGCCGTTTAGAATCCTGGCTACTTCTTTGGCTATCAATCCCGATGCGAATGCTCTAACAGCTGCTCGGGAGTCCGTGTACACCGTAGTGCGTTTTGAGTCAAGTAATGCGAGAGCTATAGCAGCCTGTTCCGCCACATCGACCGAGGAGGTTTTCAGCGAGGCTGCCGAGAGGAGTTCTCCCCTGTCATTGACTACGGCTACGGAGAACTTGTTGGCACTGGCGTGTTGCGCCGCGTCAACAAAGGTCTCCGTTCCGGATATGTTCTTTAAGAAAGCTCTAGCCCTCGCTAACGTTCGACCTTTATTGTGTTGGGGGTGGACATTTCTTGGAAAAGGGTCTACAATAAAGGAGTTCCTTGTCTGAATATCAAGTTGCGTGATATTTTCCTGATTGAAGCTAGGACGGAGGCCGGCCGCATCCAGAAGTCTTCTGCCTGCTTTGGAGTTTGATAATCTAATAATTTGTGCTGATCTTTGTGCTTCTATTAATTCCGAAGTTGTGTTGTGTACTCCCAATGTCATGAGTTTCTCTGTGCTAGCCGTGATTGGCACGCCGATCACCTTTTTGATACTTTTGCGCATAAGCGTGTCTAATTTATCCATTTCTGTTTTCGTCCAATTGAGGGCTGCGACTATGTAAATGACATGGCTGATGAGGAAAGCGTGGTGAGCCCTAAGGAGTATATCCTCGCCTATGCCACCTTTCTTGTTGGACACTCTCATGATTAATCTAATAATGTTTTCAGTTTTCGTGGTGAGTTGGGCTATAGTCTTAGCGTTGCATCCCTTTGAGTTTATTGAAAGCCCTAGTATTTTGATAGAGTCTACTCTCGGGATGGTGTGCCCATCTCTGGTACGAACGCTAATTGGCACCTGATCGAGTGGGGTGAGTCCCCTAGCACCTCGTCTAGCCTGTCTGTACAGCAGGAGTTGCGACTTTCCAGGCGAGAGTGCCAGTCCCGTACCTTTCAAGAAAGACTCTGTAACATCCAGAGCCTCCTGTAGAGCTTGTTCGACCGTAGCCTCCGATCCTCCAGGACACCAGATTGTAATATCGTCAGCATATAATGCATGACCTACGTAAGGAATTGCTGCAAGGCTTTCCGACAACTTGCGCATTGCTATATTAAACAGAAGGGGTGAGATAACTGCCCCTTGGGGAGTACCCCTGTTTCCGAGTGTGAAGTATTCCGAGACTGACTGCCTCAACTTTATGGCCGCCGTCCTGCTCTCGAGGAAGGATGCAACGAAGGAGAAGAATTTAACTCCTAAGTTCAAGGCCGATATCTCCTGAAGGATATAGTCATGTGACATAAAATCATTTTTAAGTTTTTTTTTTATGCAGTCTCCACGGTACATATCAACCCCAAAAATTCCTATCCACTGTTGCTCTTGAGACGCCGTTGCTCCGTTGGTATCGTTTAGTATCAAGAATGCCGGTAGGTTCTTACGTTCAAAGGGTTTCGGCGAGAGCAGTAGCGCTACTGCTATTGACCCATCTTCGTCTATCACCCCTTCTTATTGCATTAGGTATGTTCATCCTACGATGCCAGAGCATACATCACTAACTAGTTAGTGTCATTATTTTAGCACCTATGTTTACGCCATTTACAGCGATACTTTTTTGGGTCCATTTACAGCAATACCACATCTCCCGCTTTACCCAAACCTCGTGATTCACTGTTTATACACCGTTGACAAGCCTTTATCATCGCATTGTCACCCTTTGGCCCCATCTGGCCCTTGCGCCATTAAACCCAACTAATAATCATCATCACTTCCTTTGACTAGAGTGGGCTAGTTGTTGAGCCACAATTATGATCAAAAGCTTTCATGTCGTCTTTCGAAAATTTACAAACATTTCCTCGTGGTTCACTTGTGTTCCTGCGGGTACCGTGTTTTTGACATTTCGGCCAAAACACGATACTTTTTTATATTGAGAAGTTTTATACAGGTTATCACTTTTAGCGTATGTGCATCAATACCTTTCGTGATAACATATAACTTCTCTGCTTTGCGATTCTTATTATCGTATAACGCCCACACTTGTTCTTCCTCGGTGGCTCTTAAGCCAGTTGACATAAATAGGGGCATGTGATTCGGCTGGAACGCTCGTTGCTAAATGAAACAGATTGTACATGGTCCTTTCCAACTTTATATGTGGACTAGGACCTAGCAGATGAAATGAGCGTGACTTTTTTAAAAATGCTCCTCCTTGGCTCTTTTGGCAAAGGGATTCGCAGTTAGCTGTTCTTCTAGCGGGATCAAAAAAATCAAAATAGAGGAGCAATCGCGTTTCAGTGCTTAATTACCCGGCTTGCTTTCATTGCCTATAAATACATTCCCAAAATTGACAGTCAGTGTCAATAAATATTATTAGCGAGGCCCAATTAAACGTTGTCTTCTACCCAATCGTTGACCTGGAGGTACAACTCAAAAGTGGCTGAGGAAAGCTTCGGAGGCTAAAGTGCCGATTTCCTTTCGCAAGAAGTGTAAATTAATGACGTCAGAGATGGCGGCTGGCTCAAACATTTTAAACAAATCACAAGAACGGAAGTGGCACAATAGTTGGTGGCGGTACCAACACAAGAGAACATAAATTGTTTGGTGGCTACTGCACGGACAAATAGGAAAGTATTTGACGAATTCATGGGAAGAGTCTCATCAGTTTGCATGTCCTGGCCAGAGGTCTGATTTTGTATAAGCCAGCCACGTCAATTTATTAAGCAATTTTATATAGTAGGAGTAGCCAAGCCTATGGCGTTGCTACTGAACAACATTTCGTCATTGCGGATGCACTCAGTGCAAGACGCATCCTTGGGTTCTTGCTGCCCCACGCCCCTAACCAAATATTTCACATATAACGCGGGCACCCTTAACATTTGCGTCAGACAAAGATTGAGGCAGCTGACGAAGCGATGGCTGTCTTGCAGCATCATCTTGCACCTGATGTCTCATCAACTGCTATTGTTTTGCCCAAAACAAATTGTGATGTAGGCTATTCCTTTCTGCCATCCGGTGTGAATGAGTAATACTCAACAATGAGTACGAAAAATTTTAGCCTTAAATTGGAAATATTTTTACTCGTCTGCCCTAGTATATGTATTTCTTCGCTGAATTGGTCTCAAATGAAATTTATTTAGCTAATCTCGGCCTCATTGACAACTATCGCGTGTCAGATTGAGATTGAAATGAGCAACTATGGTACGTAGTATAATAATGTGATTTTATTTCTCAAGCACTGTCCTAGAGTTCCCTTCAGCAGTCCTGAGGACACTGCAAGCAGGGGACACTAACTGAAATCGGGAATGTAGTCTGTGCCAGTGTACGCCGGGAACACAATGTGGTTCCTAGAATGGGATTCCTAGATTCATGGGATTCCTAGAATGTGGTCACTAGAAGGGTTATATACCGTGCCCCTGTTATGAAACTACATTTTATTCTATTTTCGCTGAATTAATAACTAGATAAATTATCTATTGGAACGCCTGGACCTGGTCAACCACCTATGCAAGGCGTCGTTGTCATTAGTCGCGGAATAATTTCACCAGTTTAGGATTGTTTGTAATACACTGCAATTTTGGTGCACAAGCACTTGCTTATTCCGTTCCCATGTGCAAGTGGTGGTCGCGGGCGTGAATTAAAGCAGCTACCTCGTCCACGCCTAAAAAAAAAAAGCCCTAGCTATAGCCACTCAGTAAAGCTAACCGCGTCCCATAACATTCGGCTGTTGGTTGAGACTTTGATGAGGAGATTAAGTAGAAATATCGAGTACAATACTGGAAGTTTCTGAAAATATTGCCGATTGAAAGTGATTGTCGATTCTTCGTGCTACTTTCAGAATGCAAATACGTTTAGTAGCCACCGCCAAGCAGACGTGGACCAAAGCGCTGGGCAGTTACTGATGCCATTTTTATATCTGATGCTTTTGCAAAGAAGTCTGGTCTGAATTACTTACCATTGTCGGCAATCATCGTGTAATTAGCTGCTATAAGACAGTAAGACGTCACTAATGTGGAAAACGTGTACGTGGGCAAACAATATCATACGCACCGCAAGTCTGTGAGCCTTGACTGCACGAGTGCACATTCAAGGAGCTCTTATATATGACAGTGCACTGTCTGTATGGAAACTACAATTGAAATAGCAGTGGTTGTGTCCTATGAGGAATAAAGATAACTCAGAGTTCAACGCACTTTGCATGCGTCAATAGACTAGTTGGACACAACAATTCTGCTTTCTCGTCGTGAACCTTATAAATGACACAAAGAAGTTGCCAATGGGGCTAGGAGTGTTTGAAAGGTGCTCTACGTACAGTTACCCGTCATTTCTGAAGAACTGATTGCTTCACCAAGTTAACGTTTGAAGGAAAAGAATTAGACGCGAAATGTCATGTAGGGGACAGTGCTCAAGCCAGGCGAGTTGGTACGGTAAGATGTTCTTGAATTGTAGCGCGAAGTGACATAGACTCGTTCTGTCTGCTTCTAGTCTCTTGTCTATGCCACTTCGCGCTACAGTTCAAGAGCAGTGTTCAAGATTTGTGGTTTAGGTGCCTGTCAAGAAGATTATAAAACACCCTTTTTTCATTTTCCCCATTTTTCTGTTCTTTTCTAATCTCTCACGATGTCCGTAGGCAAGAAGCGCTGCACTGAGCCCAAATTTACGAAGAATAGGGGAAATGATTAACGCTCTATGTAGGCAATATTTAGAGGGTCTTTGGAAGCATGTGCTAAAACGAGCCCTCAGTAACGTTGTCGAATAGGAATGTGTATGCCTTATAGGGGTCCCAACAATACATAATGCGTCAACGAGCGACGGGCCGTCCAGAGGCCCAGAGGGTGAAGCACGGCCTGCCCGTCCCGACGTGGGAATGGCCCGCGGCGACTCCTCCCTTTCGAAGTCACTCCTCAGGACCTGAATAAAGTTCATTGCCTGCCTGTCTGCCGAGTATACAGGTAGAGGAAACGGCAGGAACGTGACGTGTGATTCTCAGAACACGTTTAAACATTACGGGGCTTGGAGAAAGTAACTGACAAAGGCACTCGAAAGACGTGTGCGCGTATTTTGCAAAGTGCGCAGGCTTGTCGGGTGTTCTGGTAGGCCTGGATGTGCCAGCTGTGTCAACATTCGAAGGAATGTTGGATAGCGCTATGAGAAATACATTCGAAAAGCTTAAAGTGGGCAAGGTTTTTCCACCTTTGCCAAAAAACTACCTTCGAAGCAGACAACTCAGCACCTTAATGGAAACTGGCGTGTGGTTCTACAAGTTCTTTGAACGCTGAGTTATGCTGAGTTACAGTGGTTGTTTTTATGATCTATGAGCTAAGCTTGAACAGGAAAGACGCATAGCTTAATTTATTTTTATCTCGGCTCCCAAAGGACCGCACGTTATTGTTACTGGAACTGGTAGAATTTGTTTTATTCTCAAAGCAAAATGGAGGGAGAAAAATAGTCCTGACGATGTTTCCCTTGGGCCATCTAGCATGTGCGTCGTGTAGCTCTCTACTATTTATTTCTATTATGAATAATATAGAAACAGCAGTCTGAAGTCGTAAATAACAGCATCAAAAACGCTGTTGAAAGTTGAATGAAATTGTTAAGTGGGATATACGCGTTCTTTTGAAAGGAGTTTAATTTTTTCTTAACTTATGTGCGTGGTTGCTCCATATTTCCATGAATTCGTTCGTGCACTTTGGACGATGATTCATTCATCGCTGTTAAAATAGTACTGCGACCATCTCGCTTCCAACGTTGCACAACTTGTACGAAATATTTTCGTATATCATAGGTCTTGTTTGGCTGCACTTCCAATTGCTAAGGCATAGAAACACTGTATATCAGTTCATGCTATTGGGCAACATGCTTTTTCATGTACGTCCAACAGAAGGCGGTAGTTGATTTCATGTAACGACACTGCTTGACATAAACGCGTGGGAAGAGCATCAAAGGAGATGAGCAATAAGAAAGAAACTCTTACAGCAGGATCAGTGTTTGCCTTCCTATCTCATTCCTTTTCTCGTTTGTACAGTTCGGACAAGCTGTACATGTACCGACACTAGTGTGTCAAACGTTGTTTATTTTATCGCTTCGTAAAAAGTGATCGAGTTCGGTCATGCATCTGTTTGCTGCAAACACTATATTTAAGAAAGTTTAGCTTCATTTGCACACGTTCACCGATGCTTTATTGGTTCAGCTAGGCAGAGAGAGCTGTTGTATAGTCGAAGCTTTGTAGCATTCTCTTGTATAAAAGGTCTCCTTCAGTGGTATTATAAAAAATATACGCTTTGAAGAGTCGTGAGACGAAACGTATTACTTTTTCCAAAACCAAACATTATTTTTATAATATTTTATATTGGAATCTCCTTTTGGATTTCTTGAATCTTTAGAAGCAGGCACTCGAGCTCCTACATTGAAATACACAATAATAAATGAAATGAAAATGTCTGGAGTCCTGGCCGGGAAAAGTAAAAGATTGCTAGAGCCATGACGTCCCAACCTTTTCTTTGATTATTTGGTTTTCCCTAAGGCACAAAAACAAAATATAGCCCTAGGTTATTATCATTAGCCTGTCGCACCTTTCCCATGGAGCTCATGACAGCATCGGAAATGAATCGAAGGGAAAAGATGAAGTCACATTATTTATTCTTACAGCTTATATCTTGCCGAGCGTTTTACAGCGAAGCTCTATACGTGTACGGTACAAGGAAATTTTCGTGTCATTGGCGTGGTAAACAAAAAGCACTCCCCATACGTGTGCCGATCACCAGGATTGTGCAATGCCGGGCCGACCCGCGGCTCAGGTGCTGTTTGCCATTAAGGAGGCCACATACACAGCTTCGCTAGTAATCCTTCTTCACAGAGTGGAAGGGCGCTGAGTTTTTTTTTTCAGGAAAGATTAACTCATGTATGCTACAATAAATTACCCACAACTCGATAGTAATGCGAATAGCAATGGAGCAATGTAGCCATAGACTATATTCCGGAAGTCACGTTTATTTACCACGTGTAGTGACAACTCAGATACTTTCATTCCTTCCGCTACACGCAACATATTCCAATATGGTCCCACTATGCTACGGCACTCGATTGCCAAGGAAGTCCATGAGCATGGAGGGGCGACGAAGACCGTTTGGCACCGACGCACTTACGATGGAGTCAAGAAGAAGGAATAATATCGATTGAACGAGAAAGGCGCATAACAACAATGATATGACGACATTGAAATTGCAATTATTATTTCATTATTATTATGACGACGACAATGTGGCGACGACTACTTGAGGGCAATGAGACTACGATGACTGTATGACGGCGATGGCCTGGCCACGACGGTATGGCCACAACCGGATGAAGGAGCGGAATGAAGACAATGGTACGACCAAGAGAGCATGACAACGACGCTATGACAACGGATGCATGACAGCGTCCGTGTGACGACGATGTCATGGCAGTGGCGGTATAATCACGATTCAATGACGACAGCATGATTACGATAGAATGATGAAGGAATGACACCAACGGATATAGGAAGGGGGTTTGACGACGACGCCAGGAAAATAATGGGGTGACGATAAAGTAAGGCAGCGTGACGGCATTGGCTTTCCAACAACGGTACGACGACGAAGGCATGGCGATTGACAGATGTAGATTTTCCATTATGACGATTGAACGATAGCAACGGGATCCTAATGGTGGAATAACAACGAATTAATGACGAAGACTGTATGACGACGTTAGCATGAAAGCTGCATGAGGACAATGTGATGACTACGAATGTGTGATGACAATGGCGTGGCGATGACCGTATCACAAACCTGTACGACGATTACGCCATGGCAAGAGATGGATGAGGAAGCTCGAGTGACGATGATGGCATGAGTGCGACGGCATTACGGCGAACGTTTGACAATGGATGCCTGGTAGCGACTGTCTTACCACAACGCAGGGCAAGGGCACCATAATCCCGACTGAATGATGACAGTATGGTTAAAATACAATGACTAAGAAAGATTGACGTCAATCAAACGAGAAAGACGGTATGAGAGTGACAGCATGGTGATAATCAGAAGACGTAGCTAAAGTGATGACAATGATAAAACAATGGCATGTGGACGACTATGTGACGACGATGGCATGACGAGAGTATGATTACAAAGCTCGAATGATCACAAGGCAAAGTCCACGGCGGCATCAAGACCCCAAACACACACCTAGTGTCTCAAGCTATTAGGCAACATAGAGTAATCGGCCGGAGTGCAAGGCGTGAAGAAGACCGCACGGCAAGAATAAGATAACGTGAAGATGGAATGACGCCAATAGAACAACCTAAACTTATCACCACCAGGAAAACATACCGACTCGCCCAAGCAGATGGACAACTTGGATCATTGTGTCGGCGCGAGAGGATAGATAGATAGATAGATAGATAGATAGATAGATAGATAGATAGATAGATAGATAGATAGATAGATAGATAGATAGATAGATAGATAGATAGATAGATAGATAGATAGATAGATAGATAGATAGATAGATAGATAGATAGATAGATAGATAGATAGACAGACAGACAGACAGACAGACAGACAGACAGACAGACAGACAGACAGACAGACAGACAGACAGACAGACAGATAGATAGATAGATAGATAGATAGATAGATAGATAGATAGATAGATAGATAGATAGATAGATAGATAGATAGACAGACAGACAGACAGACAGACAGACAGACAGATAGATAGATAGATAGATAGATAGATAGATAGATAGATAGATAGATAGATAGATAGATAGATAGATCGATAGATAGATAGATAGATAGATAGATAGATAGATAGATAGATAGATAGATAGATAGATAGATAGATAGATAGATAGATAGATAGATAGATAGATAGATAGATAGATAGATATGCGCAAAACCACTTAAGTAGCGAAATAATGCTTTTCGCTTGAAAAAAATTGCGATGCACTCATGAACACATGCGTATGGCATTCGAAGTTTAGGATCCTCGTTCATGACAGCTGTTGCGATATTTAACTCGCGGTTGACTGACATTCTCAAGTTCATAGGCCTGACACCTGGAATTATTATATGCTTAGAGCAGGAGAAAAATCGTGGATGCTAAAAACTGACAGCGCCAGAAACTTCTTAGAGGTTGATGGCCGTTTCAGATGGTGTACTCTTGGTTACTAAAAAAAACTCGGCACTAAATCTCAAAATGAAATGTCGTGCCTTCGACATCACGTAGCTCTATATGACGCAGATGCTGCTTGAACTTCATAGAAAACTACTCGCGCCTTGGGCATTGAAAGAAAGAAACTAAGACTTTGGCACATATTAGGCTATCCGCGCAATTTATACAACAAAAGCAGCGAAGCTGTAAGGGCGTTGTCGCACCCTTCACGAGCCGTAGAGGTGTTTTTTTTTACCACAGCCCGACATTTACCGAAGATATTTCAAACGCTACTTAGCGCAATTTCTTCGATGCACGCGAGCCTTTTCAAACGCCTTCCTCTCTCAGAGGTTAGTTCTAAAGTGCTCTCCGGTTACATCCGACACATTTCCTTGCACAAGCCGTGCGGGCTGTACAGACGCCGGCGTCTGAGTGCGCGTTCCCAGGGCCTAATAGAATTGTGGTGCTGGCTGTTCTGAGTGATAGGTCGTCACAGGCGTCACAGTCCGACTGCACATTCTCATAGATGACCTATAGAAACCATGAACAGAAAAGTACCCTCTAACCTAGCCATACGGCCGATTCGAGGCTCCGAGGCTGTCTTCATTGCTGCTGTTCGCCGATACTTGATACCAATCACGCCACCATCGACCTTTACCGATGCCGCTGCACAAGAACAATAACGTACCTCGCCTTAGCAGCTTGCCTGCAGAAATTCGACATTACCGGGGGAGCCAATTGTACTTCGAGAGAAGCACTGCTATGAGCCTCGTAAGTGTGCTTCTCCGATAAGCGCATCTACCTAACAGAAAAATTGTGCACCTGCGGGTGCACTCGGTTTACTTGCAACGAAACCGGGTGATAACACTGCGCACGAGAAAGATTTCGTCATTTTGTGCAGACACTAATTGCAGAGAGAGGAGAAAAAACACACTAGCAGTCTTGTACAACCTTGCAGAACCACTGCCCGAATTCAAGCGAAGCTGTTTCCTTAGAGCAGTTCAAGAAAGATTTAGAACTGCCTTGTATCCAAACCACGCACATTAAAGCGTTGCCTGCCTGCGACTGATGATGCCGATTCTAACTCGTGGCAAATTATAGCCAGTGTTAGGATATGTTATTTAAGAGCATAGGGAAAGGAAGTGTGCAAGGTTTGTATAATGCCGCAATTCACGCATGTGTGCAGATGAATGTTTGCAAGGATATCAGACGCAACATGTACCCTATTAATGCCAAATATGAAATCTGTGTCCCTCTTACCTCTCCGCGGACACCGGCAAATATTCAATGCGCTTCGTTTACGTCTGGAATCAGTGAGAACACGAGCATCTAGAGTGATTTATTGACACGTGGACTTGGTTATCTTTTTCGAGGTGAGCGCTTTTCACCGTCTAACAAACGTTATTGCTCAGCGCGGGTCGCGCCTGCGTGTATCAGAAGTTTCTGGAATGTTATCGATGGTTCTATCCGCTGCCTGTTGTCATCGAACCTTGTGTAATCTGGTTGTATGTATGCAAGACGCGAATGATGTACAGCATTGTGAAAGACACGCGGACACCAGCGATTAGTCTGGAACATTCGATTACTCGTGTATAAAAGCCGGCGAATTTGACCAGCAGATGATGTCGACGTCCTGTTTTTGTGCGCACAAGTCCGCCCAATAAAAGTTAGTTTCGTCATTCGCAGATTTGCCGCTGTATTATTCACCGTCACTACTACGTCACATTCTTATCGAGGCGCATAAAAAACAGAAACAGAAAACTTTCCCTTCACATTGCGGCTAACAGCCCCCACCCCTCCCCATTCCTCTTAGTGCAACCAAATGTGGACTCATTGTGATGCACCGTCTTTTTAGCACACAGTCGGGTATTGCAAATAATGGCCTTTTAACGTTAGGACGGATAGTTGGGCGTGTTACTTAAGTATGATCTGAAGTGAAGGTGCGAAAACCGTCGTTGTCGCGCCTTGACTTCAGGTCATGCCTTTTAACGCTTTCAAAAACTTGGCTTAGCAGTTCTTTCCAAACATAATCATCAAACCAATTTACCTTTCCAAGAACAGCCGCAGAGATTGATAATATATAGTTCTCCCACTGAAATAGAGTATAAGCTCTACGCGGTTCGTAAAACACTTCTAACGTTCAGGAGCATTTGAGTCGATAATTTACTCCAAAGGCCGTAATCAGCTCCTGCAATTATGAATTTGCCTAAACGCGCACTTTATTTCCAGCAATTAAATTTAAGCAAGGTGTGTCGTTCTCTTAACCGGAGACACCGTCGAAGCCTACTAAACGCCCTATATATCGGAATAAAATGGGGAGAAAACGAGTATTCCGTTGTTGTTTCCAAAGCTTATTATTAAGCCTGAAACGTTAAGCTTTCGCCAGACATTATCCTTAATTTGCCTCTAATTTCCGCCGAATGTGAACTAGGTGAACATGCTATGCTGCTCCGGTTAACATGAGACGATATGACGGAATTAACAGAGATTGTCCGGTACAGGTGATCTAAGAAAAAGACAAGCTGATTACTATCGCACCGTGTATACTGAGGAGATATCGCGACGTTTTTCCTTAGGTTATAGTTTTCAGTGTTTGAGTTTGATGATGTAGGGCTTAACTCCGTGTAGGTCATAGCCCATATTCGTGTATATATGCTGTGCCTGTTATCAAGCTTCTACGTGTGCTGCAGTTCTTCTGAATGTTGCTAATAGCATACGCGTATCATTTCCAGAGGATAGCGCCTGTGAGCACACGTGCGCTCGATGTAGACATTAGGCACGTTTGTGCAAACTACCTTTTTTTAATGGAGTTTTACGTGGCAAAACCACTTTCTGATTATGAGGCACGCCGTAGTGGAGGACTCCAGAAATTTCGACCCCCTGGGGTTCTTTAACGTGCACCTAAATTTAAGTACACGGGTGTTTTCGCATTTCGCCCCCATCGAAAAGCGGCCGCCGTGGCCGGGATTCAATCCCGCCACCTCGTGCTCAGCAGTCCAACACCATAGCCACTGAGCAACCACGGCGAGTGTGCAAAATACTGAAAAACAACTAAAATTTGGGCTGGACGGCACTTATTCACATGGCATGCAAGGGACCGCACTGAACATACAAATTGCGAGCTGATCAAAAGCGGCTTGCACTTGGCAGAACACTGCAAATGGTGCACGTTTCAAGCTCTCTTCAAAGAAACGTCCATATTCAAAAGGAACAAGGAGGCTGCTGTCGGAGGAAAATCATATGCTTTATAAAGCGAATAACTCTTTCTATCTTTTTGTTGATTTCCCCGTCTTCGTAATGATCGGTAGGGGTTGGTTTGTCATCGCCAATACTAGGCGGCGATGCAGAGGTCATGTATACTTTCGTGCCACCGAGTGAGTTACCGGGTGCGTTGTCGCTCAACGTATGTGTTTTACACAAACGTACTGTGAAGCGAGAAGTTCGGGAATTTTGAAAATTCGGAGGCTGCGCTAGAGCTCTCCGGGAGGGCAGTCATCCTCGTCTCCAGCCATCGTTTCCCCTGCGGCGATAGCAGGAGGGGAAGATGGCAGTTATCTCCAACGCCAGCCATCAAGGTATTGTGCAGTACAGAAACTTGAAAAAGGTCTAAAGGTATAGTCACATGTATGCAACATCCACAGATGTGCGGGTTAACGGCGCTGTTTGTTACAACACTACACAATGAAACAACAAAGGCTACTTAATGACCCTCACTGTGACAAATGTATGCCTTCAAATGCATCATTCATTTATTAAAGTGAATATCTTCCTTCAAACGTGCAGTTTTTTTCTTACACTGACAATCGTCAGAAGTGGTTTCTGAGCAATATTTTCTAACGTCACCTTAAAGCGCGCTGAATATTGTCTTGGATAGCTGTTTGATTTGATATCACTTTTTTCATCTTTGTGATGTCATGATGGCTTCTTATGGATTCTGGTCTTTTGGGCGTTCCACAGGGCACAGTGCTGGGAGACCTCCTTTTTTTAATATTCTTGAGTTAGCATTCTCAGGGAATTTCCCGTACTTTGCAGAGGTTATTTTATCATTGTACCTTTCAACATGCCTATGTATGTTTGCATCTTACCTCTTTCCCATCTACCAGCGTCACTAGGTATTTCATGGTCGAATGGGGGGCGCATGGGGCTGCTTTGCTGAGAGAATAAGGCTCCAAATCGATGGTTAGACCAACTTGGGTCATTGGATTTGTGACAATGTGCGCATAACCTGCTCCTCGTCAATTAACATCTTTCGTGCCGACATGGGTCACCGTAGATCCCGGATTGGGTAGGTATTGTCGTTCGATGAAATTCTTTGGCTTCGAGTTGGAGCACAAGATATATGTCCCGCTCGGTCTGCTCTGGTATTTAATAAACCTCTCTGATGACTACTCGGGTCCCTCGGTATGCGAGGTAGGTGTGTGCCGCTCTTCGTTGAACGTATTTGACGCCAACTTGGGTAACTAGTCGTGTGCCACTGGAAATGTGCCGCTCTCCAATGAGGAAGAAGATCCGCTACATTTTTCTGACACTGAGAGGAAATCAAGCTTGCGTGACGAGGGTTCCTCAGGAACAGCAACATGACGAATTACCAGGCTGCGCCACAATTTTGTGCCACAATTTCACTAAATATGTAAAAAAATTCACTAAGAATTCGCACCACTCTTCCCACCTTAAGTCATTGTCGGAGGACCACTATATTTTCGCTCCTTTCATAAGTACGTATGCACTTTATCACCAAATGATTGCGTAACACTCCCCTCTCACTCCTTCAGTCGCAGCAACAATGCAATGCACATTTCTTACCCCCACTCCAGGACTGTCGTGTTTGCCGAAATGTTTTTATTCATTTATCCAAACATTTGAATTGCTCGCCCGAAACTGCTGCGCAGGTACGTCACGTTGCTTTTATCAGCTTCGAAAGCTGTGTACAGCCGAATTTTCCACTAGCTGGTCATGTACGCCCGACATACTACTGGCAGGAGCTTGAGTGAACGTCAACATCCAAAAACAGAATGCCAATGGCGGGTTTTCTACATAAATTATATTTCCTGTACATGAGATGGTAGGCATGTTATCTAAGAGGCTGGCACAAAAGTAGATGTGTGTAGTCCAGAGAGTTATTGTTGATAAACGCGATACGTGCACTTTGTTACTTGAAGTAATTGTGTAGCAAAACAAGTGAAATGTGTTAACTACAGAGAAGCTGAGATGCTCGTTCATTTTCTTTTGCGTTGGAAGCATGGAAATCTGTAAAAATAAATCCACGAATTCTTTAAGACAACATGCAAATTCTGAAATTGGGTTATTTCCATCCCAATAATAGGTTTATTTCAGTTTGTTAGCGTCACTTGATTCTGTGTTGTTGGTTTCGCCTTTGTAGTTCAATTAGTGCATTTTAACAGGTGTTTAAATGTGCCTGTTATATTGTATTTTAACTTGTGACGACGATCTCCATGTAATCCCTCTTTTAGGTTGTTCAGTCTGCCGATACCTACACCAAAGTAATCAGGCATATCTCCCCTTCTTTCCTTGATTTTGTATGCGAACCACCCATTGAATGTAACTTCTGCAAAGAAATGACATTTCTGAAAAAAGAACAGAAAGCAAGATTAAAACCGAAAGCATCGCTAACTGAAAAACACATCGACGTACATGGAAACAGAGCTTGCGTTCACAAAACGGGTAATAAATGAGGAATTTTCTCAATTTCTCGGTATGGGGGCTGATGAGCGATCGCACACCCAGTGATGGTCTAGGTTTGTTGACTGAGTGCAATAACATTTTAATCATTAGAAACTGCGCGAGCGGGCCATGTGAGTAATGCACACCGCAAGAACGGTGCCAAAAAGATATGTACGGCGAAAACGTATTCAAAGACGCCACCTTGGTTTTTCCTGCTTTTACACGCTTTTGATCTATTTATTTGCTTCGCCATAGAACTACAAACCTGCTTCACTTCTCTCAGTACCCTGTTATTATTTAGTTATCGGCCCGTGCTTAGCCACCGCGCACTGATTATAAGTCGACGGTGATGTGATTCTCAGCGAATTACGCAAAGTGTGACCTATGCAGGAAGTTGCAATTGAACATTTCGGGCGGCGAACGCGTTGTACAAGGCTAGCAACAGATAGGTAATATGTCCTTGGCCTTGTCGCGGACCGCTCATTTAGTAATAAATACACCTGCACAAAAGTTTTGAGAAACTTCAACATTTGCGTTACGTTCAAGTAGAACAGAACATTGTCATGGCACTGGCTGCAAGTTGAATGTTTTCTTAAGGGCTAAAGTTTCAGAATCAAAGAATATAAGGAAGGCAAATGGTCCTACACATCAATTTAGATGCCTTGCCACCCAGTTTTAGCTCTACTTGCGCTGCGAAGTAGAGGAAATTATTAAATTATTTCTATAGCAAGAAGGTTTTGGGGAAGAGCGGGATCCATAGCTTCCGAAATGACTGCCTTCCATAGAACTATACTCAATTACACACAGTGGTCTTAACTATACTTTGAACACCATCACACCAACAACGTAAAAGCTGAAAGGCCACGGGGCACCTCTTCAATGCATAACGCTTCGAGAATGAACAATCTCAGGAATCCACGGTCAGTTTTTAAACAAACACACTCTTTAACAAACAAACAAACAGTTCTTATATTCTTACGTTATAGGGTTTCGGAAGTCTATGCAGATGTAACTTTTGAGATCCTCAGCTCCTTTGTGCTAGTTTCCGAGGCACGAAAAGAAGGGTCGGGTACATTTATTTCGGAGTGCCTTGCGGCGAGAGAAACAACGTAAATATGCTTTAACCGAAGGCATACCATTTATACGATCCGCCGCCTTTAGTGGCCATGATTTTCGTGTAGACCCCAAAGCCAAGAAGCATTTTTGCTGAAGGACAAGTGTATAAGCCGCTACTACAAGTTGTGTAAGAGGAAGGTCTCCATGTTTTTATTTTAATATAGGAACATAAATGCGGCGGGGAAGCTGCTTGAAAAGAAGAAGCATTTCTTTTTCTAGTATGATATCGAATGGGGATTGTTGCACAAAACCGGACATTGCATGCGCTCTGCAAATCCCACAAAGGGCAACGCGATACCCTTCCATGTATGGCATTCGTAGGAGGTCCCAGCAAGCAATTTGGCATGGTTTTGTCCTTACATTTATTCGCGAACGGATTATCGACGGATCCTCTGCCCAGCCCGGCCGACACCCATATGGCGTTCTTACTATCGTGGCGCACCGTCCAAGTTACCTGAGGTTCACGGCTCTAACTATGACGGCTGGTGATGATGCCGCTACAGATAACTCTCTCCGATGCAGCCACGATAGCCTAATGAAGAGTAAGTGGCGTATAGACAGGGGTGCTGACGTAGGAAAAGAAATGCTCCATGGGCAGTGTATGTCGTCCTCGTAACGCACACAGGCGGATCCTATAAAACATCAGCTGGGAGCCGCGTAATTTGCTTGGTAGATGGCAAAACGGAACCGCCGGGGAGAACGCTTCGATGCAACCTGATGTAGGCCACGGACATAGGGCGCCTTGCGAAAGCCCTGACTGACCTTGCCTCCACGCAGTGAATACAACACTAAAGCTCAAGAGAACAAAGGGGCACGTCGACCACGATAAGTGGCACAGAGGCGACGCGTATGGTTGAGCTGCAAGTCTGCGACTAGCGCCACATGTTTCTGAAAAGGTGCACACCCAAGGTTGCAACGTTTCATCGCCCTAGTATGAAAGCGACAGTCACTGAAGTATACTTACGTGATCTGAATACGAAAGCGTAATGATTTATTCAAATTATTTGTTACGTGCATGATACGCGACGTCATACATTGTCAAGTGTAATTTGCAACTCTGCCTTAATACCTCATTCTAGATTGTACCAACCACAATATATCTGCATTGTCCTGAAGAATGTGAAACTCCCCGCCAGTCGAGGTAGCTATGGCAGGAATGATTTACTCCCAAATAATTCAGACTCTGCGGTTGAGATGAAAATCGTGATGGACGATATGAGTTCTGGTCAGCATGATATGCGCGCGAAAGTCTCGGAAATGGGTGCCAGAAAGCTTGTTGGGAAAAAAATTGGCTGATGTTTAACTCTTCTAAACACACTTAACACGACCGAAAGGTTGTCTGGTTTTGTTTAGCAGACTACGCACACAGTGCTTCATTAAAGTTAGGCCACCGTCTCTCACACACCTCACATACGCTGCCGAACTGGTTCTCCGTGATGTCGCGGTTAAACCTGGGCGTCGCAGTCGAGCGTCATGCCAGCTGAAGGATGTGGTTCTGCAAACGTTCGTTGTGGGTGCCATTGCTTGTATCTACGGCTTCGTCTCCTTCTCCTTATTGTTGTTCGTCTTGCTGAATGACGGTGGCGATTGCAGTAGCTTCGAACTTGGCACGTTTCTACGCTAAGTAAACATCTCTATAGTGTTCTAATTTGGCCTCAGGCAATTTGGCCTCAGCAGGCAACTTTGCCTTTGCGTAAGATTTGGCAGCCTGTCGCCTTGCTATATCTACTGGATGATTGGGTTCAGCCTGTCGCTTGCGCTAAAGCGCACGCACGGACGACCCAGCCGGCGCACCATCCATGGCGAGACTGAGCGACCAAGCGCCGGTGAAGCAGTCTTTAAACCCTGCGTAGTCACGTGGTACCGCAGTGGCGAGGCTTCGAGTTATCGCCACAGCGATGACTCCGCAGTGGATCACTTCGCGTCACATCACAGCTGCCACACTTGCGCTCCCGCGTCTCAAAGTCGTTGCGATACGACGAATGACACTGCGATACATGCCGTAGTGTAGCTTTCACTCTAAAAGACGCGCCGCAGAATCAGGAATGTGTAAAGGTGTGTCCACACTAGCGGCAAAAACGCGCGCGACACATCAGGCGCGGCGAGCGGTGGCAAGATTCACGAAAAGCGGCAGCAACGCGCGGCAAACGCGCGAATGGGTGCGAGACCCATTTTTTCGCGGCATCCGCAAAACGAGCACTAATAAGAAGCGATGGATGGATGGATGTTATGAGCGTCCCCTTTGGAACAGGGCGGTGGGTTGCGCCACCAAGCTCTTGCTATTATACTGCCTAATGTCCGGCCTAGGTTAAACATAAAAAAGATGGGAAAAAACACTATGAACTACCCCACCCAAATTTTCTGATCCCCTATTTCTAACTGCGCTTTCGTAAGTCTCCGTTTTTTGTCGTTTCCCTACTTTTCTTCCACCAATCCTCTAATCTCCTCCTACTAATGCCTATTGCGGACATGCTTACTTTTCCACTGCTCTCGCGGACCCCAAGTGCTTCGAGGAGGCCAGTGGCGCCAAAATCGACCGCTGGGTAGACGTCTTCACATTCTAATAAAACATGCTCCATAGCCACCCTAGTTTTACCGCAGCAAGCACATGCTTTTTCTTCCGTCTTATATCTCGCTTTATAGGTGCGTGTTCTAAGGCAACCCGATCTCGCTTCGAAAAGTAATGAGCTTCCTTTGAGTTATCATAAACTGTTTCTTTCCTGATTTCGTTTTTTCCTCTTAAGTAGTTACTCATGGCAGGTTTCGTTTCCATTGCCGCCACCCATGAGATTATTTCAGCCTCTCTGACTTTCCGCTTGACCTCTGTTGCTGGGCTGCCCACCCTACAGGCCGCATACTTGCTGGTAAGTAAATGTCAATAGTAAATGTCAAGGACTCTTCTTCTTTGAGTTCCTTCAAGAAAACATTATTCACTTTCCTACTAGATAGCCAAAATAATCCACATATCTAAGCTATGCACCTCACTCCTGCTCATTTCCTTGCCGTTTTTTTTTCTTTTTTCTTTAGTTTTCTTATTCTCTCATTTATAGCCTTTATAAGTATTTTGGTTTGTTATGTTGCGAATGCCCTAAATTACTGTTTTATTTGTAGGACTAGCTATTGACTTCATATTACTTTACAGTTTGTACTTATACTTTGAATATTCTTCATCATTGTGACTACTGTATTGCTGTTTTATGCCTTGTATTTTCTTTAATGTATATATTTTCTGTCAGGAGGTCCCCTTTCAGCCACATGCTCTGGGACCTCCTTCTGTATACTTATGTAAACATGTATGTCTCCTCCTTATTAAAGAAATAAACTGAACTGAACTGAAAAAAAAAAGTTTCTTAGTTCTTTTCCTCTACTATGAATCAAAGTTTTTCTTGTACAGATATACCTGGAACACTCTCCCAGCCCATTTACTTTCTTCCATATTCCTCAGCCGTTCTTCATACTCAATTTTACTGTGAGCTTCCCTCACTTCAAAACTTGTCCAGCCCATACACCCTGCACAGCTTCAATTGTAGTCTTCCCGTGAGCGCCCAATTCGAGGCGATCCACTGACTTTTGGTTCCCGTCGAGCCCTGATTGTACCCCTGATTTAGAGCAAACAACCGCATTTCCAAACCTAAGTCCTGGAACCATTACACCTTTCCACATACCTCGGAGGACCTCGTACCTATTGCAACCCCATAGCGCTCTGTGCTTCATTATGGCTGCATCTCTCTTCCCCTTCACTGTTATTGTTTTTTCTGTGTTTCCATATATCTATTGCCTTCGTTTATCCATATACCAATATATTGATATTCTGTTACTCGAGGTATTTCCTTGCCCTGTACTTCCACTGTCTGTTCACTATTTTCATTGAATAACATAGCACCTGATTTTCTAACACTAAATTTCAAACCTGAATTGTTGCCTTCCTGCCCACAGATATTAGCCAGACGTTGCAAATCACTTTGCTTCCTAGCTAGCAACACAATGTCATCCGCATAAAACAAACCTGGGAGCTTCTGCTCTTTTACTGTACCCGCCTGTTTGTATGAGAGATTAAACACAATATTCCTTCTAGCACCCTCTCCATCCTCACCATGTATGTACATCACAAACCGCAGCGGGAATAAAGGGCACCCCTGCCTCAGTCTTTTGTTGATATCAACTTTCTCCTCGCTCCTAAACCATTCCCATTCAACGCAAAGGGTATTTTCTAGGTAAATCTCTCTCAAAGGCTGTATATAATCGTCGCCTAAGCTTTCTACTTCCAGAATGTCCCACAATATATTGCGGTTCACGTTGTCATACGCTGCTGTAATGCCTGAAAAGGCCACATATAACGGTTTGCACTTTACTCGTGATATTTCAGCACACTGAGTAAGAACAAATAAGTTATCATCCAAACGCCCACCTATTCTGAAGCCATTCTGAAGTTCTCCCAAAATGCCAGTGTTCTCTGCCCATGCCTTCAGCTTTAATTTGCTTGCCTGCGTTGCTAACTTGTATATTACCGATGTATTGGTCAGCGGTCTATACGAGGGAATTCTATCTTCCTCCCCCTTACCTTTATAAATTATATTCGTTCTACTTTGTCGCCAACTCTCTGATATTCGTCTATTGTTTAAAGTTTTTTCCACTGCTTTCACCAGAGCTTCCTTACTTTTTGGTCCTAGTTGATTGGTCAACCTAACGGGAACCTCCTCTAGCCCCGTGGCTGTGCGCTTAGGAATTTTCTCTTGCGCTTTCTTCCAGTTGAAATTTGTCAGCACGAGCTCCTTTTCCACTTGGGTCTCTTTCATGCTCTTTTGTTCTTCAAATGCAACCTCGTCATTGGCTTGGAAAGATTCGGCTGTTATTTTTCGGATATAATTTATTCCCGCTTCTCCTTCCACTCTGTTTTCATCTTCGTCTAGGATATGTTGTTGTATTGTTGTTGACTTCCTGCCTAATAATTTTATGTGGTTTCACAATATTCTAGGTGTGGCCTTCTTTTTCTCACGCGATTCTGACAACCAACGTTCACTTTCACCTTCTAGCTTTGCTTGCACCAATATTTTAACCATAGACTTTTTCTCCCGGTATACATCCCATTTACGCGTTATTTCATCCTGCGGCAACTGCACCTTCTTTGCCTGCCTGTACTCTGGAGATGCTTTCTGTCGTTCGGCGATCGCTCCTCGTATCTCCCTGTTCCACCAGCTTGTCGGTTTCTTTCTTCCTTCCCAACGAACATGCTGTTTACCTTTACGTGTTTCTGTCATTATTACACTTAGAAGCTCACCATATTGCCACTCTTGGCCATTTGCCAAGTTCTTCCTCGGCTCTAGTGACTATATTTGCTATTTGTTCAGCGTTCAATTTGGACCAAGCCGTGCTGTTGTGGCGCCAACTGTTGCATAAGCAAAGAACCATAATCTATGGGCTCCGAGATTGAACAGTGACACGCACGTCGTAAAATCTCAGAGGTCATTCCCAGTCAACGGGACTGTTTTTTTTTTAAGCCGTCCACACCGCCACCGAGACGTCGACGAAGTCAGCCCCGCAATGGAGGCGTTTTTGGAAACCGTTCGCGTATTTGCGTGCCTCCATGACAAATCGAACGTCGATTTTAAGGACAACGAGCTCCGCGCCGACCGCTGGCACATTATTGGGCAGCAGTTTGGCATGACAGGTGAGTAATTGGTGAAGGCGGGGAAGCAGAATATGCGCCTGGCCCTCAGTGTCCCTGTACCGCCATATATATAGGGCGCACCCAAAATTTTCTCGTTCGCTTTCTGGCTCATCGGCGTCGCGCAAGTAAAGAAGAAATAAGTATTATAGTGTTCACAGTCACCCGTAGCTCCTCGTCCGTATCCGACATGCCTGAGGGTGGCCGGCAGCGACGCAAAGAAACACAGACACTTCCGATGGAACACGAAATCGGCAGAACGAAGAGCGCGTTGTCATGAGAAGTATCGAATGGAACGAGACAACGCGGGACTCCACGATCGTTGCCGCGTGCCGCAAAACGCGACTGTGGACTTGCCCGCGCGCGTCTGACGGGCCGGGGCTTGCCGCGTGCGGCGTGTAGCACGCGTTTTGGTCGCTAGTGTGTACGTACCTTAAGACAAGGTGACCCGGCCAAATAAAGCGAAAGGGGCCAGACCCTCTTGGGAGTGAATTGAAAGAGTTAGAAAGGCGCGCTTGTCGCTTAGAATGTTTCCAGTCAGAAAGCCTCTGAGCAGCCGGACGAGAAAGAAAATCACGTTCGGCGTGGAGGTGGACATAGTAGCCAGTGTTCTCCTTTGTTCGGTTCCAACCTAGGTGAACTATGTACGACACATGAGAGCGAGGCAGTAACGCGACGAAAAGTGGACATACCAAGCAGTGAAGTCGTAATGCCATGCCTAGAATGCATGTTGCCATTATGTAAAGTGCCAAGGTTCCGCAGCGAGGGGAATGGCCTACGTGCCCTTTGAATTCCCTGCCTGACAAGGAGAGGTTTCACACAGCGTCCGCCTCGAGCATGACTTAAGGATATAGCGCAACCGTAGGTTAATGCGATTGAAAAGTAGCAGGTTTTGTGGAAACAACAGTTCGTTCGTGTCTTTATTTTTAGCCTTTGTTTATATGTTTTGAGATCTCCGAGACTAGAGACCATTTGAATAAGCAAGTTTAAAGCTTTATTTAGATCGTTTCGTTTAGAAGCTCACAGACGTTCTGAAAGAGATGATTTGCGCACGCATGAATTTAAACACATTTATTTAAACGTATTTATTTCAGACACATTTGCTTTATTGTGTGAGGCAGGCTTTGTAACGTCAAGTACAGGGTATTTTTTAGAAGCCTGTAGTGTCGCGTTTGATTGTCATTGCACTTTTTGAAAGTGTTAAGGTTTTTCTCTGAAGGGAGAATGCGTTAGTTTCGAGGAACCGTTGCTTAGCTGCACAATTTTAGAAGGCGTTTGCACCGTTTCTTTAGAGAGTTTTAGTTTAGCGTGTTTACGCTCCGCTAAGCAGTTAAGCGAAGCGGAAGCGCGAATGCGCGTGCGCCGTCCGCTTAGCCGTAAGCGGGCTAGCGGAGCGAGGAATACGGTCCGCTGAGAAGCTGCCTGAACGGAGCGTGCCGCGCAGCGCTTTGGCTAGCGTTGGCGTCAGAACGGATTGGATTGGATGCAAAAAGCAAGCGCGCTGGCTAAGACGTGGCGTTCCCCAAGACGGCGCTTTATTTTCCTTTGGATCAAATGGACCGGTAGCGCATTACAAGCGCACGTCTAGATACTTGATGGGGAAATAGTTATATATATACATATATACGTTTTACTGTATGAGAGTGATCATAAGCTGTCTTTTTTATTTTCTTTCATTAGAGAGAGTGTAATTTTATCTTTGGTCAAAAGCTGATTATAAAGTTAGACAAAGATTTACCCTGAATTTGGCCAGGGGGTGCTGCAACTACGAAAGGTTCGCTCCACTACGCTAAACGTATAACTAAAACGTGAAAATCACCCGCCGCTCCGCTGTGGCTTAGCGGGGCAGCTCGGAGCGGAGCGTACCGTAAAGACGCTCAACTAAAACACTCTTTTAACGCTTTCTTGCGCGGGCACAAATAAGCAAAACGTTGGTGCATGCGTCACGTGTATTTGCAACATGGTAGCGTTTTGATTTTCATTTGGAGCTTGCGTGGAAGCACTCAGAAATTAGTTTTGAGCACGTAATTCATAGAACATTCTGTTATTTTTTTAGCAAATATCTAACGTGGACAAGAGAAAAGAAACATTAGTGCGCGGATCGGACGTAGATTTGACCGTGAACAGCGACTCTGATAATTCATTCATGAGCAAAAGGGGCTTCCAGTCGCAGTTGTAGGACTGATAACAGCTGTATAATTTGGACAGCCCGTTCATGGCGTTTGCGCTGCGCATAACATTTAAGTTGTTCATTTAGGGCATTTTTGCGCAGTCTATACATTTGGTCTTGTGCAGCGCAATCGTCTGGTTTTGTTGAACTCGGCGGAAGATGTGAGCTTGCTTCGGCGGCACAAAATATTGGGACCAATTTTTTGGGTGAAACGAAGCCATGGTGGGTTTGTAGGGAATACCGGGCGCTTGCGCGCAATAAAGTGCTTTGTCACTGGGAATGACTCTTCTGTGTCAGATGTTGCGACGAGGCTGTAAATACTAGTCTACTCTCAAAATTGTGAGCTTCAGCGAAGGTTTAAAGAATTTATTTCTACCTTTGTTAATTTATTACAGATGACAGATGCGTATATTTGTCCGCTATAGACCGGATGGCTCGAGCAGCGCCTATTCTTGTGCCCTAAGGTTGTGTCTGTGCTTGTGTGTTCCCATGCAGAAGGCCACAACGCAGTGAATATTCAACTAGCAGGGTGTCATAGGCCATCACTTCCAGAAGAAACGCCGGGGTCGTGACCGAACACCAATGCTTCGGGCAACCTGACAGCTGGTCATCATCGGGTCGGATTTGCCGTTGGCTGAGGAGTCTGTTGAACCCAAAATCGGCCGAGCGCATTCTTTGGGTGCTCCCCACGCGGCAGACCCGTCATCTGCGCCCATCTAGACGGTGACGAGGCCCGACACCACTGTGACGCCCAAATAAGCTCACTTCGAGGCGATGAGAGCCGCCGCCCTCCCTGGAAGTGGAGGGTAGCAGTTTTCGAAAATGATTTACAAATTATATTAAAAATTTGAAAATCAATTTTTTTGCCCGATTAAAGAAGTATGTGGAAAAATTCTATATATTAAATCCCGCCAGTGGGGTTTTAAACCTGGAAGATCTACTAACTTAGCTCTACTTGGTCTGACTGATTTGATAAGAATAATCTTGTCAGTGAGAAATTCATTGGTTCGGTTTTCTTAGAACTTACTAAATCAAGCCTGTAATACTATTAATCCCATGATTTTATTTCGTATTCTTGAAGCACATTTAATAACTGCCCTGCCCTATCTTTTCTAGGATGTCATTTTTCTTATAGGGAATTGATTGTAAATCCGTGTGGAACTTATTCCAGTTCCGAAAGACTTAGCCAAGGGATACTACAGGGCTCAAACCAGGGCCTTTGCTTTTTCTCTGCTCATATTATTGGTATGCAAAAGGATAGAAAGTTGGACAAGTTGGTACGGTAACATGATCTTGGATTGTAGCGCGAAGTGACACGGACAGAGACTAGAAGCAAACAGGACGAGCGCTAGTGATATGTCTGATGTCACAGTCATGAGTGGTTACGTTCGGTACGCTATCAATATAAATATAGCTACAGCTGACAAGTGTATCTCTTCTCCACTAATCAAACTAAATATGATTCTTGGCTACCTAATGAAATGGTGTTGCGACAAGGATCTAACCATTAATTCATCTAAAGCGAAATTGTCAGTCTTCTTTACGCAGCAAAAGTCGCTAATCAATTCTACTTCGTTATTTCTATAGGCAATCATTTTATTTCTATTAGCGATTCCGTTTCACTTCTAGGTGTTACCCTAGATAGCCAAGTTTAATCTGCAACTCCGTCAAGCTGAGGTGCGCTTTTCGTATCCGTGCGCTTATCAAGGCACGCCCACTGCTTTTCTCTTTTCTCCTTGCGCTCTGTTTTCTCTCTGCTTTGCGTTTATTCATTCCCGCATTACCTATGGTATAATCGCTTGGGCTAACACATATCTCTGTTGTTTGTCTACAGTTCAGCATACACAAATCAAGCAACACGTATCATTACTCACAATTCACCCGTTCTAATGCTCTCGTCCTACAGGAGCAGTACAAAATGTTATGTGTAAAAAGTTATTCAACTACAATTCAACAATGTTTTATAAATTGCTTGGTTCCCAACTGTCCTTTGAACACATTCAACGTACCCTTAAGAATACCAACCCCCGTAGGTTCGCTTCTGTTTCTATATTTTTTCTTACCATCCGTTCGCATTATGGTAAAAACATTTATATTCGCTGCACCACACTCTGGAATCGTTTTGCTGCTTCACTAAAGATACTGCTTTAATTTCGGTGTCGTAAAGCTTCATCTAAATATTTTCTGCTAACCTCTGATAATTTGCGCTAATAGCTATTTGTATTTCAAGCATGTGCTATTATTTATGCCTCACTGTCCCATTACCCAACTGTCTTTTTTTCTAGTGAATGTGAGACTGCACCACAGTTTCTTTCTGGGTTCATTCTTCTTTGTTCTTCCTTCAAATATTCTAAATTTTTTTTGCACTCCCGCTGTTATTTCTGTTACACTAAGTCATATTAGAGCAATGTTTGCTGACATGTTTTATTTATTTTGTATTTCTTGCATTTCATGCAATATTACGTCATCCGCTGCAACGCTGCAAACAATTATACAATTCCATGTCAGTTTCTAACCGAGAGTTCCATTTTCAGCATTATTACTTTGGGACCCTTGTCTCTATACGATATTTATGTATTTACGTTTTTCTGCGAATAAACTCAAACTTCAGGGACGGCCAGTTTAATAACCCTGACTAAGTTTAATAACCCTGACCCTAAACTGGCCGTAAAGGCCAGTTTAATAACCCTGACAAGCTGACTATCTAGGAGAGCAAGGAGCCATTGTCGACGACTTTCGCCAAAGGAGCTTGAACCTCTTTTCCAGATTGCCTAGTCCTTGCTTCGAAAGTAGGACACAAGAGGCGGAGTCAAATGCCTGTGCCAATATTGGCCCTGTCCGAGGCTGGTGTTCCAAGTTCCAGAACAATTGCTGGTTATGTCGCACATGGAAACCAAAGTATTCCAACATTTCCGAACGGAAGCGCCATGCTATATGTGAGACGTCAAATACCACATTACGTTCTACCAGTTCAAGACCTTTGCAGCAGTGCTTTGGAAGTCACTGCTGTACAAGTGCGGCTGGGAAACCGAAGCCTCAGCGTGGCCTCTGTGTATGTGAGCTCTCGCCTGAAGGTCTCGATGGGAGAAATTATCAGAGACCTCTGCAGCCGCTGCCCTAGGATTATATGTGGCGACTTCAACGCGCACCATACTCTCTGGGGCGACAAGGCGACTGATGCACGTGGAAAGCAAATTGTTAGTGCTTTAAACACCGAGGGACTCTGCGTGGCAAATGACAAACAGCCAACGTTTTTTCGACCCCCGGCCTCTTACAGTGTCATTGACTTGACGTTACACTCAACGGACATCCTCGCATCGTCAACGACTAGTAAAGATAGAATGGGCAGTGATCCGTTTCCTGTCTTCGTTAACATTGCTGGATATAGGACCAACGGCCGAAGATCCTGTCGTGTGACGCATTGGGATACGTACAGGGACGGCCTAAGCGAATCATCTGGAAACCTGTTCGCAGACATGCTACGTAGCAAGAGATTGGCTACCTCTGAGCTGAAGCTACCCGACCACTTCCCCGCTCCCGATCTAAAGCTCAAAAATCTATGCGCTGCCCGTAGAAGAGCGGAACGGAAGCTGATGAGGACGAAAGGCAACCCATCAATGAAGACTATATATAACAGGATTAACGCAGTAATTCGACGTTATACAAGGAAACTAAGAAGAGATCAATGGGCATCATTTTGTGCACGCCTACCGGTCTTCACGCCAGTTCCACGGATATGGTGGGTCGTTAATAACCATGCTGGAAACTTTCGACCAAACAAGCCATTTGAAGCCCTAGCATTGAAGTTAGGCAAGTCACTCGCTTGTCTTGCGAATGCCTTCGTTGAAATATACTCTTCCAGACGGTCAGCTGGCACAACCAACCCGTCACCGCCGCTATCGTCGTCTATAATGGATGCTCCTTTCACACTCAGAGAGCTGGAACTAGCTATGAACAGCCTCCAACGTCGCTGTGCGGTGGGACCTGACCTCATCAGTAATCAGATGCTGACTAACCTACCGGTTGAGAGACGGCGTGATTTGCTGGCATTTTTTAACCAAGTCTGGGCCAGTGGGGCTATCCCACATTTATGGAAGGTAGCATGGGTGGTACCGGTTCTGAAGCCTGGAAAGAATCCTGCAGCTCTGGACTCATACAGACCGGTATCACTGACCTCGTGTGCAGCGAAGCTAATGGAGAAGATGGCGTGCACAAGACTCACTTGGTATGTCGAGCAGGGTCGAAAACTACCATCGTGCATTACTGGGTTTCGGCAGCGTCTAAGCGCTCAAGACAATGTGCTGGACCTGCTAAGCCACATAGAACGTTACAGTGCGGATGGCCTGTCTACACTTGCTGTTTTCATGGATGTTTCTAAGGCTTACGACTACGTGTCTCAAAGAGCCATCATCAGCCAGTTGCAAGTTATAGGCGTCACGGGTCATCTCTTGCACTTCATACATACGTTCCTCAATGATCGTCGCATCAGAGTACGTCTTGGCGACACTTTGAGCGATGAAATACGTATATTTCGTGGTGTGCCACAGGGGAGTGTTTTATCTCCCTTATTACTTAACACTGCCATGAGTAGCCTCCCAAGTGTATTAAACCATCGAACACCAGTGACGATATCTATACATGCCGATGATATCTGCATTTGGGTCTCCGGCTACCAGCATCGCCGCCTTGCACGAATAGCCCAGGGAGCAGTAAAAGCCATTCAGGACCACTTGGCAACGATTGGATTATCACTATCAGCAGAAAAATCATCATTCGTACTATTTCCTGGAGTGAAAAGAAAATCTACACGTTTGACGCTGAATTTGGACGGATACCAGATTCGACAAGTCACCAACGTCCGATTTCTGGGCGTTACCCTAGACCACAGGCTACTCTGGCGCCGCGGTGTTGACCACGTTGTGGCGTCATCGTCACCCAGGCTACATGTGCTCAAGCGAGTCGCTGGCATACGCTGGGGCAACGACTCGACGTCTATGCTACGGCTACATACAGCGCTGGTTACCAGTCGAATCCTGTATCAGCTACCTCTGATGTCACCCTCAGACAGCCAATACGAGCGCTTAGAAGCCATCCACAGAAAAGGTATCGGACTTTGCCTTTGAGTCCGTCAGCCAGCGTCAAACAAGAAAGTGCTCTACGAAGCTGAGTCACGCCCTCTACGACTTCAGGCTTCCCAGGCTCTGAAGATCCAGCTCCTACGATTGAGTGAGTCTACGCCCGGTAGAGCGCTCTTACGACGTATAGGTAACAGGCCGCGCTCACATTTTTATGCAGCATTGAACACGCTTCGCGTATTAGGATTGCGCTGCTCGAGACAGAGGGAAAGGATAGAACCATCCTGGACATTCGAGGACATCACATGCAACTTAAGTGTACCACGATTGCAATCAAAGAGCTGCATTCCATCGGCAGAAGCCAAGTCATTAGTCCTGGAACACCTGAACACGATTTACCCGAGTCACCTACAAGTATACACAGATGGCTCTGTCAAGGCAGACGAAGACCGCTGTGCAGCTGCATTCTATATTCCCTCTCTAAGATATACGTGGTCTGGCCGTCTGGACTGTATAGCCTCGTTGACAGTTGTGGAAGGCGCAGCAATAGCTTCTGCTCTGCGCAAATTAAAGACTTTGCCTCCGCAGAATGTGGTTGTCCTTACGGACTCAGAGGCCGCATTACAACAAATATACCGTGGTTTGCCATCCCTCAAGTTCCCACGCAAATCACTAGCGATCGTGAAAGAGCTCAACAACAAAGGCTTCACAGTAAAGTTTCAGTGGATTCCTTCCCACATTGGTATCTCAGGAAACGAAAAAGCTGATGCGCTTGCATACGCAGCGCTCTATCATCCTCCCAAAATCAAGGCCCTAAAGAGTAATCAAATGCAAAAATCTGACATTCGAAATCACTTTGCGTCGCTTTGGGTTCCACCGCATATGCCCTGCGTAACCAAGAGATTGCACCGTGAGGAAGCCACACTTCTATATCGAATAAGGACAGGATCTGCTAATACAGCGGCCTGGTTATTTAAAACGGGGCGAATCAATTCTCCGAACTGTTCGGCATGCAACGAGACAGGAGACATTGAGCACTTTTTGTGGTCCTGCCAGCAATTCCAAGATGAAAGGGACTCTCTCCTGAAGAATCTGCAAAGCAAGAACCTTCCGCATGCGTGCCTGCAACACCTTATATTTCCCGCGGGATCAGTTACAGCCCGAAAAGAAACTTCACGTCTCCTCATCGAGTTCTTAAGAGAGACTGGTTTGATGGACACATGCTGAAACCCTTCAGCGGTATTGTGCGAGACGCTCGGGCGGAGCAATTGCCGGCCTTGTTCGCCAGGCTAAACTCGCCTGTGGCTACAATTCATCATCACCACCACCACCATCAAATAGAACGACAGAAAGTTGAGCTAGTTGGTAAGGATTCATTATGCAAAAAAGAGGTGAGGTGTGCAGACAGGACACAAGAGTAGAGACGTGGACACAGGTACTCAACTGGCACGTGGTGATACCATTCCTGAGCTTGCGCAGATGAGTTTTGTGTCTTCTTTCTTTTTTCACCTCAGTGCTTCCTTCAGTTGACGGCATTCGTGTTGTCCACTTCTCTACTCTTGTGTCCTGTCTGCACGCCTCATCTCTTTTTTTCCATAAGGAGTCAAATATGGCGGCGCGACCACACGCGGAGTTCTGCTAACAGGACGACTACCTAACTGGCCGCGACAAGGTAATCGAATTCCGTTGTGTAGGGAACTAGGGAGTAATAAAGGTCTAAGAAGTGACCGTCTTGGTTTAGACATGTAATGCGCTCTGACATGTATTGTGCTCCCATATCGGCCGCCAGTCATGTAAATAAACAAAATAAACCAGTTTCTCGCTTCGTTCTACCTTCCGACCTCGCCTGCTCAACAGCAAACAAGTCTCGCAGTAGATACGGACAACGGCGTGGTTCCGCTTAGCCAGCTTAGTGCAACGCACTGGTTTTGCACAGGCCAGCTGTCATGTTCTAGGCACCACGGCGTCGTAGGCAAGCGACGCTCGGAGTGACGCCCGAGACCGCACCAGAAATCACAGATCCATATCACAACAGTGAGGGGGGGGGGGGGGGGATTCACTTTTCACAGGTGATGGCACCACATGCTCCCGTAAATTGGGCTCTAATGACTTGACTCACGGGACAACCGGCGTTTATTTTCGTGTGGCATAGTGGGCATTATATGCTTGGCCCCTCAGGTGTGTCATCGGCGTAGACAGATATGTCCTTTCTTCTGTAAGCCCTCCCCCTCGACCCCGTGAGATTGGGGTCAGCTCGAAGCCATACATTGCTTAGAGCATTAGAACCTGACAGTCGTCTGGAAAGGTTTTCTGGTAGGGGGGAGAGGGTTAGATAGTTGTGATTGTCTCTACGAGCGTCTTCTATTCTGATTCTGGGGTTCTTGTTTCCGAACGTGCGCCTTTGGGGTCCACGGGTGCAGGGTGGATGAGATGGGAGATCACAGCAGGCGAAGTGAGATAATTGTTCTTCCATCGCTGCTGGTCGGAATGCGTGAGCTCGCGCACAGCCTAATGCTGACCATTGTGTGACCTGCGCTCCAATGCATGCTTACATGTATGCTTTCATGAGCTTTTAGTTCTTGGCATCTCTTATTAATGCATGTCGCGGTTGCGAAGGTTGTCGATCTAGCCCTTAGCGTCATCAGTGCTTCATGGCTCTCCGTGTAGACGGCGAACTTGGAGCCGTGGAGGTGCAGGGTACCGATTGCTTCTGTCGCCTCACGTATGGCTTCGGGCTCAAATTGGGAGTTGCTCCTATCCAGGTTCTGGATATGGCTTTCAGGGACTGTCTCTACACTGTTGCAGGCCGTCGTCGCAAAATGCTTGCCCTGGAAGTTGAGTTGTGCTACATACCTATAAATGACCTGTCGAGACTCTTCATTACCTATATTTGGGTCCTCACAATCTTTCATTTTCTATGCCATTTCCTCCTGCCATCTCTTCCTCTGGTTAATGGGTTCAATTATGTGACCTGAAACTCTTGAAACTCTTCCGACGTTGGCATTAGGCTGGCAAATGGGGAGAGGTCACTCGTAGCTTTTCCAAGCCTCTCCATGATGAGTGGACCATTTTGAGAGTATTTTAGATGAGCTTGAAAGTTCGCTTTGTGTTGCTGTGGGCTGTTCCTAATCAACCACGTATTTGATGTGCGCGGTAGTTCATCTATAGGGGTGTATTTGGGAAGCTCGGTACTTGAGCTGGAAGTTTCGTTGCGTAAGGTCTCTAAATGCTTCATATTTCGCTCAGTCAGCATGTAGCAATTTTCTCCGTATGTGATCTTTGAGACCAGTGTTGGTTGTACGATACGCCATGGAATGTCGGTTCCAGCTCCCCCAATTCCGTGAGAAATTCGCTTTATTAAATCAATAAATTTTCTCCGCTTAAATTTAAGTCCTTGATCCGTGTATGCGCGTTCCGTTTCTCATTGTGGGGGGACGCCCGAAACGTTTATCTATCCTGCTGGCTCTTCCGTATCGGTTCCCCTTCAAACTGAAGAATGATGGGCGTCATCTGTTCTGGTTTGTGTAGACTAAGTATTTTGTGTTCTAAGATGGAATAATTCCCACCGGAGAAAGGAATGGTTGAATGGCGTTCAACATGAATAAAATTGAATCCCGACACTCTGTGGGACCTGCATAATATTGTGTATATGTACTTGTCTTGGTGTCATTTGCAGCATATATGCAAGGTGCTAGTGGCAAGAGCATTAGCGGCTCAGAAAATGTCTCATGACACGCATTCATGCTGAACTACCTGCGACCTAATAGTATCTGTAGAGAAGGTAGTTTTTTTTTCGAAGGCGCCAGTATGCTCTACGTGGTGGTATCGCCCAAGGGCCAGCACACCAGTCAGACACATGCAGATGAATACAATTACGCGCGGAGCACCGGAGGGTTTCTTTGTGCAAGAGCACACTGTCCATTGGGAAGAAGCTAACAAGAGGCTGTGGCTTTTGGACTTCCGCTTGGTGACAGGTTGTACCTGTCCTGTAAGACAGGTGCAGGCCGGCTAGGCCACATTACCTGGACGGGGCCTTGACATTATTCGACTACCCAATGCGCGTCATAGGCGATACCTAGGGAGCCGGTTAATTCATGTAGCTCTGGAACATCGTGCGTGGAGTCTGTTTATACAGCAGCCTACCAGGCAACAGGTAGGGCAGCTATATGACGTAGTTACAAAAGTTTTTCTATAAAAAACTTTCCCTAACCTACTTCCCTTTTGCGTGCAATAAAAAACTTCACACACTACTATGCCTGCATCTATATGGAAATATATCTAGGTCTTTCCTAACAGTTACTTTTGTTTCACCTGTCAGATCACTGACGAAAGCGGGAGCGTGGAGCCAATGGGGTTCATTGCAGGTAATAACTTTCTGACTGTTAGAGGCAAACGCAACATATACCGACCAATGCTTCAAGAAATACTTACGGTGAATGTTCTCATCGTACGCGGTCGTTAAGTAAAGGAATCAGCTGTTGAAATAAAGGTGGAACACGATTCAAATGGCACTGACTACCGCTTCATCCTATTCAGCCTCTGGTAGGGGCAATGTAACAACCGTGGAGACAGTCATATTGGAGATCACCATATAACGGGTAACAAAGTAGCTGAAAAGTTTTAGTTCAGTGTCGGCTCAGCATGAGAGATTATACAGGAGCATCTACACATGCGAAATGTGTCGGAGCATTTGGTTCTTCGATTGCTTTCTGCTTTTCACAAGGAAGGCCAAGTGACCTGCAGCCGTCAACATTTGGCTACGTGCCTTAAGACTAAGATGACTTTTTTGTAAGACTGATCACGCTGGAATAATATGGGTGTATGTTTTGACCTCTAACCTAAATTCTAGTATAAACAATGGAAGTACTAGGACTCCCATTACCCCAAAAGGCGCATGTGCAACTTTCAGCTAGCACGGTGATGGGGATTTTCTTTTGAGATGACCGAAATATGGTGATGAAAGATTTCATGCCGAAAGACGCCACCATATCGGGGATCTATTACGCTGACAAATTAATGGAAGCTATCAAAATCAGCAAGCGCGGCATGCCATCTAAAGGTGTCCTGCTCCTGAAAGACCATGTTCCTGCTGGCAACGCGTATGTCGTGCAAATGAAAACACGCCTCTGTAGATATGCAATTATTCGTCATACTTCGTGCTCCCCTAGCCATGCACCCTCAAATTTCCATATTTTTTTCATATATAAAGGTATTTTTGAAAAGCAGACAATTTTCTCATGACACACTCAGCGCCGAAATCAAATCAAGGCTCCAAGTCCGGCCTAAAATCTTCTTCAAGAGTGGTTTTCGCGCCTGCGTTAACGATGTCAGAAGTGCATGGCTGTCGGTTGATGCTATGTAGTGAAAGGCAAACAAATACGTTATAATGAGATTTAATTAAAATAGATAATTTGTCTAGCAGCAGCCTACCAGCAGCTAACAGTCCTACCTATCTTGCAACCACAACATTGATCGTCGTCGTCGTCGTCTTCGAGCTGCCACCGAAAACACGAGGCGCATCTGCTTCATTACATTGGCGCCGGATGTGAAACGGAGCCATCTTGGCTACTCAGGGAGCAGACAGGATGAAGGGGCTGTAATGTGGCCTGAGGAGGCTAACTAGCACTGCCTCGTGACCCCGACAACGAAAGACCGGTGATGGGGCGACGGGCTCAGTTCACTAGTGAGGTGCCGTCGATGATCCGGTAAGGACCGGGGTAGCTCATAATTAGTCTAGAAAAAATCGCATGTGTGTGAGGCGGTATCCAAAGTCAAACAAGGAAACCGAGAGGGAAAGTGGGTGTCGCCTGATAACTGTAACATCTTGTCTTCTGACGCCCCTGATCCTCGTTGGTCAGCGAAGGAGCCAGCTGGCCGCAATCTTCAACGTATCGGGCAACCTGAGAAATTGCAGTGCACTCAGAGGCGCCAGGTCGTTAAGGCAGGATAACATCCAGTGGACACGAAGGCCCACGTACGTACAAGATAAAAAAACAAACTAGTGGTAGTCGCTTGCGTCGAGGTGTGATAAGCGAACGTAACGAACGGCAGTACCGTGTTCCAGTTGATGCGGCCGGACGAGACGTACATCCTCAACATGTTGCCCAATGTTCGTTTGAACCGCTCCGTGAGGCTATTCGTTTGCGGGTGATACGAGGTCGATTTCCGGTGAATGATGTTGCACTTCCGAAGGCGGGATTGTATTTTGACAAGATACGACCCTTATCGCTGAGTAGTTCTTCAGGAACATCGTGGATAATGACGAAGTTACGAAGAATGAACAACGCAACGTCGCGCATGGTCACGGCGGGAAAGGCCGTGGTGTAGGCGCAGCGCGTCAGGTGATCAACGCCAACAATAATCCAGCGATTTCCACATCAACTGTATGGAAGCTGGCCATAGAGGTCGATGCGGTAAAGTCAGCAACCTGCGTTCCCCAACCCTGACACCGGCATTGTAACAAGCCATCCGCGCCCAAGTATTTGACACACTTCCCCTCGACCGCCCGCCAGCACCTGCAACGGTACTGCTATCCTATGTTGACCACCCTACGCTATTCGCCTCTCCGGCGGCACAGCTCTCTTCTGCCAAGTACCCGTCGAGGGTCACACGTTCGCCGCTCAATTGCACGTCCCAGGAATTACACGTCCCAGCACCAATGCATCGGAATCCCCTTGCTGCCGTTCTATGGCACTCACCCTTGCTTCTTCGTCAGGCCGACACATGGCGCAAGCCAGACAACAGGCCTATTGCAACTCCTTCGGCATTGCTGGTCACGTTGTACGTTCTTGTCCTCGTAAGATGTCCTCGAACCATGGTTCCTTCGACCAGTTTCGCTTCATTAAAATGCCCACTTTTGTGCTCCTCCACCGACAGGAATTGGGTATGGGGCAATCTCTCTTGAACGTCCTTCGTCAGTTAAGCATTCGTGAAGTTACCAGCCTCGTATTTTAAGTACCTTGGAAGGGAAGTTGCTGGTGTAACCGAGAGGCCACAATCGAGACTAGCTAGCTTGGCCTGGTCAACGCTTTATTAGCAAATGATTTGTCGACATTTTCCGCCTGATCTCTGTTCACCAAATATTTCTCAGGCCTTACGTACTGGGGGAATGAATTTTAACCGATTTAATTCAAAAGACGAAATCCGTGGTGCAGAAGTTTGATGCTGCAGCACTGTCGATCGTAATCATTAAGCTCTTTGAGTTATCATTCGATCATCGTCCAGCTGCCGCCATCATTGTCGCCAAGAGTGCGTGAAGCTAGGCAAGCAATACTGTCGTGTAAAGAGACGTGCACTACTTTCTATGCAGTTTCTCTTATAGTTTCGCCTAGATCTGTGGGCACCTGTACTAGAACAATATCGTTGGCAGTCATCGTTCCCCGCTGTGCTAAGTTGGGTGCATTAGCCGGTGACCAAAGGCTGGCTTCATTCAAATGCTATGAACACCATTTCTCCTACACTATGTGAGTGCTGAAATATGTCTTTGCAGCGCATTCCTAAACGAGGGCGTAAATTCTTTAGATAGTGGTTGAGGCCCACTCTTTATGAGCGACTGATCTGTGCCGTGATTGGGAACGTCGTTTTCCAAAACATGCTTGTTTATTAGACGCTGGTTGATTGGCAGCGTTGATCATCAGACCTCGACAACGAGACGTTTCCCAGAAACTCTGTGAAAAACTCCACCAAAAAGCGCGGTAAAAGAAAGAGATCGCACGAACTCTGCAAGTAGCCCATGCCAGCAGCGTTAGACACCCAACTAATTGCCAACCCACTGAACAAACAGAGGTGCGTCAATTGGCAGAGGTGCGTCAACTAGCTGAGGTGCCACTAATTTTGGTGAATTTGTTGTGCTATTGACCCCCTTCGTAGTGTCGCTTTGATTATGATCATAATGTGCCCGCTGTATGCCTTCCTTTCCATGTGGCGCTCATTGAAGTAACTCACGTCTGTTCTTGCGCTATTTCGCCACGAAAGTAGATTAACAGCATCTTGAGATAACCTGATTGCAGTGTCACTACATGATTCGCTTCAATGGTATAGAAATCTAGCGAAAACGGGCGGTATTTAAGCAGATACATTGGGCTAACAGGCGTGCTTCCATAATGATGTGGTTGTGTGTTTCAGTTGAACATATACGGTGCTCGTCAATCCCGCACTTATGAGAATATTTTACCTTGCATAAATCTTTGAACGTGATTTATTGAAAAAAATGAAAATCAACTGCCTCATATTTTGCTTTAGCCTCTCATCCTGCAACTCTTCACCGACGACCCTGACTCGTCGTGAGGGTATGGATGACGCCTTGGGTTCACTTAGCATCCGTGTGTCGTCCAGTTAGTATAAAGCCGCATCAGCTTTTTGAGTCGCAACGAATGCGAAGTCTAGATCGACCCTCTGTGTGACACCTGACTGCCGATCATGGTCCCTAATCGTAGGAACTGGATGGCAGGTCTGGGATATGCCTGATGTACCTTGGTACGCGTTCAACTTAGAGCACTGGCCTATTACATAAAGAGCTACATAAAAGATTATGTCCTTGGATCAGTGCTGGAAGATACTGCGCCGGGCAGGGTGTGACTTAGCATGGAGCTGATTCATTTGTACTACTGCTTGATTGAACAATGAACTGCATATGTTTATTAGACAACAGCAAGTAATTAGGAGTTCAAAAAGATCATAAAGCTTAATATTTATCTTACCTTTTGCTGAATCGTCGCCACTTTCTTTTTCTTCAAGCCCAGCCGTTGCGGCTTCGCGATTGATGTTGCGTTGTTCAAGTCCAGCTGAAAAGTTTCTGAGCTTCCATTTTTCAGGTGAACAGGGATATTGACTAAGAGTTGAAAAGGACTCCGTATGCCATTCTCAACATCCCATATGAACTTCTCCTTACAAACTCCACTCTCGGTCTTTTTAGGACCATTGCAGTCATCGTCTTGCTGAAATCTGTCAACAGTGCCGAAAATTGGATGCCTGCAACAGTAAACAACAAAAAAGTTAGCTAAGTAAGGCGCCCTTTAGCACAATTTTCCTATCTAAGTAGCTACCTATAGATAGCTTTATATACCATGCAAACCAGTTTACATGCCATCATTAACAAATAAAGTTTAACGACGCCACGACAGCTATTTGTTGTTAACATCGTAATTTATTTGTAATTATTTAATAATTATTTTCAGTGTATATGAACAAAAACAAACATCCCGAATGACGTATGTCATTCCGTGAGCCCCTATGATGCGTATCGTAACGCGACTTCTGGGGAGCCCCGGAATCGTTGAGGCAAGCTCGGACAATCTGACGGGCATGTGCTGTCATAGAAATTGCGTCGCGGGCATAAGCGGTGTGCGACTGTGCGACTTGTAGAAGTACAGTGTCCAAGGGCGAAACGGGATCCCGGCCAAACAGTAGATAAAATGGTGGGTAACCAGCAATGTCATGGCGGGACGAATTGTACGCGAAGGTGACATATGGCAGAGCAACGTCCCAGTCCTCGTGGTCCAGAGAAACGTATATAGCTAACATGTCGGTAAGCATACTATTCAGTCGCTCTAAGACCGATAACGTACAGTCGCCCAAATCTTTAACTGGTGTGCGGGAGCGGCGGCTTTTCCGTGCGTCAGCGCCGTTTGACGGGGCGAGGCTGAAAACAGTCTGAGGCTAAGCGCATGCGGACAAAGCGCGCTCAGCTGGGCCCATCGTCTACTAGGCAGTTTCCAGCCTCGCCACGTCATACGGCGCTGACGCCCGGAAAAGTCGCCGCTCCCGCACACCAGTTAAAGATTTGGGCGACTGTACGTCGATTTTGGGTATTGAAGAGGCCCTGTAAAATTTGTCAAAACAGTAAATGAAAACTGTTGAGGTAAGCAATTGGCCCCGTGAACAGCTCGGTGAAGCATTCATTACTTTCGCGGAATACAAAATTTTTTAAAGATTCCTCATAACTTTCTTAGTTTCTTCAAAGCCATGAATGTTCATTGGATATGGCATCGCAATCGGTACACATTCTGTCTATTGGCCACATTTCTGCGTCTTTCATTAGTAAATTATGGCACCTGTTGCAATGTTCCTACGGTTCTAGAACTAATATGCAGAGCCTTCATCGGGTTTTTGCAGTGTTTATATGAATGAAAAAGCAGGAGGAAAATTTTCTGCCTTGTCCGCAATGGTGGCTTGAGTTTCTCGCATTTGTTTCTGAGCCAGCTTCTAAATCGACTTTCGTACCTTAGAGAAGTTCAAGATCCTTTCTTGCGCACAGCCTACCAAGTACTGCCGGCCAGTGCTTTACCCCAATTTGTCGTACCCCAGTTGCTCATAGTAGTCATGAAAGGTCGACTACAGGATTACATGAAATGAGTTGTTGAGTCGTGTCGCTTCCTGTAGGCCGGATTTTTTATTGAATACTTAAGCATAGCTTCGGTAAAAAATTGTAGAAGGATTTATGTTATATTGTTCTCCCAATTACATTGTGCCTCACTCAGTCCTCCTGGGGAACATGGCGAAAAGGCTGAAACGTGTAAAAACACGCCTGTTTATCCTACGGTAATATCTATATTTCAAAATTACACGCAGGTTTTTTTCCCAGTTAAAGCACGGCTGCATGAAAAGCAATTCTTCGTTACGGGGGCGACCACTATTCCTTGTGCTGCAAACCAGAAACAACTGAGCTCGTATTCCTGCAATGCTGGGATGGCGTGTTGTTCTGGGATGCCCTGCAAACGATCTTAAATGAGGATTTCCCTTTGGACGCACAGAGAATAAAGTGCTTAATTATGCATAACGAGAGTAGCTCTCCATGTGATATTACGGCGTTACTGGTTCCGCATTGCATTTGGACATCATGCATGGCTGTTGCCATGCAGACATTGATACTCGTCCTGCTATAGAGTACTCTCGCAAACCTCTGAACTTATTACTGGAAATGGAGAAAAGTGCAAAAGGGTCTACCTGATGGGGTGCCCGAGTGCAATCTTTGTTACATAGTGTCGCGATGCAGAACAGGACATGAACATCAGTTCTTGGCTGTATGGACGACGGGCCTGGCTCGTTGGGAGCAATCTCGTACGACACATCTGAAAGCTGTCGCAGGATTCGGTAGGGACTTCAATATCGCGACGGAACTTTTTCCGACAGGCCCATACGACGAGAGGGTGACCACGGGACCCCGAGGAAGCCAGCTATATACCGAACGCCCCTATGATGCGCATCGTAACGCGACTTCTGGGGAGCCCCGGAATCGTTGAGGCAAGCCCGGACAATCTGACGGGCATGTGCTGCCATAGAAATTGCGTCGCGGGCATAAGCAATGCGCGACTGTGCGACTTGTATAAGTACAGTGTCCAAGGGCAAAACGGGATCCCGGCCAAATAATAGATAAAATGGTGGGTAACCAGCAATGTCATGGCGGGACGAATTGTACGCGAAGGTGACATATGGCAGAGCAACGTCCCAGTCCTCGTTGTCTAGAGAAACGTATATAGATAACATGTCGGTAAGCATACAGTTCAGTTGCTCTAAGACCGTTAGACTGTAGATGGTAAGCAGTGACTATTGATGACCACTACCGCATAAGGGGAGGATATCATCAATGACCTTTGAAAAGAAGTAGCGTCCGCGATCCGTGAGGAGCTGACGTAGAGCACCGTGGGGCACGATGATGCTGTGTAAGAGCAAATCCGCGACGTCAGTGGCGCAACTTATAGGCAGAGCTCCCGTAATGACGAAGCGCATGGCGTAATCAGTTGCAACCGCAGCGTATTTGTAACCCTTAGTTGAGCAAGGGAAAGGGCGAAGTAGGTCGAGTCCCACGAGAAAGAGAAAGAAAGGCTCAGTGAGAATATCGATGGGTTGTAAAAGCGCAGCTGGAGCCATGGGAGTAGGCTTCCGGCATTGGCACAGGTCGCAAGCAGTCACATACCAATGCACAAAGCGTTAGAGGTCGGGTCAGAAGAAACGGCGCCGGATTCGGTCAAAGGTGCCAGTAACACCGAGATTCCCAGCGGTGGGCGCGTCATGGAGTTGTTGAAGCACGGGTCTTTGAAGGTGCCCCGGTACGACCGGCAGCAGGTCAGCACCATCAGGGAGCAAGTTGCGTTTGTATAGGACTCCGTCGGAAATACAGAAGAAACGATGGGGATAATCAGGAGTTGGTAAGTTTAACCGATCCATGATGGTTCACAGAACGAGATCACGGTGCTGTTCATCGCCAATGTTGAGGAAGCCTGAGATGGGCATAATGCTGGTGATGGGTTTGAGGTCTGTGGCTTCCGGTGGGTCAACAGGGTGACGGAACAAGCAATCGGCGTCCTCATGTAAACGGCCGGATTTGTACACTGCAGAGAAAGTGTACGCTTGTGAGCGCAATGCCCAACGCACAAGACGCCCTGTAGGGTCTTTCACCAAGGAGGGCCCGCAGCGCCCGTGGCGGTCGCTAATTACGCCGAAATGGCGACCAAATAGGTATGGGCGAAACTTCGCTAACGACAAAACCAACGCTAGGCACGTTCATCCCATGATAGAAAAGTTGCGCTCTGCTTTGGACCGAAGACGTCTTGCGTAAGCGATAACGCACTCGTGAGCACGCCCAACCTGGGCAAGAACAGCGCCAATGCCATGATGACTAACCTCTGCACGGTTTTCAGTGGCTGCTGAAGGGTCAAAGTGGGCTAAAATGTGGAAGCTCATCAAGAGTCTGAGGAGTGCTGTGAAGGCTTCGCCCTGCCGCTGACCCCACACGAAAGCGATGTCGTTCTTCAAAAGCTCGGTTAGAGGGCGAGCAATGTCAGCCAAATTTGGAACAAAGCGACGAAAGTACGAACCTATGAAGTCTATGAAGCTGCGAATGTCGTTAACCGAGCACTGTACAAGAAAGTCTTGCGCGGCTCGAACTTTGGCCGGGTCAGGTTGAATTCTATTGGCGTTTGCAAGGCACCCGAGAACGGTTATTTCACGATGACCGAAGTGACACTTAGACGACTTGAGCTGAAGTTTGAAGCATGAAACACAGTAAGGACAGTCGCGAGACGCTCAATGTGGGTTTAAAATGTTGGAGCAAAAGCGATTACGCGATCGAGATAAGACATACAAATGGCTGACTTCAAGCCTCGGACAAGGGCATCCATCATCTTCTCCAACGTCGCGTGGGCATTGAAACCCCGAAGGGCATGACCCTGAATTGAAGAGTCTATCAGGCATAATAAAGGCTGTCTTCTCGCGATCCTTTCTATAACAGCGATCTGCCAGTAGCCCGAGGAGAGGTCAATCGATGAAAAATATTTCGCCCCATGTAGGCAGTCAAATGCATGATCGATACGAGGCAATGGACACGTTCTTTTTGGAGATGTTGTTCAGAGGCTGATAATCAACATAAAATCTCCAGGTGCTGTCTTTTTTCTTAACCAGGACAGCTGTTGAGGCCGACGGACTAGCGGAAGGCTCGATGATGTTCTTCCCGATCTTCATGACTGCGCTTTGATTGATGCTGCGCTCTGCAGCAGACACGCGGTACGGGCGGCGATGGACGGCACTTGCGTTCCCGGTGTGAATCCGATGAGTGACTACGGCTGTCTAGCCGAGCGGGCGGCCATCGAAATGAAAAATATCGTGGTAACTAAACAGAATACGCCTAAGGTCTTGAGTTTGAGCTGGAGAGAAGTCGGTAGCGATCATTTTATTGACGTTGTGGTAGGGTGACGAAGCCGAAAGGGAACACGTGATGATAGGGCTGACATAGGTCGAAATAGTGGGCGCGAGCGGATATATCTAATACCCATGCACAGGTATCAGACGGGCCACTGTCATGTTACCGGGAAGAACATGTGCAACAGACCCAAAGTACTGAACGGGAAGTCAAGTAGAATTATCGAGAATGGTGACAACGGTACTTGGGAGCACGACACTATGCTGTAGAATAACGTCGACAAGCCGAGAGACGATGTAGTCGCGATCAGGAACATGTGGTCGAGCGTTAAAAGGTACTGTAGTATCGGCTTGAGGTGGCAACCGGGCCAATTTGGCAGAACAGAAGGACGGACGATGTGCATCAGAAACATAATAGCTGTCCGATGGAAGGTCCAACTGCATGACATATGTAGCGCAATCTATTAGGGCAGAATATATAGGTCGAAAGAAAGTACAGCACCAAAATGAGGTCATGCGGACAGCGCTCTAACACAATAAACAAGACGGTGGTTTGACGGCCGGCAATCGTTACTCGTACTGTAGGCATGCCATGAACCGGTGGCGTACGGGCAACGCGTGCTGTGGACGGTACGGCAGGCGTGAGGACCTTTGAGTCTTTTGGGAAGGGTGGCACTCATTACAGACATCTGCGCACCGGTGTCGATGGAGGGACTTGACTGGGACTCCATCCACCTCAACGCCTAATATAGTTCCAAGGAAAGGCAATGCGACCAGAGGATTTGCAGGCTGGGTCGTTGATGCAGTGACACCTGCGGGAGCTGAACCGGCTAGTTTTCCTGTGGCACGAACGCGAGGGACGAAGAACGGCGGGCCTGCGGCGAACAAGACGTACGACTTCGGTGTGATGGTGACCGGTTGGTTCGGAGGGCCGTAGGTACGTTTTCGGTATTCGTAGGTGAAGGACGCACTGAGAAACGTGGAGCACCTTAATCTGGGCGGTCGGAAGGGAAGCTCGCCCTAAGGAACGATGACCAACAACTGCAGCAATGACGAGTGATATGTCCAACACGCGAGCAGTTGAAACAAATCGGTCAATCGTCCGGTGTTTTCCATTTGGCTGGATTACGACGGCGAGTTGGAACCGCTGAAAACGAGGAAGCACTAGTTGGACGGGGCCGGTGCTGACTTACAGTGGCATCACGAATTGGGCAGAGAGACGGAAGGCCTAAATTTGCCGTTTCTTGTATGACAACGGCCTTTATAAGTGAGAGAGAACATGCGTCGCCTAGGCAATGCTGACGGGGAAGGGCGGGAGACATGGCTTCAAGCTCGCGAAGAAATAACCGCGTCAAATTTTCTTATTCAGACAGAGGAGGTCCACGGGGCCCTTACACGAATACGTCGAAGCTGTATTTAGCCTGTTGAACTGCTGCGTAATGCGGCGACTCTTAACCCATCCGAAATTGCGGCACTCTTTGATGAACGCGTCCACCGAGTCATAGTTCTCGCAGATAAGCACGTTGAATGCGTCATCTGCTGTGCCCTTCAGTATGTGGCCAAGCTTGTTGATGTCGTTCATATCTTTGTGAACTTTACGACAGAGCGCAAGGACATCATGAATATACGCCACCTAAGATTCTGTTGACGTTAGTGCATGGGTCGATAGCTCCTTCTTCGCTGCCAGCTTACGGTCAAAGTGCTTTCCAAAGAGGTCTAGGAGCTTCTGTTTTGCAGATGTCCCAACTCATCATGTCGTATTCATGGGTCTCGTACCATGCTAGCGCTGTGTCTCGGAGGGAGATTATCACATTCGCCAGCGTTAGGGTTGCGTCTCCCCGATTCTTTTCGATTATACCAGGAAATCCAGTCTTCAACGTCCGTACCATCGATGCCATTGAAGGGCCCTGGGTCTCGCGGCTGGCACAACACGACGGAGGTAACAGTCTACGGCACCGAAGGTAGGCGGTCGGTCATTGGGCACTTTGGCTGTCAATGATCCTGTCAGGGCTCACACGGCGACCACTGCGGAGCTCCGTGTTGGTGCCCCGCCCTTCCACCAAAATGTTTCGAGGCGGAGCCAAGCACAAATGTTGTTTATGCAAGGCGAATGCTGAAGGCACCAACTGACACTAGAACATGGGGGTCGAAGCGCCCCAGCAACAACAGGTACTTCTTCGTCGTCGCCTCTTGTCTGCATGTCCTGTTCTGCTTCGCGACACTGTCTCCCCTATAACGCCCTACGTGAGTGCCTTTGCCGGGCCATAATCGCTTGCACCGGGTCGGCGCTCGAACCCCGGTGGCCTAGGGTCGCAATGCAGAACAGGACATGCAGGCAAGAGAAGATGACGAATAAGGGCTGTTGTCGCTCGGGCGCTTCGTCCGCCATGTTCAAGCGTTAGCTTGTGCCTTCAGCATTCGCCTTGCATAAACAACGTTCATGCTTGTCTCCGCCTTGGAAAGTATCAATTGTAAAACGACAGTTTTATCCCAGCGTCTTTGACAATTATACTGTTATAGTAAAGAACAAAAGGAAGGCATCCATGGCGTAATGGTTTTAATATAAGGCTGCAATACTAAACATCGTGTGCTTAAATCCTGCCGTCGGATAATTTTGTTGCTGGTGTCTAATTACTTATAAAGCAGCGCATTGTTTAAAATGATGGATTTTGCAAGGCTATGAAGCCGTTGGAAGCCAGAAGGACGAAGTTTAGGCAAATATATATGTTATCTATCCCTCCGATGTTGCTTACAAAATATCGCGTGGGAGCTTCGTACGCCCAGTAGCAGGTGGCGATAAGCGAGCAGAAATAAATCTGTATTCACCGAAACTCACCTATTCCAGCCTAGATTGTGACACGGGTGTTTTGGGTCATGAAACGGAATGATGAACAGAATGGAAGAGTACATGACATCGCGCGCCTAGTCAAAGAAGCTACACATTTAAAAGGTTAGTGTTTGTGCGTGGTGAGCGTCCGAAAGGTGCGAGCACTTGTTCGCGTCATTGCTTCACGGCTACATGTACAATTTACTCAAATAGCATTCCACAAATTAGGGGCAGTAACGTCTGTCGGCCGACCTGAGGCTGAGACCTGCTCAGCGTGTCTTGGGATAAAAACAAATGAGAGTTCTGCTTGTAAGTCGGGGTGCACCTTTCTTTTTATAGTTACCTGATATGTGTTATATGGCACTCTGCGTCTCTAGACTGGTGCTTGTTCGGGTTCACAGTATGACGACAAGGAAGCGCTAGGTTAGATGGAGGGCCCGTGCTTGGGAACACAGCAGACACCCGCCACCCATAGGAATTATCAAACCTCGGCGAAACCTGAGTAGTAAATAACAACCAATCGGACAAAGTTGCGTTTCTTTAAGCAGGTCTCCGAAATTTTGCGTAGGTTTTCTTTCAAGCAATGTCCCTTGTAATTGTATAAATACATGGCGTGGAAACTGATCGAGCCAATAGTAATTGAATTTAGCTGTGTGCACAGGGTGAGAAAGCAAGGTAGCGGTGCTGTGGCCAGGTCGAAAATCTGGAAAAAGCGCTTTTTTCCAGTCGTTACTAAATTCCTTGCGAGAAATTAAAGTCACAACTCGCAGCGCTGAATGCGAAAAGAGCATAGAGCATTTTCTGCTTACACTGCGGAACTAAAGCACGCTATCAAAACGACATGTCTCCTCCCAGCATAACAAGTGTCATTATCAACTTCAGACATTCGGAGATACTTATCGTTCTTGCTGCTGGTGCCCGCGGGCAAAAGTACATTCAGCGATGATATTTCTGCGGCTTCAGGCACTAATACTGGGCAGAAAACACAACTATCTAAACCAAGGAGAGTGTGGCGGGAGGCTAGTTTGTAAGACTGCGTACGTCCTGTCTTCTACTCCGGTGTCTCGTCCCTAGGGCAGTTCAAGTTCCCAAAAATATATTCAAACCAATTGGAGCTTAAGCATAAGTCATTAATTTGGTCAAGCGCCTGCCCACACCATGTATACATGCTCCGCCATTTTAAATGCCAGCAACGTATTTAATATATATCAAGAGGAAGCAATGGTCTACTTGCGGGAATAAAGAAATCGTCCCGAGTAGTGTTTGGAACAAGCAAGCTTAATATCAATCGACCTTTCTCAAAGCGTAAGATTCTTATCCATGTCGGTCTCAGATGCGCGTCATGTGCCCCTATATGGAAACGGTGAAATCGTGCAATGCCGTCTTTACCCCGCGAGGACACGCATAACGGTACACTAGAACAGTCTTTCGGCATCCATCTTTTACTCTTTTTCGGGCTTTTGCGGGGCGGCATCAACACGACTTGAGAACTACGAAGCATCCAGCGCGTGCCGTTACAGGAGAGCCTCTTTCGCTTCAAGCCTGAACCTGTATCGGCATTTTTTCGGCGTGGCCCCGCGGTAGCGAGCGATTACTTAGAGTAGCGATATATTCGTAGTAAGCTTCGACACAGTGAAGCACTTGAAAAGGCTCGAGTTTTGCGGATGAATACCACAGAATATGTTAAAGGGCGCTTGCTTAGTTTTCGGCATACTTCAGCGAGTGACAGAAGAGACCCTGTACTTCCGAAAGGTATAAGAGAACTCTCCTATACAGCTTCGATGTTTCTTTTTGCTTGACTGGCTCAGCTAGGCGTACACCTGCGAATATTGTTAAACATTCTTACGGTGGTACCTACGACGAAGGCTACCACTTAGACTCTGTTGTAATTTTATAATAGCTTTCCCTAGATTTAACAAATGCGTCGTTTCTTTAGCGACAAGTGTTTATGTATAACGCCTGGTGAAACTGTTTGGCGAAGCGTCCGTAGAATAGACGACACATTGGTGACTTCCAAATTAAGTTCCTTCAGAAATGGCTTTCTAGAACGCTACAATCAGGTGGCAGAATGAGGCTGTATGGCGCTTGGGTTCATCGACAACGATGAAGGAACGGCAATTTCCAGTCACGGAGACCACACGATGGGATTGACAGCGCCGAAAGGTTCTCATTAAACTCCTTATCCTTTATTAAACCATGTCTCCCGATGCTACCGGTGCTGCATGATCCCCTAAATGTGTTTGATTGGTCCTTATTCACAAGTTCAAAATTAAGTTATCGAGACGTATTGCAATAAGTATTATGGTGAGATTTATATTGACGAAAGAGCGGCGCACATATCGGAGCAGCTGGCCTCGTTCAAGCAAATCGGAACGCAGCACTGCCGTTCCTCAAAGCTTTAGGACAAACAGGAAATGACGGCAGCTTTTAGGGGAATAAACAGGCGGAAATGCACTATATTGCCCACATAAGGGTGACGTACACAGCGTTTACCCTTTAGAATGAGTAAACACGTTGCTGCGGATTGAGCTATCTCTTCACGAGTCCCGAGAATTATAGAAATTTGCTGGAATAATGTAGAATAAGTGTACATTTGTGCTAAGAAAATCAAGTTACCCGTCTTTTTTCTTGAACCATTGCAAAGTCCGAAGTTAAACACAAATTTGCAGCGGTGATCTTTACTTTTTCCGTAAATATTTGAGCAGAATAAAAGCCACCTTCTACACCTTGGTGGTACACTAGCTATCAATTCCTCGCCTATATGGAGGTTAGAGGAACGTGAAGGGTTTGGCTCATGTGCTAGGCCATGTTAGCCTATAACATGTTGTTTCGAAACGTTTGCTAGAATTAAAATTACTCGGCAGTTTTAACTACAGTGTGAGTGACATTGTAGCAAAATTGAGCAAGAATGTAGTGTCTTCTTTGATTTTTAGCAAGACGCGCAAGAAAGTTGGCAACATTGCTTCGTCAGCAACGTTCACTATATGTTGAATAGTTGTGTACTTGGAACTTCGGATCCTATTCCACTCATGAAGCAGTGAGAAGTAGGCCTTAAAATGATGGATAAATTCTCAAACAAACTAGGCAATGGAACTCCTATTCTAAAGCAAAGCCTTCTTTTCACCGGATTACAACAAAAGCACATTCATGTGTGCATTATTGACGTAGTTAAACAGCACATGACATTGAACCAACTGGACGGCTCGAGACCATGTCTCACATACATGCTGCTGAACGTGTGGTGCAAAACACTCTGCTTGAACAACGAAATACTATGTTGAAATTTGCATTAGAACTTGTTGGTGGCATTAACATGAATGTCAATTTAGTTTCTCGCCCATAATGCATAGCTGAACGGCAAACTCGTGAAGTAGCATCTTGTATGCGTCTTGTAGATACCTGCTTTAAGGCTGGTGTGACTGACTCTGTATTACGTAAGTATCCGGTATATTCATCTTGAGCAGCTGTAACTCAATAAAACCACTCACTCTGGATCAGTTTGGTGGCGCCCAGTCCAGTACTCGTATTTTTTATCCAGACCCCAGCTTTTCCAGCCTGAAAAAACGGTTTTATTGAGGTATGCCTCAGCTTCTGCAGTAAGGTTCACCATTTTGCAGGTGCCTAGAGGAGAAAATATTGCGTTAGTGCTTTCTGCTTATGTTCAATAAACCATTTTAAAGCGTTATCACTGCACGTACGCTACATACATACATACATACATACATACATACATACATACATACATACATACATACATACATACATACATACATACATACATACATACATACATACATACATACATACATACATACATACATACATACATACATACATACATACATACATACATACATACATACATACATACATACATACATACACAAACACAAGTTGGAAATATCTGTGAACAGTCGCCAAAGAAGCCTGTTAACGCCGCAAATTGATTCTGCTTCTGACTGATTTTGCTGAAGTTATCGTTTCAGGATGCCGTCTCGCAGCTTCTCATGCTCCGCTACTCCTGCTACCAGAGCACCTCTCAAAAACTATCTTGTCTGTTTGGCTAGCATCGTGTTGCTATTCTTGCATACCGGTCATCTTGGCGGGATCTTCATGAAGCAGATAAGCTATTCTTTAAGTACGTGGAACACGATCAGTTGCTAAAGAGAGACGACTGGCAGTATCAAGAAATATATAGACAGAAAGAGATAGAATAAAGAAAGAAAAGACAGGGTAGTAAACTACAAGCGCGTGCTAAGCGCCACTCAGCACAAGGAGGATGGGCGAAGGGATGAAAAGAAAGAAAGAAGCGATGAAGACAAAACACTCAGGGTGCCGCGCAAGCACGAACAAACCGCGTACTCTATAGATCGGCAGGGGGCGGCGTTCTGAAAGTCTATCGTGAAGCCTTGTAGACCACAGCAACCTTAATAACGCGAGTAAGGCCTTCAGCGTGGATGTACTTTGGGAGCACTGACCTAAAGCTTTGAGTTCTGATATTGGACGATTGTCTAACTGGTCCAGTACTCTGCACATCACTTGTCTCTGGGCACTATATCGTGGGCAAACACAGGTAATATGTGCGAGCGTCTCATCGATGTTCCACGTGTCGTACGTGGGGCTGTTGGCCAGTCCAATAAAGAAAGCATATGAGTTTGTAAATGCAACGCCTACCCACAGACGGTACAGCATGGTCTGTTCACGTCGTGGTAACCCAGGCGGTAGGTGCATCCATATGTGCGGAGACAACGAACGCAAACGACACATGGTGAAAACGTTCGAGTCCCAGAGGGGCAGAGTACATTCACGGGACATCATTCGCAGCCCAGCTGCAGCGTCTGTTCGCGAAAGCGGAATCAAGACACGTTGACTTGATTCCGCAGGTGCAGATCGTGCGGCTTCGCGGGCGTGGTCATTCCCGCTGATGTTGCAAGGTCCTGGAAGCCATTGAATGATTATGTTGTGTCCCTTGTCATGGCTGCGATTATATATGGGTCAAACGTCTGAGGCCAGTTGTTCATTGGGTCCTAACGTCGCTAAAAGATCAGTCTGGTTTATTCTATGCGTATTTATTTAAAAGCCGTACACTAGTCAAGAGTGAAAAAGAAAACCTTGGTGCCAGTTCTTGTTTTCGAAGAAGCGCACACAATATAAACGGGTAGTGAAACGATGCTCCTATTACTGGCCATACTTGTAGAAATGAAAAAAGAAAATGTGATACGGTGACTTCTGTGGTCTATTGGCAACTGCTAAAGCTAGCAGTCCCAAGTATTTGTAAACTAAGTGAATTGCTAAGTTCAGTAACTATATCAATAGCTAAGTTCTAAAGAGACTGTGTGGCCTAGAGCAGTAATTTGTGTACCGTTAGCCAAATTATCTAAGCTATTTTTTTATGTTTGTGGAACATGAAGCACGACGTCAATAAAATATAAGCCACGGGAAGCTTAGTGCAATACTGTATTTTCCGGATAGCAGTTCGTGTACAGTCTTGAGGTCCTAAAAGGTCGCGTAGTGCGGATTTACTTATTTAGGATTGCAGACACACTTGATTAAAACAAGGCCAGAGTGTGTCTTGTTTTAATCAAGAAGTATTACTGTGAGAGATTTACTGTGTCGAAACTTCTGACCCTCTCACTAACTATCAACATTATGCATTTGTTACATTAAATTGGTATGCTTGTCCATAGACCCTTATTCTCTCTAGTATGTTGATTTGTGGGTTTCTAGAAAATGGTGCCGGGTAACACCGGATCTGTATTATCGGCAATCAAACCGCACAGAAGGCCGCCTGACGAAGAACCCTCACCGGGAAGAGTGGAGTGAGCGCCGCCGACTGCCCTCGTCTATCCAATAACAGCCGCAAGTAATAAGAATGCAGAGCTCACAATGAATAGGGCACTTATCAGAACCACGGCAAACATGATCTTTAATGGCCTCACGCACCACACAGTGTTGGAACAAGGCTTCAACTTCACCGCATAAGCAGACGTCTCGAAATGTTTCAGGAGAGGGGTAATCACTATGTTTAAGAAGGCAATTTCCTTCCAGGAGCACGAGATCACAATAGGCAGAGCTGATGCTAGCACTAGATTGGAGGCGCAGCTGGTTGAGATAATCCCTAGTGGCAGGATCAAACAGGGCATATTCATCCTCAATGTGTACAGCCATCCGACAGATCAGAGGCAGAGTTTTCGCGGACTCCTAGGCAGGGCAGTCGCCATAGCGGGTGACAGCCCTCTGATAGTGGCAGGGGACTTCAATGCCCCGCACATGGCCTGGGGTTATAATAGACAAACGGCGAAGGGAGTTAACTTAGTGAGCACGGCAGAAGACTGCGCGTTGACCCTAGTGGCGGACCCCCGCTTTCCCACGAGGATAGGCACCTCGGTCTCGAGGGACACGATGCCAGATCTGGCTTTTGCTAGAGACACTGACGCAGCCTGGACTAACTTGTAAGAAAATTTAGGGAGCGACCATCACATTGTGGCGTTATCAATCAGGATCAGAGCGGCCCCGCTTAGGATATTTAAGTACGTTGATTGGGATCTCTTCCGAAAGATACGGGACGAAGATGAGTCGGAGTACGGCGCACTGGAGGATCTACTCGCGCAGGTCAAGATAGACGTTGAAAGGGCCACCAAGGAAATATCCACGGATCTTAAGACCCCCAGGATTGACGCGCGCCTGGCGCATCTCCTGGAGGCCAAGAGGTCTGTGCTGGAGAGGTGGAAAACGCAAAGGCTAAATGGCAGGCTGAGAAAGAAGATCGCGGAGCTTAATCGCAGCATAGAGGCACACTGTCTGGAACTCAACAGACAACAATGGAACGAAGCCTGCTCGGCAGCAGACGGGCGAATTCGCACGGGGGGAAAATGGAACCTTCTTAAGCACCTGCTCGATGATAAACAGACCAAGGGTAATCAGAGACTCTCCGTAGATAGACTTGTGCATAAGCAAAAACAGGAAGGTCATTCCTATACGTCCCTTTTCCGAGACCTGGCAAAGAAGTATCTTCCGGTAGAAAAGGATGAACTACGGGAATATCCTCAATACGTGGGGTAGGACGCCCCAAAGCTCGATGATCTGTTTTCTGAGGCAGATATCAGGGAGGTGCTCTAGAATCTCAATGGTAGGTCGGCCCCTGGGCCGGATGGCATAACCAACCCGGTTTTGAGGAACCTGGATGACCGGTCCATTAGCACCATTGCAAAGGAAATCAACAAGGTATGGGAGGAAGGTAGTGTTCCGGACTCGTGGAAGCAGGCGACGGTGGTACTGATTCCTAAGCCTGGAAAGCCCCCAAGCCTGGACAACCTCCGGCCCATTTCGCTAACGTCATGTTTAGGCAAGGTTGCCGAGCACGTTATACATAACGGGATCTCAAAACACATAGAGCGCGAAGGGTTGCTCTCGTACAATATGGTAGGGTTTAGACCATCTCTTTCCACGCAGGATGTCGTGCTACTGCTAAAAAGTCAGGTTATTGACAACAGGACTAGAGACGTCAGGGGCATTCTTACACTCGACTTGTCCAAAGCCTTGGACACCGTGTCGCACGACTTCATCTTAAATGAGATTTCGGCATTGAACTTGGGAGGTACATTTTTCGCGTTCGTGGAGTCCTTCCTGAGGGGCAGGACGGCGGTCGTCAAGGTAGGGCAGACCAAATCAGAACCATTTTAGGGCCTCTGTTGTTTTAAGTTTATATAAATGACATTTTTATACCCCCTTACCGGTTCAACTCGTAGCTTACGCTGATGATATTACAATGCTTGCCACAGGAAACACACTAGCTGAGTTATCCGTCCGTGGCAACCAATTTTTGGAACATTTGCGTCACTGGTGTAATAACAATTGTCTTAAAGTTAATACGAATAAAACAAAGGCTGTGATATATAGAACAAGAAATAAAGTAGTCAGTAGTGATATCGAACTATTATTAGGTAATGACAAGATTGATATTGTATCCAGTATAAAATCTCTTGGTGTTATATTCTCTGAGACACTCAATTGGGACCTACAAATTGAAAATATTCGTGCTAAAATGAACAGGTTATTGGCGTGTTATGTAAACATAGGTTAACCCTTCCCACACAGGTTAAACTCCTCATTTATAATTCATACATAGCGCCAGTGATTACTTATTGCCACACAGTTTGGGGAACAATGACACAACACAATAAACAGCGCCTTCTAATTGCACAAAAGCGTGCGGTAAGGCTGATAGCTAATATACCGTGCAATGCTCACACTGGAGAATATTTCAGGCAGTTCAATATTTTCAGTATAACTACCTTGTATGTGTTCAAACTTCTTTGCATTTACAAAACTGCTGTAGCAACGAACAATAACCTTATGCTAACAATGTTTCAGCTTGTACGTCATGAATCTACATATGATGTACTTCACTCTATGTCATGGACCCTACCGTTAACTCGCACCAAATACCGTACACAATCTTTATCGTACAATCTGCCTAGGTACCTAAATGTTCTCTTAAACACGCGGTGAATAGCATTGGAGAGATCGTATCTCCCTGTCTGACGCCTTTCTTTATTGGGATTTTGTTGCTTTCTTTATGGAGGACTACGGTGGCTGTGGAGCCGCTATAGATATTTTTCAGTATTTCTACATACGGCTAGTCTACACCCTGATTCCCTAATGCCTCCATGACTGCAGAGGTTTCGACAGAATCAAACGCTTTCTCGTAATCAATGAAAGCTATTATAAGGGTTGGTTATATTCCGCACATTTCTCTATCACCTGGTTGATATTGTGAATATGATCTATTGTTGAGTAGCCTTTACGAAATCCTGCCTGGTCCTTTGCTTGACAGAAGTCTAAGGTGTTCCTGATTCTATTTGCGATTACCTTAGTGAACAGTTTGCAGGCAACGGACAGTAAGCTGATCAGTCTATAATTTTTCAAGTCTTTGGCGTCCCCTTTCTTATGGATTAGGATTATGTTAGCGTTCTTCCAAGATTCCGGTACGCTCGAGGTCATGAGGCATTGCGTATACAGGGTGGCCAGTTTCGCTAGAACAATCTGCCCACCATCCTTCAACAAATCTGCTGTTACCTGATCCTCCCCAGCTGCCTTCCCCCTTTGCATATCTCCTAAGGCTTTCTTTACTTCTTCCGGCGTTACCTTTGGGATTTCGAATTCCTCTAGACTATTTTCTCTTCCATTATCTTCGTGGGTGCCACTGGTACTGTATAAATCTCTATAAAAATCCTCAGCCACTTGAACTATCTCATCCATATTAGTTATGATATTGCCGGCTTTGTCTCTTAACGCATACATCTGATTCTTGCCAATTCCTAGTTTCTTCTTCACTGTTTTTAGGCTTCCTCCGTTCCTGAGAGCATGTTCAATTCTATCCATATTATACTTCCTCATGTCAGCTGTCTTACGCTTGTTGATTGACTTCGAAAGTTCTGTCAGTTCTATTCTAGCTGTAGGGTTAGAGGCTTTCATATATTGGCGTTTCTTGATCAGATCTTTCGTCTCCTGTGATAGTTTACTGGTATCCTGCCTAACGGAGTTGCCACCGACTTCCATTGCACACTCCTTAATGATGCCCACAAGATTGTCGTTCATTGCTTCAACACTAAGGTCATCTTCCTGAGTTAAAGCCGAGTACCTGTTCTGTAGCTTGATCTGGAATTCCTCTATTTTCCCTCTTACCGCTAACTCATTGATCGGCTTCTTATGTACCAGTTTCTTCCGTTCGCTTCTCAGGTCTAGGCTAATTTGAGTTCTTACCATCCTGTGGTCACTGCAGCGCACCTTGCCGAGCATGTCCACATCTTGTATGATGCCAGGGTTAGCGCAGAGTATGAAGTCTATTTCATTTCTAGTCTCACCGTTCGGGCTCCTCGACGTCCACTTTCGGCTATCCCTTGCGGAAGAAGGTATTCATTATCCTCATATTATTTTGTTCCGCGAACTCTACTAAGAACTCTCCCCTGTTATTCCTAGTGCCTATGCCATATACCCTCACTGCTTTGTCTCCAGCCTGCTTCTTGCCTACCTTGGCATTAAATTCGCCCATTAGTATAGTGTATTTGGTTTTCACTCTACCCATCGCCGATTCCACGTCTTCATAGAAGCTTTCGACTTCCTGGTCATCATGATTGGAGGTAGGGGCGTAGACCTGTACAATCTTCATTTGGTACCTCTTATTAAGTTTCACAACAAGACCTGCCACCCTCTCGTTAATGCTATAGAATTCCTGTATGTTACCAACTATATTCTTATTAATCAGGAAGCCGACTCCTAGTTCTCTTCTCTTTGCTAAGACCCGGTAGCACAGGACGTGCCCGCTTTTTAGCACTGTATATGCTTCTTTTGGCCTCCTAACTTCACTGAGCCCTATTATATCCCATTTACTGCCCTCTAATTCCTCCAATAGCACTTCTAGACTCACTTCACTAGATAACGTTCTAGCGCTAAACGTTCATATTCCAATGGCGGCCTGTCCGGAGCCAGTGATTCTTTGCACCCTCTGCTGCGTCGCAGGTCTGACCGCCGCCGTGGTCAGTTGCTGCGCAGCTGCTGGGGACTGAAGGCCGGGGTTTGATTGTTGTGTTCATATAGGAGGTTGTGGCCAAGTACTGCACTAGGGTGGCCAATCCTGCTCTGGTGAGGGAGTGCGTTACCGGTTCTGGTCACCGGGATCAGGACACACTCCAGGCCTGTTTGTGCAATTTTATCAACACGCGGATTTTTTTTTAATCCGGTGGAAAATTGCCGGCACCGGGATTCGAACCACGGACCTCTTGCACGCGAGGCGGGTGTTCTACCTCTACGCCACCGCTGCATTTTCCACAGGGTGGGTACTACGCAGGCCGCGGTCGACGGGCCTGTGCCAAGCGTCACCGAGCCGTCAACGTAGACCTGCAGGTGTCCTCAGTGGCCCTCATGCAGGAGGTAGGCAGCCGTCTGCTGAAGGGCACAAGTCGGGGAGCCCCGTTTGCAAACGCCGGGCAGTTCTGTGGTGATGGGTACGGGTGGTCTCTGGGAAGGAGGCAGCTGTACGTTCGCTGGAGGCCTCCCAATCACCTCATCGACAAACAACTGTGAATCCTCCATCTGTGAATGGGGCCGCGAGCGCAGTCGGGACAGCAGGGCACTGCCGTCTGGGCCATGGTGGAGGTGGTCAACATGGCGCAGCCCTGGCTGCAGGAGGAGGAGTGACAGGGGCCATGCTCCCGCCTCAATTAAAGTCGCAGCGACTTGAGAGCTGTGGGAGCGCCTAGGCAGAGCCTAATTTCAGCCCGATGCTGCAGCTCCAGCTTCTTGAGACGGGCAGGTGGTAGTGCCACGAGTGGGAGGGCGTACTGCAGGCCTGATATGGCTGCTGCATCGTAGAGCGGCAGAGCCCACCTGGTGCTACAGCCCTGTCCTCCGGCAAGAAGCTGGGAGACTGCCTTGAGGACCCGGAGGACCTGGGCATGCAGGGTATTGACAGCAGGCAGCCAGGGTAGCTGGTGATCAATGCGCAGCCCCAGGTACGTCACTGCCGTGCTCCAGGGTAACTGGACGACTTCCAGGTGCAGCCGGACAGCTGTACGACGGACGGGTGCTCTTCAGTGGAGCAGAATGCCTCCGTCTTCCTTTTATATTGAGCGCGTATATTGTCGCGTCAATATACATGGAAAAAGCATGGCAAAGAAGAAAAGAGACAGGAGGAATTCGCTAGCACCGCACCTCGTCGACTGTGCACAACGCCCTCTGGAGCTCCCGGGTCGTCGCAACATTTGCCTCTTGACAGCTGTAATGATCCGTGACATCCCGCAAGCCCTTACCCTAAGTTCAACGTACAGTACGGTGCGTTTCTGCTATTTCCGAAAAATAAAACCATGCAAAAATGTGTAGTGGCCAACTCACGCAGGGCGTGCAGAAGCAGAGCTCCATTAATTAAAGCGCACCACATGGTATAGGTGACACAACGGAACCGCTCGCACGCCAAATGAACACTTCTGTGCCCGCCGCGATAGCTTTACGACTGTGGCATCGCTCGAAGTCGCGAATTTGACCGAGACAGCCGCATTTCGACGGGGGTAAAATAAAAAACGCTCGTACACTTTGATACAGGGAGACGTCAGAGAACACCACGGCGCCAAAATTAATCCAGAGTGTGCCACTACGGCCTGCCTCATAATATGATTGTGGTTTTGGCACGTACAGCCCCATAATCCAATTAAGTTTAATGCTTCTACCATGATTCGATGTGCCATATGAGGCACTGACAATGCTCCACCCTCTCAGAAGTTATTAAATTTGGCGAACAGCAACGCCTCAAGCGAACACCTCACCTTTTGTGTTTTGTCTACAACGCAGACAAACAGCAGTGGTGCACGCAAGGTAACGTTTAATATCAACTCACCACTCTCGTGTTGCACAAAACGTTGAAGAAATTATACATTCGCCGTAAACATCGCCGCTAATGATCGTCGATGAAAGCAAACAGCACAGAAAGCTTCGCTTACATCGATTCCCACAGTGCGTGGGATCTGCAAAATGTTTACTTATTTTTTATTTTGCAGTCGAAACGTCGTTTGTTGCACTACTGAATAATTTTCCTGGTTGTCTTACGCCATTCCTGAGGGTTATAATAACATATGCTAGGGCACGTTTAAAAAATGACATCTGTATTTTTACATTATTTCTTAGAAATTATTCTCGTCCGGCTGCTATATTCATACTTATCATTATCAGTTCACCTTGTCAAATAATTATTCACTTTTATTTTGTTTTTCACACACAAATAGACTTTGTATAAAAAACAGCTTGCCCACAGACACCAATGATACCACTTGTACAAAGAGGGCAATGGAACGCAGCTTCGTGCACCTCTGGGACCAGGCCAGGTCACACTACAGGTGCCTTTTTACCAAGTGGGGGTATTGACCATCTTCACTGTCGCAGCAGCGGCAACCCCTGTCAATCCTGTCCTCCCTCCCTACATTGCACGTGCTACAACTGTGATCTTTCTTTCTTGACACGACGGAATGTGCAAGTGTTGACGGGAACCTAGCTGCCGCTACTCACCGCCCCCGTCCCTCTCCGTCTTACGTCTCCCTCCTCCTGTGTGCTTTTTTCTTTTTCTTTCCGTTTTCTTTCTTTTTTTTTCCCTCACTGACCTCCTTGCTCTACATACACGTGACTCCGCCTTCCTCTTGCACTGCATAGCTGCAAAAGGCCGCTGTAAATCTGCCAAGGCGCCGAAAATCAATCACTGTCACAACCGTTCCTCTCGGTTTGATGTATGTAAGAACGACCGGGTACCCGGTCTGGTGTCTTCCCTACCAGGGCCGAACTGCCATTTTTTAGTAGACCCTGATGAAGATCGGTCCACCGATCGAAACTGTCGAAATTAAATACGTGTTCTGTTTACCTTGTAGCACCACTCATATATATATATATATATATATATATATATATATATGATACCACTGATACCACATTTTTCCTATGTGCTGGGCCAGATCCTGTGACTGTATTTTTCACTGATATCTATGCTTGCATATATATATATATATATATATATATATATATATGCATGCATAGATATCAGTGACAAATACAGTCACAGGATCTGGCCCAGCACATAGGAAAAATGTGGTATCAGTGGTATCATATATATATATATATATATATATATATATATAGAGAGAGAGAGAGAGAAAGCATCGCAACCGTAATGCGAAGACGTGGGTAACTTCCCCACCTCAGCAAGTTTTTTCTTCATGCACTTTCATTTCTATTAATATATAATTTCTTCCATTCATTTAGCAAGTACAAGTATAATTTCACGTATGTTGTCCTTAGTGTGTTTGTTTGCTTCTCACAATATAATATATATATATATACCACCAAGAATCTGGTGTCTCTCGGTGGTGTGATCTTCCTTGGTGCAATTTTCGCGTACATACTTGGGTATCGCTAATACCGCTTCGCCTTTGCGATGAAACTGCAACATCGCTCTCTCTGTCTCTCTTTTTCTATGAGTACGACTATAAGCACTGGGGCGCATGATTGCTGTTTATTCTGATTTCGATTTAATCCGGCACGGCCTCACTTCGGTTGCTGAGTCAATTATACAGGGTGCTCCAACTATCATGCACCAAGACTTACTCCAGCGTTGCAATGCTCCAGCTCTACGCCAAGTGTTACCCAGCCCCAAGTAAGTTTCTTGTTACTGAGACTTGTTTTGGTAATTGAAATTAATTATGTAACTCGAGAAGTACTGTCCTAAATGTCAAAGTGCGAATGGGAAAATGGTAGGCACTCCAAATGACATCTAACGGCGGTGTCTTCAGCGACGCACTTGTTTTGAACAATTTTTTGTGAGTGGCAAGGAAACCTTAAGAAATATGAAAAATACTACGTGCCTGCGCTCGCACCCCTATCATCAAGAAGCGCCCTCAAATAGGCTGACTGAAAACAACTGCATTGCCTGTCGCAAACCCGAAAATACCTCCAGCAGATATTATATAGTAGTGATGGTAAAGAAATCAGGAAAGCGGTGAATGACGAAACATGCATTTTATTGGGTGCACCTGTGCCCTCAATAACAGGCTACACTCAAAGAACAACGATAGCGGCGAGTGCAGTCGGCGGTCGTCGAAAATTCGATCAGTAGGTCAAGCGCGTCGGGTTTTATACATCAGTCATCGAATGTTCCAGAGTTTTCGCTGGTGGCCGCGTGTCTTCTAGAAAGTACCACAGAATTCGCGTCACGTACACAATGACATTACGCAAGGTTCGGTGACTACGCACAGCGTATAGAACCATCGATTACATCTGAGAAACTTCCGGTATGTGCAGGCGCGTCTTGCGCTGAGCGATAACATTTGTTGGACGGTGAAATGCGGTCACCTGATAAAGAAATACACGTGTCAATACTTTAGTGCGCACTCAGCACAAAAATGTAAAACGTAGTAATACTCCGAAATATGATTATTCTCAGCAGCACAACATTGCGAGTACTGAAACATAGCAGGCAAGAAAGATAGTGGTGGCGTACCGAGGTTTATTAACAGGAATTAGATTGGCATTCGAAATTCTCAGTTGTGCGAACAATGTCCTGCAGGTTTGATGTATTGGCAACATTAGTTCTCCCCAGACACCGGATGTAAATAGAGAACTTTTAGGAGAAGGAAAAAAAAAAGAGGTGTTTTGTGATTATTTCATTTTCTTTTTTTGCGAAAATGGCCAGCAGATAACCCCTATCATCCAGTTTATTACACAAGGAAAGAATAACTTCTTGTACAATACCGGGAAAAGGCGCACGAAGGTGCATTTCGCCCCCATCGAAATGCAGCCGCCGTGGCCGGGATTCAATCCGGTGACCTCGTGCTCACCAGCCCAACACCATAGCCACTAAGCAACCACGGCGGGTTGTGCTAAGGGACAAATAATTACCTAAGAAGCAGCACGTCATCGAGTGTACTCGTCGAAATGCGAGACCGCTGTTCCGATCAAATAAACTTAAACATACATGCACGAACGATAAAACTTCAGTAACAAATCGTTGTCGGGCCCACAGAAAACAAAACAATACGCTCATCAGCGCGCAAGTCTTTGGTTTTGCTACGATGTCGATCCGCTAGTGGCTTGATCAGTGGAGCGCTCGACAGGCGCGTAATCCTGTATGACGCCAATGCTCACCTTGCTTGGCGTCGGTCATATGGCATTGCCGATTGTCCGCTTGAACTGTAAACCGACAAAAAATGTTTCGGTTTAATTCCGAAACAAAATAAAAAATAACGTTCCGGCCAAACTAGCGTTTTTTTTCCTTTTGTTTTTCTTTTCCTTCCGTTCCGGCACACTGCCCAGCATAGATGCCACCACAATTATTTGTCTGTCCCTAACGTAGGTAAATGCACTACAACAGTTCACGAGACCATTAAATGCAATTGCAGCTAGTGGTAACATATATATATATATATATATATATAGCAGGTTCCAGTTTGGAATAGCGTTGATGATATCCGCGTTTGTAAAATCGAGCGTCTCGGCGGGTTTGCATGGGTAGCACGGCTTCGTTCTTTGTCCACACTTCTGGCTCTCTACTAAATGATAACCATGTTGAATTCAATGACAAGCACTTCCTTCAGGTCAGCGCCACTGCGGTTGGCACTAAAACGGTCCGAATTATGCAAGCATCTTCATGGCCTCTCTCGAAATTACATTGATTGAAGAATTCACTCCAATGCTCTTATACTACAAAATATTCCTTGATTACTTACTTCTCATGTAGAACCATGACGAAAAGGCAGCCTCCTACATTTCATATCGCATTTCAATGCACTCGACCCATCGATCGAATTCAACCATATAATTTCCAAAACATGTATCCACTTTTTGGACGTCAGTGTTCAGCTGGAGAACGACCGCCTTCCTACAAATTTTTAGAGAAAACCTCCAGACCGGCAAAAATATCTACACTTTGAGAGAAACCATCCACGGCATTGTAAAAGGGCCATCCTATGCTCTCAAGCTTACAGGTACCACAGATATTGTTCCGACACCCAGGTACTTGACAAGCTCATCGAACAATTAAAGCACGCCCTATCAAACCAAGATTGTATCCCGAATGTATCACTGACGACGGCGTATCTCGTAAATTGAACGGGAATGACACAATCAAGGGCCCAAAAATTGGTACCCGACTCTACCTCTTGAATAAACCTTATAATAAACTATTCATCATCATCGCCAAAGGTGAACAACATACTTTCCCGGAATTTTAATACATTTAGGCTGAGTTACCGTTTGACCACTATTTTCATGGACCACGTCGTGTGGTGTACCACAGAGAGGGAAAGCCTAAATGACCTGATCCTCAGAGCTAAAACTAACCCCGCTAGAATCGAGCCAGTGTGCCATCCTTGGGAAAAGCTCCTTGCAAGGTGTGCCCCCATGTGGCCGCAAGGCGCGAGTCAAAGCAAGCAGTTCAAATTTCAGATTTAAAATTGCCGGAAACCTGAATTGTGACTTCAGCAACGTAGTGTACAATCTACACTGTAATGTCTGCGGGCAATAACAAATGGACACGTCATTTCACTTGCACTTTCATAGCCACAGATGCCACGCTACTTCACCAGAGAACCTGCCCTTACCGAGGCGCCTACGCCTGCGCAAAAGCACTTCAGACGAAATCTCAGTAACTGTACTGCAGTCCGGCTTTCGCAACCCCCGTGAGCGGACACAGCGCGAAGGCTACTTTATTCTTATATTCCGAATACTAGCAGCCGGCATAAATGACGACCCTGGAAGACTTTCCTGCCTCAGAGAAGTAATAAAAAAGGGAAGTTGTTCAAGCGAACAATCTCGCGAGCCCAAACAACAACCACATTCAGACCATGCGTGTTGAAAAGGACCATGCTTGTAAAGAGTTTTCGACTGTTTTCTACTATGAAGACTATTATCGTTCACCGTTTATCCGTAACAGTTTCACTCACACAAATTTACGACAAGAACATAAAAAAGAAGTTTATTAGGAAGCTAAAATATAGAAAGACGTCTCTGGAGCCTCAGTTGATCATTCCGCTTCCCGTTTGCGACCCTCCACTGCATGTGTGCTCCCCTCGCGGGGAGATGGCGGTGCTGACGCCCACCCTTAGCGTAATTTCGCCGTTTGCGCGTCCCCTGACTGCGCTCTTAAAAAAAAAATTGCTTCTACATAGGGCTCACCCCAAGCTGCTGCCTTTTTGGCGCTTATCAGTGTCCTCACGACTTGTCCTATTTTAGTCTATTTTGATCAGACTACCGACAGAAGTTCGCACAGATGCCAGCGGCCATGCAATCGGGGAGGTCCTCGCTCAGCCTCAGTGCGGACACGACTGCCTTACTGCGTACACTAGCCGCTTCCTCTCCACACCGCAGAAGAATTACTCTATCATAGAACGAGATTGTATTGCTCTAGCTTGGGCTGCTGCCAAATTTGGTCCCTACCTGTTTGGCAGCAGGGACCGTCGTCGTTTTACCGTCGTACTGGTCACCATGCCCTCCGTTAGCTTTCTTCGCTCAAAAACCCTATAGGCCGCCTTTGTCGTTGGGCTCTCCGCCTCGTTCTCGGTAGAACATAAGCCCAGTGAGCCCCATCAAGGTGCCGATTGCCTCTCATGGCATTCTGTAGATTTCCCTGATGCCATCCAAGAAGACACCGACGTCTGCGTCTTGTCTATTTGGGGCCTCCTTAATATAAGGGGACGAACAACGGCGTCAGTTGGCTTTACGTTCGATCATCGACAGTGTTAGCTCTGCGACACACTACCTTGAATCCAGTTGCTCTGCCTTCATGACGGCACCTTATACCTCTACAATATGCCTCCCGACGGCCCTGAACGCCTTCTCGTCGCGCCTGGGCATCTGCAGAAAGCTGTGCTCCGCCAGCTTCACTATGAGCCAGTGGACTGCTGGTGGCCTTGGTATCACCCACGCTTATGATCATGTGAATCACTGTTTCTTCTGAGCTGGTTGCTGCCGATCCGTGCAAAGGTATGTCTCTAGCTGGCACCAATGCTAAGGCCGCAAGTGGCCAGCTATCCTAGCCGGACTGTTTCACCTAATAGACATCCCCGCCGAACCGTTCTTTCATGTTGGGCTCAAATTTCTTGGTCTCTTTCCAACCTCAACAACAGGAAACTAGTGGGTCCCCATCACGATCGACTATGTGACGCAACCCACCTTGCGCTCTCCCAGCCAACTGTGCTATGGAGATCGCCGACTTTCTTCTTTTTGACATCGTCTTGCATCATGAAGCTCCTCGACAGCTTTTGACTAACCGAGGCCGGCACTTTTGGCTCGCGTCATTGAGGACACCCTCTGTTATGCTCTACCCGCCACAAGCTCTCGAGGGCTTATGACCCATAAACGAATGGAGTTTAGTTGAGTGGTTGTAGGCTACTGGTGGGATTAGCCTTGCAGTTGCTGCCGGCAATTGCTCTACCGTAAATAAATAATAATAAATAAATCATATAAATCAGTCACAGACCTCACAATTACAAACAGTCACACCTAAGCTCACCATGTGGAGGCTAAATTCGTGTCCTGCAGGTAATTTAAAAGAAGGGAAGGCGAGAAACCTCCTTCCTACACAACTGGTTTCTGCGCAGGAAAACAATGCCCTGAAGAGAACTGTGAGGTGCGCGCGTAAATCACGCCCTATCGTGGGTCACGCTCCTTAAGAAGACAGGTACTCCTGTCTTCTTAAGGGACCTGAATAACACGCTCTTTTCCGCGTTACACAGAGTACAGCACAGAAGGTAATGTTCTATGTCACCGCACACACCACATGTTGAACCTAATGGAGACAACGCCACGCCAGTATTACACATCCACGCAGGGGTACGAGCAGAGCCCGTGCGAATGCGGAGCAGTAAAGTGGCTTGGTTTCTTTTGAGGCCCTTGGTCACACATGGTTGAGAAGGGAGCTCCACAAAGAACTGAAGTGGCACAACACCGCTTCTCTGAAGAGTCCCCCGTCCCCTTGAGGCACTTTTCTCAATGGATTCCCAGACAGCACTCTATGGGCGAGGCTGTCCGCCATCTCGTTGCCTATGATATCTATGTGCGAGGGCAGCCATCGGAAACTTATGGCGAAGCCTTGGATATGGAGATTATGCACTGAGCATAGAGAGCTAAGACATAAAGCATCAGTAGGGAACCCGTGCTCTAACCTTTGAAGGGCAGATTTTGAGTCTGTAAGAATAACAACACGTTGAGGCGTAGAAAACCGTAGCTTCTTTAGAGGTTCCTCACTGGCAACGCTTTCGGCCGTTGTGGAGGACACTATATTGCAGTGAAGTGAACAGATCAATCATACTTCAAAGAGGGAATGGGAAAAGCAGCTGCACTAGATCCTCTGGCCTTGTACGCAGAGCAATCAGTAAGAAATTGAAGGTGACATGCATATTCAGCCTCAAGATGTTCCAGTACGAGCGAACGCGTTCCACGAACGAATGTGAGGAATTGTCAACGAACAATCGAGGCTCGCGAATGATTAAAGTGGTTTCAACCGCGTAGTTCCACCTCTAGCACCAAGACCAAGGTAACCAAGAGAATAAAGGGCCAAGTACGCTCGGGACTCAGACATCTTTCGAAGGCGCTGTAGAAGGGCTCGCCCGGCTACCGTGTGTTTGAGGCGTTCAATTGGATCAATAACCTTTGTGAAGCGACTAGGCTAAGTCTCGATAAAGACTCAAAGTACTGCATTGTTAGGAGAAGTCTGCGGTACGCCTAGAGCCCTCCTTAGGCCCTTTCTGTGCAAAACATCAAGTCGTTCCAGCTGTGATAGCGAGGGGGACATTAAAGGGAGCTGGTACATTATTCGACTCATCACCAGTGCATCGTGCAGCCAGATCATTAAAGAAGGGTGATTTCCCCAATGCTGACTTCCAACTCTACGGATCACAGTGAGACGCGAAGATAGTGATGTCACAATCGAGTTCGCAGCTCATCGCCACTGTAGACGGTAGTCAATAATGACGCCAATAAGCGCTTGTGCTTCAATCGAGGAAGGCAAGATTGATGAAGGTCTATCTTTCACCGCGCATACCGTCCTGGAATACCTCTACCTGGAAACATGATGAAGCCAGATTTTTCCACCGAGAGATTCAACCCAACACCTTGAAGGTAACTTGAACTGAAAGTAATGCCTGTCGAGCTATCAGAGCTAAACGCTTGTGTTGATATCCGGTTAACCAAAGACAAATGTCGTCCGCGTATATCGACATATGGACATGCCTGCAATGTTTTTATTCTTCAGTGGGAAGACCAGCCATTAAACATCATAGAGCTTCAGGCCTTTGAACACTAGCTAATTTCCTAGACGTATCAAAAGCTTATGATAGCGTCCTTCAGAGCTCAATATTATATTGTTACGAATGATGTTTATTTACCGGCTGAAACGAGGTCCGAGATGGAAGCTACAGGCCAGGCCCAGCCGGCGCAGACTACCCCGAGATCACGCGCGCACACTCTACTTCTTCTTTCTGTGCCTCAGTCGCGCAGTGCTGCGACATTTTCCCCGGGGGCAGACGAAGCTCGCTGAGCGAGTTAAAGGGGCCTGTGATGGTACTGCTTGAGTCTGGCCACGTGAACAACTTGCGTCGCACGTGAACGCCGATTACTTGCCGTCACTTTGGCGACGACATAGTTCACATCACTCAAGCGGCTGAGTATAACGGATCGTCCGGTGTAAGTGGCGAGAAACTTGCGGTACAATCGCTTTTTGCGAACAGGTGTCCACAACTAAACATAATCACCGGGAGTAAAGCTGACGGGGGTATGCCGCGCATCATAGCGAATCTTGCTGTAGCCTTGTGAGGACAACATCCTAAGATGTGCCAGTCGACGTGCTTCCTCAGCACGACACAGAGTTTGGGCGATGGAAGGATCTTCTTGGCACGATAAAGGTACAATAGTGTCCAGAAAGCTCTGGGGAGCGCGTGCATACAGCAAAAAGAACGGCGCATATCCAGTAATTTCGTGCTTGGCACTATTGTACGCGTACGTTACAAAAGGTAAGACGGCGTCCCAATTTTTGTGGTCAGCAGCGACATACATTGATAACATGTTGGTAAAGGTTCGATTCGTCCGCTCCGTGAGGTCATTTGTTTGTGGGTGGTAACGAGTGGAATGACAATATGCAGAACCACAAAGCCGTAAAAGTTTTTCAACGACGTCGGCGGTGAATTGCCGTCCACGGTCACTGATGACAACCCGGGGAGCGCCGTGACGGAGTATGACGTGATGCAACAAAAATGAAGAGACATCTGCTGCAGTGGCGGATGGAAGTGCCACTGTTTCCGTGTAGCGAGTAAGATAATCTACGCATACTATAATCCAGCGGTAGCCAGCTGACGTCTTTGGGATCGGGCCAAGCAAGTCGAAGCCGACTTTTTCAAAGGGTAACGTCGGTGGCCTAACTGGTTGTGAATAGCCTGCTGGGGCCGTCGTCGTTTGCTTGTGGCGCTGGCAAACAGTACAGCTGGCGACATACTGTTTCGTTGTTTTCCAGAGCTTGAGCCAGAAAAATCTCTGTCTAAGTCGGTGTAGTGTGCGTGCAAAGCCAAGGTGCCCGGACGTGATATCGTCATGTATGGAACGAAGGACAGCAGGGCGCAGGTTTTCGGGCACAACTAAAAGCAATGGGGGACCATCAGCCGAGTAATTTTTTTTGTACCGCAAAACATTACGAAAAGTAAACGGTGTTGTTCCTGCTGGCTCACGTGCAACTGCCCGCAGGGATTTCAAGGTCGCAACGTTGCTCGCTCTCGAAGGTACGCAGGCCTGGAAAATTGGAAGAGATGGAAACTAGGTAGTCACCAAAGTCATCATCCTCAGCTTCAGTGTGCGGCAAAGGGAGACGGGATAGGCAATCAGCATCCGTGTGACAGCGTCCGCTCTTGTAGTTAACGGAAAAGCTGTACTCTTGAAGGTGCAAAGCCCAGCAGGCCAATCGACCAGACGGGTCACGCAGCCCAACCAGCCAACAGAGTGAATGATGGTCAGTCACTATCGTGAATGCGCGGCCATGTAGGTACGGACAGAACTTCTGAATGGCGAATACGACTGCTAGGCACTCGAGTTCAGTAATGGTGTAGTTTGTCTCCGCTTTTGTAAGTGTCCGACTAGCGTAGGCAATGACATGCTCACGGCCATCGCAGAGCTGAAGAAGCACAGCGCCAACACCCGCACCGCTGGCGTCAGTGTGCAGCTCAGTCGACGCCTCCGGATCGAAATGCCGCAGTACCGGTCCAGAAGTCAACAAAAATTCCAGCTGTTGAAACGCCGACTCGCAGTCAGTAGCCCACAAGTATGAGGTGTCTTTGTGAAGGAGAGACGTGAGGGGAGAGGCAAGCTGTGCGAAATTCTTGATAAAACGCCGGAAATATGAGCAATGGCCCGAAACGCTTCGCATATCTTTCACCGTTTGTGGCTGCTGGAACTCGCGAACCGCTGCTATCTCTTCAGGGTCTGGTCGTATGCCGTCTTTGTCGACCAGAAAGCCTAGTACGAGGGCTTGACGCTCACCGAAATGGCATCTCTTTGAGTTTAAAATAAAGCCAGCTTGCTGGATACAGTCAAGAATGATCGACAGGCGCTGATTGTGCTCGTGAAATGTCCGGCCGCAGATAATGACGTCGTTTAAATAGCACATGCAAATTTCCCGTTTGAGTCCGTGGAGCACGGTATTCATCGCACGAATGTCGCTGGAGCGTTGCATAAGCCAAAGGGCATAACGTGGAACTCAAAGAGACCGTCAGGTGTCGCGAAGCCTGTCTTCCCCTTGTCTGAGGGGTGCATGGGAATTTGCCAATATCCTGACCATAAATCAACAGAAGAGAAATACGACGCGGAGTGGAGGCAGTCGACGGCGTCATCTATTCGTGGTAGGGGGTACACGTCTTTTTTTGTGACGGTGTTTACGCGGCGATAGTCCACACAGAATCTCCATGAGTTGTCTTCTTTCTTCACTAGGATCACAGGAGCAGCCCAAGGACTACATGATTCCTGGATCACTCCTTTCTGTAACATTTGTTCGACCTGCTCGGCGACGACTTTTCTCTCTGAAGGTGAAACGCGGTAGGGCTTCTGACGAATTGGCGTTGCTTGCCCTGTATGTATGCGGTGTTTTCATACGAGACGCCTGTGGTGTAAGAGACGCTCGTTGGCCTTGAGCAAAATCAACCACTGTGGCGTAGCGAGCGAGCACAGCTCCCAGCAGACACTGCTCACTAGAAGACAGCGACTTGTTAATCATGCGGTTAAAGTCAGCAGAATTATCATGGTTGGAATCGGCGTTGGATTTTCCTCGGCAGTTGACATTTCAACCGTTCCGACGCTGACAATGGCTTGTTCATCAAAACTTGCCAGTTTAAGTCCTAGCGGCGATGTTATGGATTGGGTTGAAACGTTCACTGTCCACAAACGAGTACAACCATGAGTGGTGACAACGAGGGAGCGAGGGACTATCGCATTTTTCTTGAGCGCATTGTTATAATCGGGCTCGGCTAAACCACAACAAGAACCTGTACGAGGGCGAGAAGTATTCACAGGTACAAACATTGCAGTCTGAGGGGCAAACACACATCTTGTGACACGGAGAGAACATCGGCGGCATCACTGGTGCTATCTGTCAGTGAAGTTCGTGCGTCGCGGCGAAGAGAAATCGCGCCACTTCCACAATCCAAAGTTGCCCCCTACTCACGCAAGAAATCAATTCCTAAAATAATGTCATGCGTTGTACGTTCAAGCACAGTAAATTCACTTCGAAATGTCTGGTCCCCTATCGTAACTGAAACAGAACAGACCACAAGTGGGCATAACATTTCCTCGCCAACTCCACGAAAGGTAGCGTTCCGATCCCAAGAAAACATAACTTTTTGTCCAAGACGATTTTTGAAGGACAGGCTCATAACAGAAACTGCCGCCCCGGTGTGAACTAAAGCAAAATCACTCACATTGTCAAATAAAAAGCATACTTTGTTTTTAAACAATTTTACACAAGGGGGTCTTGATGAAGATGAAGATGTTGCGGCCTCACCACCGTCGGTCGCACCAGCTAGTTTCCCAGCGGCGGCGGTGATAACGAGCGACGACGAGGTGATGGAGAGCGTCATTGTCGTGTCGGTGGTGGTGTGAGGCTGCGATCGGAAACGGGGGAGTCACTGCGGTTCGCGCGTCCTTGCTGCAGCCGCTGGAAGGAACTGGGATACGGCCAAGGTTCGTCAGCGGGCCCGCGGGGTGTACAGCGGAGCACGCTGCTGGAGGCGGTGGCAATACCTAGCAGTGTGTCCAGGCACAGCACAGCTGTAGCAAATGCGCGAGTCGCGGCTTGTCGCGGGTGACACCAGTGACATGGGCGTCATGCGTGGAAACGTACTCTCAGGCTGGTTGTAGGAGGGAAGAGCCCGCGGAACAAATCGTTGTGGTGCATATTGTCGGCGTCCCAGAGTTGTCGGTTGCGGTGGCAAGTTGCTGCTCTCCGTACGCTCAGCATAGGTCCTGCGAGGTTCTCGGTAACTCTTAGGTGCCCAGGTAGCCGGTGGCACACGAGAGCGATGATCAAATGCACACTGATGGCACACATGAGCGTCGTCAACAACATTAAGGTGTTCAAGCTCTTCTTTAACCACTTGTCGAATCACCGAGGAGATGTCGTCGTGGGTTGGGACGGACACACTTGCAATAGTAGTAACATTGTCCAAGCGTCCAAACTTTGGCCCAATCCTTCTCATTTTCAGCGCTTCAAACGACCGGCAGTGTTTCTTCAGATCAGACGGGGTACTAAGATCTTCCTTCGTTATAAGAAAATTATAAACATCTTCAGCGATTCATTAAGCAGATGTCCTTCATTGTCTTCGTCTGTCATGGTAGCGCCGACGATTCCGCATAATTTCAGAACAGCCTCTATGTACGTTGTACACGTTTCGCCAGGTAATTGAGCTCGTCGGGAAAGCATCTGCTTAGCCTAAGAAAAGAATCTCTAAGAGAAGCGTCTGCTTTTCTTAGAGATCGGGTCCCCGAAGCACTTGGTGAATTCTTCTACAAAATTATCCCAGCTTGTCAGAACGCTCTCGTGATTTTCAAACCAGAGGAGCGCAGTTCCAGCAAGAAAAAAACCATGCTATCGAGCTGCTTCGTAGTGCTCCAGTGGTTGTGGCGACTCACTCTGTTGTAGTGTTTAAGCCAGTCGTCGACGTCTTCGTTCGCCTTCCCCGAAAAGGTGGGTGGCTCTCGCAGCGGTGTCCAGCAGCCAACCTGACCTCCGTGATTGCTGTCTGGTCCGCCGCAGGCGGGGTCGTCATTGCCTTCTCCGGAATCGACCATGTCCGCTGCTTGTGATCTTAAACCGGCCAAGCGTCTACTCCGTCGGACAGTTGGGAGAGCTGGGTCGTCCAGGATCGTCCAAGATTTACCCCGGACCTCTACTAAAGATGTTGCGAATGATGTTTATTTACAGGGGGAAACGAGGTCCGAGATGGAAGCTACAGGCCAGGCCTAGCCGGCGCAGAGTACCCCGAGATCACGTGCGCACACTCTACCTCTTCTTTCTCTGCCTCAGTCACACAGTGCTGCGACAATATAGTTTGCAGGCCATAGGCGTACAGGGCTATCTTCTGCGATTCATTCACTCATTTATCAGTAATCATAAAATTCAAATGCGGTTAGGAAGTACCATAAGCACTGAAAGGGTGGTATCGCGAGGTGTACCTCCACCACCGCTATTGGGACGCTAATTTGCGTGTGTTACTTTCGCCTACAGCTCGTGCAGACATCACTTCACTGGCTACTCACCGTTTTAACATCTTTATGGACGTGAACTTTTTCTGCCTCACCATACTTCTGAGTGTTGTGAGCTCATCCACTACGTACGTTCGCGATGCCATAGCGTGCGCCGATACAGTTTGCCAGATTGCTCGTGAACGGCTCTCAGTGTCTCAGGCTTCCCAAAAAGCCCTGTATAATCATCGCTACAGAGATTTTTGTCACTTCCCATGTTTCCTCGCGCTACTGTTCATCCCGCCTCTCCGGAAAACTGTTATCCCGCTACGAAAGTCCCGATATGGTGTTACGTCAAGTCACCGACGTTACATACGAAATTGCACCAGGCATCGAGCCAGCGTAGTCTGCGCGTCCGCCCTCTGCTATTGTGCACGTTGTGAGACTTAAGTCATGCGTGACGACCCCTTCTGGTTTGTCTTTACAAGCCCTGGTTCGGCAGTCTCGCCCGGCGGGTAAGTAGCGCCACGAGACAATGACGGGGCTGCTACTGCCGGTCGGACGACGACGACAGCGACAAAATGGCCACAGGCACTCGAGAGCCTTGCATCCGTCAGCACTGCTTGTGGATGGTTTAACCTTGTGTATAGCACTAATTCGTAAACACAAGCGATTACCCTAATTGTCTGTGTTAGAGGAACCAATAATTTTTTTCGGAAACCCTTGAGGCAATGCTCCAAGTCAACAGTAGGGTAGCATGCGTCATTTTCATGCGCCTCTGTCGCAAAATTGATTTACAATGTAGGCATCATCAGGCACATTTTATGGGCCAATAAAACAAAGCCGCGCAATGAAATAGTGAAATACGATTACGCTTCATTATTTTGACTTGATCCGGTGCAATAACTATAGTCGCAATTCTGTGCAAGAATATAGGTAATGAATATTGATTTTACAACGGGCGCTCCTATTTTGTCTGACAATCCTCCCTTTTGCAGCACTTCTGTTTGTTCTTGCAAAGTGTTCCAGTGGATTCGCGCTCCCTTGCTAAGACCCACAGAGGGCTGACGAAGTAGAAGTGAGGTTGCCGTAAGAATCACGAACAAGTTCCACTTTTAACATGGAGAAAAGAAGCAACGGAAATACGCTAAATGGCGTTAACAATTAAAAGCTATCTCCTTGAAAACGGCTGCTAGCAGAAACACAAATGAAGCACGAGGAAAATTTCATGGTTTGTCCAAAGGCCATTTCAGAACGACAGCGCCGAGGTGTTGCTCGAGGCCAAACCACCTGCTGGAAACTTCGTCCTGCTAGAAATGTCGGCCACGCGCCCTTCAACTTGCATAAAAATAAGACAGTCGGCTATAATGTGTGTGTGCTTTTGCTGCAAAACGGCCTTTGACGCTCGGGTCATATCGAGTGGGACATTAGCTTCGAAAGGCCACGCGCTATCTAAACACAGCTTTTGGCTTTTCACGACTGAGTGGTATGATCATATTTCGAGAAGAAACTCTGCTTCACATTTTATCACACTGACCATGCAATGCCGCTTTCCTTGCCTCTAGCCCAGCAATGTTTACAAAATTGTGCAGGAACTCGACTGGAGTTCGCTAAGCATGCATAAACTTTGCGCCACTTGCTCATTTCCACGCATACGACTCGACGTATGTTGTTTACGCGATTGACGAAGCACTAGACATAAATGTGGTTAGCATGTTAGATGCGGGAGGCACTCAAACTTCTGGTCTGTTATGGTCTGTTATTGTCGTTCAACTTCTTTTATTGCTCGTAAGTAATATTCTTCCACTGTATTGACCAAGAGGGAAATAGTTCATTAATTGGAAATAACCAATGTATAGACATGCCTTGCATTATTGTGCAATGTTTGTACTACTTGAGCGCAATATTTGGAAAAAAATTGAGATTTCTGACTCGACCTAAAGAGAAAGGCAATTACCTTGTGTCACGAAATGTGTCGGAAGGATTATCGAAAGAAACAGCGGCTCATTCTAAAAAGAGCGAAGTTCATAGTGCTTAAATTCCGATGCTTTCGATGTTTTTTTTTTCGTTTCCACAGCCTACGCAGTGAATGTTGTCAATCATAGCGTTTTTGAGCTTTAAAGCAATTATACCTGAGAAATGAAAATATAAGTTTAAGTTCTTCTGGAGCTGCCACTGTGTATTCAAAACAGTTATGAAAGGAACCCACAGAATGCAGCGCCTGTCATTTGCGAACACCAATGCGCGACCTCTAACAGCACCAGTGGCTCGACGCGATCTGTTCCAAAATGCTTGTGCTTTATGTCACTCATAGCTGTATCCAAAGTTCGTTGCCGCAAATTGTCCCTTCGACTAGATTATTGAAACTAAATGGTCTGGTATGGTATGGTATGGTAAAACATTAATGTAATGAAACTGAATGACTAATCAATAACTGCAATGCTTCCTACTGTAGTCATGTACGTGTATCGGCTACAGAATAGAGTAACAAGATTGGGCTATTACCCAAATTGGGCTACTGCACGTTCTAGTTGGCGACAAAAATTTCCTTCAGACTGTGTGGCAGATTTTGGCTACGTTTTATTTTTCTTAAAGCTAACTCCCCCCGTTTACAAATCGTCTTCGCTGAGCCAATAAATGAGCTACGATGAGGAGGTGGCGGAGGAAAAATCATCATTTAAGCGGATGATCATTCGAAGTCGCCCGTCGCATAGGAAATATGGAGCCACTAGAAATGTAGCAAATCATGAGTGGGGCTGCCAATCGCTATGTAACCTGCCTAGTCGATCAATTTATCCAAGTATTACAGTAACCGCTTGTTAATATTCCTGTTTCTTAGGTGTCGTCACCATCTATCTTACTCTACTTTATGTAATCCATTTTCATGTATTTTGCGGGTTATGTTTTGTGAAATTATCATTAGTAACTATGGTGAGTGCATGCGATTGATCTGCACTTTATTGAAGGTCGCTATTTGTCTGTGCTTCTGGTGAGTGATTTTTTTTTTTAGAAAAATTTTATCGAGTCCTCATTTGCGCTATTATAAATACCCCTGTAAGCTTGCATTGCGGTAGTTCTCGATCTGGGGCAGCGAGTGCGAGTGCAAAGAAAAAGTGAAACGTGGCATCTTGTGGCCACAGATGCTTGCTTGTATATACAAAGCCCCCTCAGAATCCCAGATAATGCTACAATAGAACTTCGTTGTGAGCCACCCTCTCTTAACAAATATGCCTTTGCAAGAAATTAATTTTACTTAGTTTATTCTTGCGGGCATATGCAGTGGCTCTAGCGCAAGCCTAGAGACAAGCCTAGACATTAATTTTTATGCGTGGAATCACATTAAAAAAACTAACCTTTGAGTGCTCTTAGGCTACCGAAAATGTTCGATTTTGGCTTAACTTAAGCTACTACGCAGGTCAGTTTGGCGACCTTGGTTTTTAGTGATCTGATAAGCTTGCTATCGAACTATCAGACAGACAATCAGGCCTAGCCCATCCACCGTAGCACTGTTGATAAAGAAAGCTATGTGAAAACTGCCGCCGAAGCTAAGCTGTGATGACTGCGTCAGAGCAGCCAAGACAGCTGTGCGTGTCCTGAAACCTTATTATCAGTTAGAACGTATACATTTGCATACCACTGATCTGTTCGTTTAGAGCAAAATTTCTGACGTTATTTTACTAACGTTTAGCGGAAACCATTAGGCGTGTGCGCATGATTTTCAACCGACACATTTATTGATCTTTCCAGGTCACTGCAAGCCAGGGTAAGCTCTATTTACTACGCCTTACAGCACAGCATGCGCCGTAACTTCACTAATCAAAATATACTATTTATTTGTGATGTTCGAAGCATTGCGCCGAAACGGCACGTAGTGATTGGGCTCCGTATCAATTTTGACCGTCTTAATAGAAAAATGCAGAATAGACAAATGTTATTGCGACCCGCCTACATCACAGTGTGGCCGCGTCCAAGCCCAGAGCCCGCGACCTCGTGTTGAAAAGCGCGATGTCATAGCGCCTGAGTGGAAGCGGCGGATAACGGAAACTTCTACCATGCTGATAATACCGGCAGTATCGTTGGCTAAATGATTTCTGTTGACGCATATTGCCTGCAAAGAAACCTGATTCTCGCAGCCGCCAAAACATCAGTCACACTTGCAGTACTTGTGCACTTATTAGTGCCTAGTACAGTCGTCAGCGCTCTTGGGTATTTGGTCAGCGCTCAGGGGCAATTGGTCCCCTGAGTTACTAAGCAAGGTGATGATATCACCTTGCTTAGTAACTCAGGGGACCAACTGCAATGCATGCTCACTGACCTGGAGAGGCAAAGCAGAAGAGTGGGTCTAAAAATTAATCTGCAGAAAACTAAAGTAATGTTTAACAGTCTCGGAAAAGAGCAGCAATTTACAATAGGCAGCGAGGCACTGGAAGTCGTAAGGGAATACATCTACTTAGGGCAGGTAGTGACGGTGGATCCGGATCATGAGACGGAAATAATCAGAAGAATAAGAATGGGCTGGGGTGCGTTTGGCAGGCATTCTCAGATCATGAACAGCAGGTTGCCATTATCCCTCAAGAGAAAAGTATATAATAGCTGTGTCTTACCAGTACTCACCTACGGGGCAGAAACCTGGAGGCTTACGAAAAGGGTTCTACTCAAATTGAGGACGACGCAACGAGCTATGGAAAGAAGAATGATAGGTGTAACGTTAAAGGATAAGAAAAGAGCAGATTGGGTGAGGGAACAAACGCGAGTTAATGACATCTTAGTTGAAATCAAGAAAAAGAAATGGGCATGGGCAGGCCATGTAATGAGGAGGGAAGATAACCGATGGTCATTAAGGGTTACGGAGTGGATCCCAAGGGAAGGGAAGCGTAGCAGGGGGCGGCAGAAAGTTAGGTGGGCGGATGAGATTAAGAAGTTTGCAGGGACGGCATGGCCACAATTAGTACATGACCGGGGTTGTTGGAGAAGTATGGGAGAGGCCTTTGCCTTGCAGTGGGCGTAACCAGGCTGGTGATAATGATGATGATGATGATGATGATGATGATGATGATGATGATGATGATGATGCTGACAGTCGTCAGCGCTCCTGGGTATAGCTCTCGAACACCGTGATGAGGACTGGACGGGCGCGATCTACCGATAACATCTAGTTCTAGATATCTTGATTCAGAGCATGCGCAGTCACAATGGGTGGCACTGCATTATTCTTTTTTTCCTTTTTTGCTTTGCCGGGGACCTAGGCTTGAACAGCGGCAATCACCTGCGTTCGCCGGACAAGGCGCCTCAAGATTGAGGATCAGAAGCGAAAATAACGCCCACCAATACTTTTAGAGAAACACATTCCGAGACGTGTTATTTGTGGTTTTTCTCAGTGGCCCTGTGGCGCCTGCGCGGGCAATCGTCGGTGATTGCATCTGTTGAAGCCTAGGTAATTCCCAAGACGATAAATACTAGGGTAGTTCCATCAACAGCATGTCACATGCTCAAGTGCAAGACATCTAGAACAGAGCGTGATCGGCACACGGCCTCGGCGCGGTCCACAGCACGGTGTTCAAGAGCTTTGCTCAAGTGGGCTGACCATACATATACACCACATTTCCTACTTAGAGCGCCAAGTTGTGCAAGCTGCGCAAGGAGTTCAGTCGATCAAAATGTGCGACTTCGCGCGTTCCGGGGTCAAGCAGCTTAGACATCTAGCTCTAGAAAAAAAAAAGAAAAGAAAAACGGGCACTTGGACACCTCTTAGGGAAGATTATTTTCTCAGCCTTTTTCCTGGCTAACTGAAAATTTTCCGCGAGGGAACCTTTCGGTACGTTAAAAAAATCGCGAGATTACGTGCGGCAGCGCGATAAAGGTGATCCCATTGGCCAGTGTATGTTTCGTTGCTGGAACACAGCGCATGCAGCACGAGCTCAGGCTGCTTGCGCAACGCAAGTGAATTGAATTCTGGGGCTTTACGTGCCAGAACCACGATTTGATTACGAGACACGCCGTAGTAGGTGTCTCCTGTTTTATTTTGAACACCAGGGGATCTTCAACTTGTCCACAATGCACGGAACACGTTTCTTTTTTTTTTGCATTTCACCATTATATATATAGAAATGCCCGCCGTCATGGGGGTTTAATCCCGCGACCTCGTGCTTAGTATAGCGCTGCACCATAGCCACTAAGCCATCGCGACGGGTGCGAAACGCAATGAAAAAAGTAGCAGTTGCGCCCGAAAGGCGAAGTACCGATTGCGATAGCAAATTAGTAGATAGCTATATGAAATAATGATAGTAGTTTTATAAGCCGTATAATGTTGTAAACGTTCGCTTGCTAACTAAATTAGCAATGATATACTGTGTAAGCGCGACTGGACGAGGAAGAAGAAAGAAACAGACACACAGAGACACCGCTGTCTCTGTGTGTCTATTTTTTCTTCGTCCTCGTTCAGTCGCGCATGCACATTTTATGATGCAGTGAAACCGACTAGCCCGCCAACGTGTCGTAACTAAATTAAGAAGCACGGCGTCATGTGTGCACAGCTAAACGTGAGCAGACATCGGTCGATGCGCACGGAAACTCGCTTTCAATATGCTGGAGGGAGGAATCGTGGCAGCCACAGCGACCGAATTTACCTCATCACACGAATGACCTTCAAGTGACCTTCAACGCGAATGAAACGTCGAAAGCACAGCGCATACCAAGCTGGCCGCACTACGTGCACTCTGCAAACATCGCAGATCGCTTTCAAGATGAGGCCCCCGCGGGAGTGCCCTTTGGCCACGACGCAGATCGCATTCAATGTACTGCGCCCGCACGGCCGCGCCGTAAGCAGCAGCCGCCGGAGAACGCCCCCCCCCCCCCCCCCCCCCCATCAGTCCCTCGGCGAATCCCCGTGCCTCGCGCGCGACACGAGAGGGCGCACTTCCGGCCCGCCTTCCCACTGACCTGGAGGTCAGTGCGCCTTCCTGGCTCAAACACGTGAGATTGAGCTGCGTTCGCCGGCTCACCCTCGCATGCTTTTACTCGCACAAACAGCATACGGCGCGCGGCGACCATTTCACCAGCCTTGGAGTGTATACAGAACCTCACGGCGACGGCGACGGTAGAAATGCGCCTAGAGTGTCCACGCATTGCCACCTCAATAAAACCAACAGAAGAAAACACATTTAGAACAACTTCTGAGCAGCATATTAAGACAGTTTTGTTTGTTTCTAACGGTGAAAGCATTTGTTTTTCAATTATATTTCGGCTCATTATGGAACAGTCACCTACTTCCTGAAAAATACCATTATTTGTAGTCGCAAACGCAGCCGCTGCGAAAACTCTTGCTTGTCTGCGCAGCGTTGGACACGATGTGTCTTTTATTTATTTATTTATTTATTTATTTATTTATTTACTGATTGCTTATTTATTAATCTTCTTATTCATTTATTATTGTGAACTGCGAGCCTGTATTCCAGGCTATAAGTAGAAGTGCTTTAGAGAATGCGATGCACTGCCAGTTGAATCACAAAATAATACAAGTTACAAAGACAGCTCTGTGCAATTCAAACTCAGAAATGTAATTGGCGCAGTGTTGGATACATTCAAATTATTAAAAATTCAGAAAAAGAAGAAAAACCAAGTTGAGAAGCATTCAAAGGACCATCAACAAGGCACCATGACCGAGAAAAGTATCAAATAATCGAGAAGTCATGACACTACAAAGGACGTGTTGCTGGACACATGTCGATAAGGAAGAAACTCGTAATATAGCTTTAGGCAATAAACCTATGGATTTCAATAGACATGTCCAGCAGGACGCGTACGAACACGATTATGTAATTTAACCATTCAGAAAAACAAGAACAGTCAAGGAAAGCGCGCAAAAGAGCATCAAGAAAGCTCCATAATCGGAAAAGCCACAACCAACACAAACATTGGCTGACGATTAAGCTCCTTGGTAATGCGATCTTTGAGCACAGCTGCTGCCTTATTTCAACCACAGGCAGCCGCATACAGAACAAGCAGTGCTATACGGATGAGGTTCTGCTTTTCGGATTGGGCAGCACACACCGCGATCCGATGCCATCGAGCCGGCGCTCCGCCGACGCTACATCGCTCCATATAGTGGGTCACCGCCCTAGAGAGGGTGGGGGGGAGACTAGCAACTATTATTTAATGTTTCTTCTGAGGTGGGATGAGGAAAGGGGTGGAGAACAGGTGTATTGAGTAGAGGTCCCACACTCGTTCACTCAAAGCCATGGGCGCACAAAGTTGGGGGGGGGGGGGGGGGGGGGGAAGTAGAAGTAAGGAGACGAAACGCTATAATTATCTTTCGAGCCACCGCAACGGCACTGCACCAGGTAAGGGGACGTATAGGGCAAGAGTGGAGGCGGGAGAAGGACAGCAAGACACAAGCACTGCCAGAGGCGACAAATGCCACTGAGGAGCGCGACCCGCCAACGGGGAAGCGAGAAAAGCGGAGGAACGCCGTACAGCCACGCGACGCGGAGACGGTGGCCTTGGATCACGCGCGAGGCGGCAAGGAGCGCCGGCACCGCGGCAGTGCCGCGACAGCGGGAGGAGGAACGGCGAGGGCGGAGGGGACGGTAGCGACTAGTGTCCCCGTATATGCTCCCGCAGGGACCAGCGTTGCGCATAGGTCCGCCGTTACGTTCCAGCTGTGCAGTGAAGCCACTTCTCGCGCGCGCAGGAGGCAAATGCCACGCGGTGTTCCATTTGCTTTTTTGTCTGCTGGTGGCGAGCTACACATGGAAATTGTTCGCAAGCTCCGAGCAAGATGACACTTTTTAATGCAGGCAATGCTCGAACGATTAGCGTAGCTGGAGGGGCGCCAATCTCCCGAAATTTTTAGTTTATATGTACATATATACACGCACATACACAAACACACGCATGATTGCACATAAGGTGTAGGACCTCCTCGATCCCTCGAAATAAAATCCTGACTACGCCCGTGGCTCTAAGAGCTCGAAAGTGCGCGTGTGCACGGGCATTAGCGTGCAACTAAAGGCGGTGCAATGTTTTTCAGTATGCATATGAAGTTTTCTCGAGGAGGCCGGAAGGCAAGAAATATTTTAAAGGGTGTTTAAAGAAAACTTCACACACATGTGGTAGACAATTATATGAGCATATTTTGGCTGCCGAAACCAGACGAATAATGATGGTCGCCAAGAGAACAATCGTGCCTGCAGTTATGTCAGTGTCCGTTAACCGTGACCATCATTCATCACTAACCGTCGTTCACAGCTGCTGCACGTTTTCCACATATGCGGTACGGACACGTAGATTTAAACGCATTTCAAATGTTCACATGCGCATATTTTATGCAAAGCTTATTTTCACGTTTCATACCGCAAACTTAACAGCTGCTTCGTAGCAGCAAGTCTGCAAGTGGAGAAAGAGTGAAGATGTACGAGCTTATAGATCAAATTTATTTCGTACAAGGGAATGGATGAGCAATGGCTGGTAGCAGCAGGGGGTGAGTGCTGGTTCTAGGAGCTTTGGCGGCCAGAATTCAAAGCCACTGGAAAGGCAACAAGTTATTAAGAGTAACAACATGTCTTTTATTGCACTAATCACATTGGACGGCAAACTTGCAAATTGATTATTCACACATTGCAGACTGTAATATGAGAACACATTTTTCTTTATCACTTCATACTACTAAAGTTAATTTACTATAACACAGCGCATAATAAACGTACAAAAATAATTTTGCATTGCTCACGTCAACTAAGGCTGATCGAACAAGCAACATATTGCGGGCGGTAAATGCTGAAGCTATCACAGCTGTCTCATCAGCGGGAGCGCACGATGTTTTCACTTACTACAAAACAATGAACAGTAGTACATCGATCGACCTTACATGAAAAATAAGTAGGTCGACAAAAAAATAAAAAAGAACAACAGAACAGGTAAAAACCAGGGTGCGGTGGGCAAATTGTATCTGCTAGTATTTCCTCTGTTTTGAACATACTTTTCTAGAGCCGCATAGTCAGAACAATCGTACAAGCAACACAGTGAATAGCGCTAGTTAGTAAGTTGGCATTCTTGGCGTATATGTGCAGCACGACACAGACGTGCCGTTCATTGTCCCGCGTCTTTGTTGCGCTGCGCATATACACCAAAAATCGCACAAGTGAGCAACTTGTCATGGTAGGCTCATTCCCATTTTTCATGGCTCCCATTTCCATTTCAGCGTGTACAGGAGTGTTACTCGAGAAAGATGCTGCTTTAGTGTAAACAAGTCGAACTCACCTTTGTAAACAAGGCGAATGTACCTCGCATATCCTGGTCCCTTTCGAAGCCGACTGGTCTCGTCCATCCGCACGGCACCGCGTAAAAATCTTTGCCACCTTCCTTGTAGTTTGTGCACTTTCGTGTGCTACACCCCCGTCATACCGGAATACAAGTGTCAAAATGATGTGTTTCGTACCACTTCACCAAAGTCATTAACGTAATATCGTCGAATACCGTTCCACCAAACCAATAGGTGCAACGCATGCTCGATGGTCCGCTGATTGCAGTTTCTATGGCACTGACGGAAACGAGTCGGCGCCTGTGTGCGTAAAGCTGGCTCCGCCGCGGCGCAGTTGAACATTTGACGTGATTTTGCGTCACGTGATAGCGCTCGGCGAATAGCGGTGTGAGCGGTGCCGGAAAAGTTATGCGTAGCTCAGCTCCCTGAGGAACACCAGTAGCGGTGAGAGTGACCGCAACGGCGCTGCGCAGAGGAAGGGGGCGAGAGGAGAGGCATGTGATCCGGCTTTAGGAGGACAAAGGGAGAGCAAGACTCGCGCCGCGCTCGAGAGAAGGCAGCAGGAGCGCCCGCAGCTAAAGCCTTACAAACTTCGTAAAGTACTGCCACGCTTTCAAGAATGCCGCCTCCTCGCGCGCTCTGGCCGACGCTGCATCGCTATTGGCCTAATAGCATCACGTGGGCCCTCGCGCCATGCATCAGCGCCATTTTTGCTCGAGAAGCATCTACGGAGTGGCGAGGAGTGCATGTTGGCACCGTTGCTACGCTCGAGCAGTGTAGGCGGCGCCATGGTCGAGGAGGGAGCGTGAAATAGGGGAGAAACGACGAGGAGTGAAGGCGGAGGAGGAGAGTGTCACTACTTTACGAAGTTTAAGGGGTTTTACCGGCAGCTAAAGCAGCACGCGGATGATGACCTTGTTTATGACGAGACACGATGGCTAGGTCGACAGTGACGAGAAATGCTAAAACGGATGCAAAAAAAAAAACGCGGCGATCTAGAACACGCGTTGCTCGACACATGGGGGTAAGAACCTTTTGAATTCATGCTATGAAGTGTGGCTGTGAAAGCGGAAGCAAAAGGGCACTTGACTACATTTCGAGTGAGCTGTTCGATTCGAGAATTGTTCGGTGAAAAATGAATAACGATGTGTCAGTTCTACGAAGAAAATGATTGATTTTTCTGGAGACGAAATAAACAGTGAGGCGCTGTGCAGTATAATATTTTGTTATTTCTATGCTCATACAACAGTGTGACATGTAATCCGGATACGTCATATTATATAGTACGTATTCGGTATTTCACGATAGAGTGTCATTTACAGGGACTGAATATTTGCAGAGCTTAATGGAGAAGTTGGCGACATTTTCTAACAGTACAAATTGACAATAAACCTAGCTGCCTTCGGCTGAACCTTATAGAGTTATGTTTACATGTGCTGTCGATACCCAACTTTCGCCGTATATTTGAGTATAGCCTTTATATAAGTTTTTATGCCTCAAATTTTACTTCACTTCAAGGGAGTGTTAAGCGTTCTCATCAAATAACCTAGTAGCCTCATGGCCTTCTTATTAGTATTCGTGACATGATCGTTTCATCGAAGCACAGGTATAATAGCAACCTCTAATTATTTATCACTAGAAACTACAGACAAAGAGCTACCGTAAATGTTATAAGTGGAACTAAGTGGGTCACTCTTAAGCATACTTGTTGCGACGCTTTTGTTGCGATTTATTTGCATCTGCCTCGAAGAAGGCTAAGTTTGTACCTGGGATAAGGATTTGCTAATGACTACCTGATCATGGGAACTGGGGATTTCGTTATGCAGTCTAACGTCTTTGCAAAGAAGTGTTTGGGGTCTCCTGAATCTTTCGTTTCACTTGTGTCACTTCGTAGTAAAGGTCGCGCTCCGCATACCGCAAGGTAGAACCGGGACAGAATTAATCGTTCGTTCTACAGGTAATTTCGCGGTAAAGGCGTTCATTGTAGAGACACTCGACTGTGTAAGATGCAGAAAGACATATTTTTACCTGTATGCCCTGAACGATATCGTTTGCGGCGATAAAAAAAAATTACCTGCCCGAGAACAGAACCTTGCTGAAAAAGCGAGTGAAAAGGGGCAGAGTCTCGACCTGCGTCATCAATGGACACTGCTTGCTGCCTAGAAGGCAGATATTTGGCAACACACAAGAAGAGATATTACCCACACAAGAACAGAACCATTTCAAAGCATGTTTCAGTATCAAAAGCAGCGCAGGATGCGAAATACGATTAAAAGCTCTCGCGAAATAAAGGAATGGGCTATGAACTTGACTAGATTTATCCAATGCTGCGGTGAGGTCACGAACAGTCTCGAGCAACCGGGTTGCCGTAGAGACTCCTGGTCGGAAACCCTGTTGGCAGCTTTCAATTGCTTTGTTACCCCATAAAAGTTTGAAATGTGTTTAAAAATTTATAGTGTTCAAATGCTTTCCCAGAAGTGCGGAGAAGAGAAATTGCCTATATAAGACAACAAGGGATAGGTAATCTTTCCTAATTGTTTGAGTCATTCTAGTGTATTTCAAGTCACTTGGAAGTTCCGCGCTTGGAAATATAATATCAAGCATTTAATATCAAGCATAAAAATTTCGCGCACCGTTCAGCATATCGGTTGAGGAAAGAATGAGGAATTTCGTCTATTGCGGTTGACTCCTTGGCGTCTAAATTAAGCAAAATCGATAATAAGCTCTCGTCACTGAAAACATTGTCATTAATGGGTGGTACTTTGTGAAACGCCGAAAACTGTGGTATGTTACTGTCGTCATCATGCAGTGAACACGGAACAGAGGTAATTCTTTAGCGCTTGAGATATTTCCTTTTTATTCGTTGTGACAGTACCACCATAATTAAATACACATTTAACAGGTTTATTTTCTTTAGAGGAAAGGTGGCACCAGAATCTGTTGTGATGTGCACAGAAAGCCTTTCCAAGACACACATTGATAACGGTCCTTTGCCCTCTCAATGTCCAGCTTCAATACAGCACGCAGCTTAGACAACTTATCAGTGTTAAAGATATATGGGCGTCGCTGGTGCCGCTTGCTTGACCTTTTAACTTTCCTTCCCGGCCTACCCATATCTATCGAAATCGAAGAATTCGCGTACGCGGCTGTTTCAGTTTCCAAGAGACAACATTGGTCATGCATTGCCAGATTGTATATCCTTCAAGATAGCGCTACAGGTTGCCGACAGATAAATCCCTTGATTCGTACCGTAAAGTATTAAGAGGAAAAAGAAACATCTCACGCATATAGTATGTCAACGCCATTGGCTTGTGGGAGTACGGGAACCAGCCTCTACCTTTCTTGCTGCTCAAGAACTAAGTTCACCGTCACCGAGAGACTTCTGAGGGTTAGCGATGATGTCTGGGGCTGCAAAATGTCCGGAAAACCCTTATCTGCGAGTACTATCTCGCCAGGCTCAATCCTGTCAAGGAATCCGGATTCAAGTGTTATGCGAGTGTCTGATGTGCGACCACCATAGGCTTTGGAGACGAACGTGACTACACCATTTGGCAAAATGCCTAGTTAAAACTTCAAAGTGTAGCCACCCTTATAGTGTGAAAAGGGTGCTCTCCTTTGCTCAACTGTAGGTGGTTCTTCAGTTCATACTTCAGTGCAGTCTATTATATAACGGCAGCGTAGATAGTGCAACTTAAAACATGCTGGCATGGTTGCTTCCACTGTGGAAAATGATGGTTCGGGTATCCATTCCTTCATTGCAGCCAGCACGTTACTTAAAACAAAATAAAATATACGGCTAACTGCCGTATGGTGAAGTCCAAAAAGGACCCCCAAGCTAGCAAAAGAAATGCCAAGCGTAAGCTTCATCAGAAAAATTACAAGTTTCTGAGGAATTGGCACATCGATTCGCCTTACGGATATTGGTGACAGGATAGACATCAGCAAAGAGAAGACATTGGTGCTGATGCCACATAATTCCCTAAATGCATCTGCTCTCTCCTTTAGCGAGTCATACCCAAGGAATACACAGCTTCTTTCGTCTGTTACAGTGCTTGCGGATCTTGTCATCGGGACTGTCTGCCCACCTATGTTTGATGTGCTTGCATGTGACACCTGTGTAGAGGTTGAGCCATTTGATGTCACTGAGAGCAATATACAGCACTAGCCTCCATCTACATCTGCGTCTGTTTGAGCCCCCTAGAAAATGTAACACATGACAAGCAACATTTTGTTAGTCATCACTAATAAATATTTTGTCAAACTGTGGGACGAAATTCACATCACTGGTTAGAAGAGAATTAGAGTGCTGTTGGGGACACACTTGCATAATACTGAGCACAGAAGGGTAGACACTCAAGCGAATACTAATGGGACTGCCCCATGGCTACACACAGCTGCATTAGCTAGGGTGCCCTAGTTCTGGCTGCCTTTATTTTCTTTCTTTTGCAAAGTTAAACAAAAGTCTTATTTTAAGCAGTAGTGCCAGGGTCAGCAAACAACATATTCGAGTTGCTTCAACGTACATGCAGGAAGGTAAGGAAAAGGCTGTAATTAAAACAAACAAGTGGTGGACAATTTAAATGTGCCATAGCGTTGCGTTATCCTTAAAAGCATAGTACTGTAGAATTATGCCTCTGCACAAAAAAAAAAAACGCAACAGCCTACATATAGCAGGCGTTAGCATTTGAAAGGATTCTATACATGAGGGCCTTACCACCGAAGCAAAAGTAACGCTTTTATCTGCAGCTGCCAATTGGTCCTCAACAACACCAAGAACCAGACCACCGAGAGAGGAAGCGCCTGTTTCACTGTCAGAACCAGTAGACGTCCGCGCCGCACCTGCTGAAACACGTCGCCGCAACCTAAGGTAGAGAAAACACACGGTTATGTAGTATAACAGAAAACTGCGCAACTTGATATGGGCTCGTCCAGCGCGCGAGGACGACCATGCACAAAGACGAGGATATCCACAGCACAACACCGACAGGATATCGCGGGGTCGACTCGGAGCTCATCCCGTGCATTCTACCCTGTTGCGGTCGTTAGAGTACTGGCCGAATTTTTACTAAAAACAGTATTAAAGCGTACTATTATCGGCTACATAGGAACTTACCGCTCGTATCACTCTAGCTTCGTTGCGGGCCCTACGCCATCTTCTCTGCCGTAGCAGGAAGGGAATATCGTTGGAATGTAGGCAGGGTGGTGGGCAACAGTACTCTTCTCATTACCCACGAAATGGGCGCTACAAATGCGTGTTTGGCCTTTAACGGGTTGCCACAGTCCACCGTCCGCACTAAAAAAACAAAGAAACGAGGCATTACTTCAACTGTAACCATGGAGAAAGCCAAAATCAACGCAAGAAAACGAAATGGTCACTTGTTTACCTGGCTCTTCGCACTGCTTTAATCCACCGCTCCCGTCGCTCCTTCTCGTAGGGCTTCCATGGAAAGTTATAGAACTTGATGCTCGGGACTTTCCCCACAACATTTCTATAGCTGTTGTGGCAACGATACACGCAGCAATAAACGGTGCCACCTTTTTTCTTCAGCGATTCGGTGCTGTCGGAACGAGACACCATGCTTACTGAGGCTGCTTCGAGACGACGGCAAATTTCCGCCGCGTCTTACAGGTGGCGCCACTTGTTCGGTTCAAAGCTGCAGCGCACAACTGTGCTCGGCGTAAAGCCTTCCTTATGTGCCGTGTAGTTCTCTCGCAAAAAGGCTGTTGCCATCGCCGACACCATTGGCAACAGAGCGAGTTTCCTGTTTGACGCAGAGGTAAACAATGCTTCTTTGGAATTAAGAAATGTCAGCATAACAACACACAGACCCACCATCTACGGGAATGCGACCAGCAGCGTTCGGGTATACGGTGACCAAAGTACAAGATGTTGGTACATCGCTGTGTCGCCGCTTATTGTGTACGTGTCGTGCGAAGTAATGAGTAGTTAACAAATCGCTATAGGGCCGCAACCTAACTATAAGAGCGGTTTCCTTCTTCCTGACTGCTTATTTCTTTAAGTTCAGCTCCATCGGGAGCGAGTGCACGAACTCGACGGGGTCAAGCCTAACCCTAACTTCGCTAAAAACTTCTCGTGCACGGCTTGAGAGGACTGAAGCTCGTGCATTTAAACTTCGAAGGCATGTCAACGCATTTTGAGCGCGAATAATTATATTTACAAGTGAATGAGCTGCAGCTATCGTGTTGTCGGTTCGACGGCTGATCACGTAGAGTTCGGTCAAGCTATCACGGTCGTCACGCTGATTTTGTCGGTGCTGTCAACACGAAAGCCCGTCGTGCTATCTGACAACTCGCACCCATCGGTTGCGTCGTTGTCGGCCTATTACGATCAAATGGTCTCAGTGAGACAGGGCTGAATAGTCGACCAATCGTCGGCGCCAGCGTCTTGTCGGTCTCGTATAGACCAATTATTACCACGCCTTAAAACACTACGTGAAGTCAGGCATTCGCTGCCACCACCAGCAACAGCGGGCCGTCGCTGCAAGAAGACGGCGTCAGCAACGTGTTCTTGAAACCCGCCGTGGTTGCTGAGTGGCTATGGTGTTGGGCTGCTTAGCACGAGGTCGCGGGATCGAATCCCGGCCACGGCGGCCGCATTTCGATGGGGACGAAATGCGAAAACACCCGTGTGCTTAGATTTAGGTGCACGTTAAAGAACCCCAGGTGGTCGAAATTTCCGGAGTTCTCCACTACGGCGTGCCTCATAATCAGAAAGTGGTTTTGGCACGTAAAACCCCATAATTTAATTTTTTTTAACGTGTTCTTGAAGGTCGCCCAAGTGTAACGCAGGGGTTTATCGATAAATTTGACAGCCGTCAATGAAAGGCGGCAACTACGTGGTTCACGGTGCAGTCCGGATGAAGCCCTGGCCCTTTTCTGTTTCAAAGTGGAGTTGCAGTCTTACGCACGTTTTAGGCACCGCACCGACGTCGAGATACCAGTAGAGTTTCAACGCGGTACGTGGCACGAGCGTTTGCAACAGCGCGCGTCCAAGATGTTTTTTTTTTTCGGGGTACTTTCTCCCGATATCCGGCCGCGCGGCCTCGAGCGCGCGTCCCTTCCAAAACGTTTCGCGACTAATCCGCTAAGGCAGGGCGCATGCGCCGTCGTGCCGTGAGAGAGGCGGATTAGGGGGGAGAAGCGGCAGTTTCCTTAGAAGAAGGGAGGGAGTGCAGAGGGGAAATTCCACGTGAGAAGGCAAGGACAGTGGTTTCGTGGAAACTGGATAAACTTAAGTTGAGGGTACGCTACAGTACATTTCTGCTATTTCTGAAAAATTAACACCATACAAATATGTCAAGCGGACAACTCAAACAGGGCTTGCAGAAGCAGAGCCGCATTAATTAAAGAGCATCGCAGGGTCTAGGCGGCCATTATGATAAACACTTCTGTGCCCGCCGTGGTGGCTTTTCGGCTATGGATTTCTCGAGCTCGCGCATATGATCCCGACTGCGGCAGCCGCATTTCGCCTTGGGTGAAATAGAATATGTACGTGCACTTGAATTTGAACTGCACTCCTGACGCCTGAACAGCGGTCAGCAGTGCAGGAGCGGTGGCGATAAGAGTGCAGGCGTAAAGTTTAGTAGAGAATGTATAGTAAAAACGAAATATTTACAACAGAGTGACTAAGTAAATAGATTGCGGACTACAGCGTGCCTACCCACTGGACAGCTTCAAGACGTTGCACCTCATACTTTAATTTCGTAAGTGCAAACTTATAGTTCCCTAATGTACTCATAAACAACGAGATTCACCGTGACACTTCCGCGGGAACTTCAACGCGTTTTTCTTTGACTGAAAGCGCGATCATGGAATACCATCGAAGCCAAGTCGGCTGCGACGAAAGCTTATCGCGCTTCGCAAGGAAACTTCAAACTACGCTGCCAATTTTCGAAGACTCGAACCAAAATGGTGCACTTGAACTTGATCAGATATTGATGAATGTCAAATCAAAGGGCGCCATGCAATGCGCCGAAATTTACCCGCGTTCAAATCGTGCACTGAAAATAACGTGAAATGGATCGAATACACGGACTCTCGGTAAACGCAACGCCGAGGGACCGGAAATATATGTTCAGATTGGGAATTCCGTCGAGGACGTCACAAGCACGCGAGCCGTTTCTGGTCATGTGACTGACATGCAAATCAACCCGGCTGTAACGAGGTCGAGCTCTTCACGGAGTAATCACCACGCTGACTGGGTGACTTAATGTAACGGGCTTGATTTGATTTCCGGTTGCAGAATGCAATACGCCGGTGGATTTGTGGCCCTCCGATAGAGTACTTTGAGCGCTTGGGCAGCGCACTACAAAGGCCGCTCAAGACAGCAAAAGAGCGTTAGTCTAAGCATAAATTTGCTTACTGTATTAATACAGCTTCTCAGCACTTTAGCCACTTTTGTAGCGAAGTCAGGGCACTCTAAAACCACCAGTGCAATTTGTCACCATACATTCTAAAAGCATTTTGGACCCCTCTTCTTATGCATCTTCTCCCCCAGCAGTAATCTTAATCTATGTTGTTTATATCTCCTTAAACGTTCTACGCTCGGTACTTCACCGCCAGCAATGCTATCTGTCGCTGATACGTGCCTCGCTTTTCTGACCGGAATGCACGCGGCGCGCTACATCAAAGAAAAATACGGTATAAAGTAAATGTTCAATGCGCATACGCAGAACGCCGGTATTGCTCTGGACATACCATGAATGCATCAATATAAGTGCTCGCAGGGAGTTATCGTAATATATATCTTGGCATAATTTCCACGAGTTATGGGAACGCAGATTCCACGTGCGTGTGCGCCTAGGCAATCGATAGCGGTTAGATAGATTATAGATAGCTCTAAACGGCAGGGAGAGACTAGCCTTGCTTTAACAAGCACCAAGTAGGCTGACTAGTCAACGGGGTTCCAAACAACAGAAAAGGTTCACACGAAGGTGGATACTTCAAGCATAGCGTTCAAGACTGGCACGCGAGATCTCCTAGGCCGTGCTTGAAGCGATGGACTTTGGACAAACAAGAAGAGCCTCAGCCTGAAGCAAACGTTTGCACATAGGCAAACGAAGTAGTTAAAGGGCCCCTGAAACGGTTCCGACAAATTTTGTAGACGCGTAGGGTACAGCTTAAGTAGGACATTCGCACCACAATTTAAGTGAAGCGTTACGTATTAATGGAGCTACAAGCGATTAGAAGTTACCCTCCTCCCCAGTCATGCTTTTCCTCCTGAACTCGTTCGCCGAGCGAGCGGGGCTAAGCTCCGCCTTCACTCGTCCTGCGTCACGATGCGACGTCACGTCGTCCACTTCCGGTTGTTTGGAGCCCGCCCCCGCCCGCGCGAAACCTCTCCGCTAGCCGCTTGGCCGTCGACCCCAAGCCAGAGCTATCGAAGCAGCGTGCGTTGCGAACATTCTGTCATAGCTCCGAACGTGTCTGGTATTCCGGTAACCACAGGCAAGCTGGTCATTTCGGCGAATGACTGGAGGCATAAACTGAAGCTTATGAAGGAACTTTGGCGTAGACGTACGTGAGCGGCCTGATCGGTCTGCACGGTCCAGACACTTGTTCGCGCAGCGCTTAACCGGCCAAACAAAGCGCTAATATTGCTCTAACCAAGTGTTAAACATTTTAAACATTGATAAAAACAACGTGTTGATGATTACACTCCTGCGAGAAATACGCACCAGCAGCAAAGAATACGCTTCGTTGCTGCTACTGCGTATGGTTGAGCTCCATGCCACCAGGTGGCTGCACCGTGCAGGCATTCACATTTTCCCTTCTGCTCATCTCATGGCTCATCCCGTTACGGCACAGTCAAGCGGCCAGACCCTGTCCCCTTGCGCTTGCGTTTGCCCTAATACCGGACTCGCGAAACGCTATTGCGTTAGTAATCTTCCGGTGTAAAGTGACGGCCACAAACGCGGGAGTCCTGGCGCCGATCGGATAGCGGCAGCCCGATGCGCAGCAGCCAGTTCGCTCGTACGCTGCCTTGCAGAGGGACACGATGTCGCAGCTTTACATATTGCCAGTCGCTACGTTTGCAGTCCACAAGGCAACAAAGTCGAATCATAGTGCTCGCGAAAAGACTGAGACCGACTCTGACCGCAGAGCTCTTGTCAAAATTGAGTACGTTGTAACACAAGCAGACGACACTTGCTCTGTGCCGGAAGTGCTTAAGTGTACTGAAAAATTGTTCTTGTGCATTCGCTTTATGTTACTTTCTTTTCATAAAAACAAATTAACTAACATTCCAACTATTACGAAGATCATTTGTTTACCATAAAGTTGGAAAAATTATCGATCACGCACCCTGGTCAGCCAATCAGATAGCTCGCCCCACTGACGTAATATGGGTGATTTCGGTCAAATGGGTAGGGGCGGCTTAAAATTCCGCCGAGCAGTGCGCTGCGATCGGCAGCGATGTGCATTTTTAAAACCTTATAATGAATTACACGCTTTACGCAGAGCACTTTGATGTGTCAATTAATGATCAGAAGGACCTACTCTAACGACTCAGTACGTTTGTAGAAAATCGTCAAAAGCGTTTCAGGGTCCCTTTAACAGTGCGAAATTCCTCAAACTCGTGTACTCTACTTTCTTGTTTTGTATGTCGCTTGTGAACAAGGACGCAATACCTCGTTGTTAGCCTGTTCTTCAATTCAACAGCAGCATGCTCAGCCAGGTGAGACAAACAAAAGAAGGTAACAACGTCCTTAGCAGTAGCTGCGGTCAAGCGACAAAGTATTACCTCAAAAGTAGCAGCTCACGTCCTTTTTCGTCTTTAACTGCGTATCATTATCTTTTCCTGCGCGTTTACCCACTAATTTTTTTAATGAGGCTACATGATCGAGGTTTTCTGTAGTTTGGCATCTGCACGCAATGCACCTGTGAATATGACAGCAGGAAGCCTATATGCCCTTTATTGTGGCTTTTGAATCCCTCGTTTTTCCACTGCCATATGCAGAATCGAACGACAAATGCCAGCTGAAAAGAAGAAGAAGCCGCACGTTGACGTCGTCCACTGTGTGACCCTCTGCCGGCACGCACACGTGCACTACCTACCACTTCTCGGAAAAAGGGGAGCAGCCGTTTTTAACGCTTCCCGCCCGTCCGATCGCCACTGCGTTGTCAAGCGTCCGCGGCACCAACAAAAGACAGAAAGCAGCGATTAGCAAAGCTTTGGTATTGTTCAAACTGGGAGGAACCCATTTGCTCTGGGTGAAGGGCGAAAGGAACGTTACACGATCACACAGATTGAGCCTGTTGCTCAGGTTGCAAGAAGAGGTTTTTCGGGGCTGCTCTCACTGAAAACTTCATTTTTTTGCTCGCGGCGGGAGAGGGTACTTCAAACAGGCAGTGGTAGGAGGAGGGCGGCCAAGAGAGAGAGAGAGAATAAACATTTTTATTAGGTAAATGCAGCTAGGGAGAGGCGTCCTCATTCCAGAATGCCTTGAGCTCGGGCCGCGTCCTGGGCCCTCGCAATCAGCCGTTGCTGATCCTCGAGGTCGGAGCTGGCCAAGGCTCTCTCCCAGAGGGCGGCCAACCCTACCTCTCTCCGATTTGCTGCGGAGTCATGAACAAGCAAGCGCAAGCACAAGGAGACGATGCCCGTCGTAGAACCACTTTCCCTATCGGCAAAAGGGGGTGGTTTCACGCAGCCAGCGCTATTTTTTGTTTTTGTTTATCTCAACCCACTCTGGTGACCACCAGGGGAAGGAGCGGCGCTAGCGGTGTATGGTGACGTCGCCGCACACTTTGAACGCATGCTGGCGCTGGTGAGCTGACGAGTCAGTCTGCAAGTGGCACTTGAGCGGAGTGGATGGCATAAGCAGCGCTCGAAAGGCGTCAGTCATGTCTGGTCAAGGCGTATCGGCTGCCGAAGAGCCATCGCTCTCGTCTGCTCAAAGCGACGAAGCGTCTGCTCTATCGCCAGCTGAAGAGGGGATGTCGAAGCCATCGGTCGTGCCTGGTGAAATTGATCAAGCACCATCGCCTGCCAAAGAAGAGGTGTTAAAGCCATCGGTCGTGCCTGGCCAAGATGACCAAGCGTCTGAATCTTCACCTGCCAAAGAAGAAAGGATGTTAAAGCCATCGGTCGTTTCTGGTGAAGAAGACCATGCGTCTGACGCATCGCCTGTCAAAGAAATGTCCAAGCCATTGGCCGTGTCTGGTGAAGATCATCAAGGATATAATGCATTGCCTGCAAAAGAAGGGATGGTAAAGTCATCGGTCGTACCTGATGCATCACCTGCCAAAGAAGGAGAGATGTTAAAGGCAGTGGTAGTTTCCGGTCAAGATGGCCAAGCGTCTCACGCATCCGCTGCCAAAGAAGAGGAGGTGGTAAAGCCATCGGGCGCGTCATGTCAAATTGATCAAGCGCCCGACGCATCGCCTGGCATAACGAAGGATATACGGGAGATGGACCTTCATTTGCATTGTGACCCAAATGGGGGTCCGTACGAGTGCTCGGATTTTCTCGAATCAATGACAAAGCTTGGACTTTCCCATGAGGTCGCAGCTATCGGACCGAAGCGCTACAGAAAAGTATGGCTGCTTAAATTGAAGACGACTAAGGCCCGGCGAGCCCTCGCTAGCGCAGGGAGTATGCGAGTGAAAGGACACTACTGTGCTATCGTTGACCCCGATGTGCCCGAGGTTTGGATGAGGGTTCATTGGGTGCCATTTCGCATCTCCAATGCATCTCTAGGTGAAGCGCTTCAAGAGTTTGGCACTGTTAAGGAGGTGAGCTGTTACATGTGGTCTTGGGATGAGGGTGTAGCCACTACACATACCCGTTACGTTCGCCTGTGCCTCAAGGAAGGGTTGCAAGAGAAAGATCTGCCCTACGTGTGGTTCTGCCACGATGAAGAGCTTCTCATCGTTATCCCAGGGCGACCGCCAATGTGCCTGAAGTGCAACGCGATAGGCCACTTCAGGCGTCACTGTAAAGCGCAGGAAAGCCGCACGTGTAGGAAGTGCGGCCACAACAATTACAAGCCTTTATGTGAGCCTGAGACCGGTAATGTCCAAAGGAATGAAACCGTGCACATGAAACCAGTAAAAATGCCAGTGAACACTGCTGCGGAGCCTGTAATTGACGACAAAAGTGAGAGGCAGCAAGGAACAGCACCAGCCGCCGAAGAAACTACGGAACAGCCCAACAAAGTATTGACTGAGGATGAGCCTGTGACCGGCAATGCCGAAGTGAACAAAAACGTGCCCACGAAGCCAGGAGCAATGCTGGTGACCCCTACTGCATTGCGTGAAATTGAGCAGGGAAGTGAAAACCAGCAAGGAACGCCACCAGTCCCCAAAGAAAAGGCAGAGCGCTCCCATGAAGTCTTGACTGACGATGAACCTTTGACCTGCAATTCCCATGTCGACGAAAACGTATCCACGAAGCCGCAAGAAACGCTGTTGCCCCCGACTTCTTTGTGTGTAGCTGAGCGTGGAAGTGAGAGCCAGCAAGGAACACCACCAGTCGCCAAAGAAACAACGGCTCAACTCCCGGACGAAGTCCTCGCTGATTCAGAAACTGGTAACACCGACTAGCTGTGGCCAGAACGCGTCCTCAACAGGCGAGATAACAGCGTCCACAACTTGACTCTAAAGTGAATTTGCCATTGTAGTAGAGGAAACGTTGCGCTCGACGACATTATGCACTGTCGGCACCAAAATGTGGCCTTCTGGAACATTTTTTAGATTACTCGAACTTGACGTTGGGGAACTCGGCAGTAAACGAAGCAGTTTCACGTGTTGCACATTCTAGACCAGACAAATATTTTCCTTTGGGATAAATCGTGTTCTGCCTGGTCAAGAGTGAACAACGAATAAGTAGGTGAGGTTCTTTGTATTGGTCGCTGTTTACTTGTTGTGAAACGGGGAAGGAGATAATTGCCTTTACAATGATCGGTCTGGAGGAACAGTGTTTCTTGTAACCGTGGTCAGTACGTTGTCTGCGCTTTTATTCGAGATCTTTACCTACACCTACTGTGTGCGCGCGTGCCAACAAAGCCTAAATAATAGATTATTAATTTGGAGCGTAACAGTTTTGTGGTATTCATTCATATTTGTGCGGTGATATTTATCTGCGTTCTTTCACGTGAAAGCAACGAAAAGAAATGTCAGCTTTCGCTGTATTTTCGACAAGTGCTCATTCACGTTGTTGCATTTGCTTTCCGTCTTCTAACAACGTTCGCACTTTATTTACTTGAACTTTGTGAGTCGTACGACGGTGAAATTATCTGTCCGGCACATTATCTTGACCCGAATTCGTTTTGGTCCGCGATCTTGTAGCGATGCCTTTTTCCATGCCTCAGGCTATCGAGGTTCGTCAGTAGTCAAAGCGATGCTTCACCCGCGTTATCATTGTGGTCAGCCGGCCGTGAACGGGGAACGATAAAGTGGCACCGAATCGAGCGGAAAGCACCACTACAAGATCGCGGACCTTATATTTTTAGGGTGCTTCCCTTTAAGGACTTGGTAAGAGGAGCCTTAAGCTCGAGGCCAGCTACGAAAGAGAAAATCGTGTCTTACGTGCCCGAACGACGGTATGATCATTACACTCCCCGTAGTGGGCGGCTGCCCATTAATTTGTGCCACTAGAAGTTGTTCAACGTGCACCTTATGCATGGTACAAAAGTGTTCTTTCCGTTCCGCTCCAATCGACTTGCAGGGGCCATGATCAAACACTTAACTACGATTTTCTATTCAAATACATGAAACACGTAAAAGTGCTTTTACGAAGTGCTTCTTGAATTAGGTTTGTTGCAGTTGAGAAAGTTAAATTATATGAACTCTAGGAAGCAGAATTTGGTTTAGTACTTCATTTTTTGTTTCCCACAAGTTTCCCGAAAATCGGCAAATTAGGAAGAATGCACGACATTTAAATTGCCTAGATGCAGCAAAAATATAATTCATAGTTCGCTAAACTGCGTCCGATACAATATCTGAAGCAGATGAATGAAGTATAAATTTATAGCTTACATGGAACAGAACAGTAGCTGTGCAAGAGCGCTATGTCGTAGACTTAGTTCAGTTGACTTAGTCCAGTTGTATTATTAAGTACAGTTTACACACTTGTTATATCGTTTCATTTTTATTTGGGTTTGATGTAAATTTCATACTTCAGTTCTTTTTATTTTGCAATATTTAGGAATTGTTTCAGAAATTGGAGGCCTGAATACAGAGAGTTTTCTTAGTCATACTATTCTAACTTGTCCCTGTAGATGCAACAAATCTCTTCAAAGTCGTTGTTAAAGCTTCCTTTTAAAGTACCTTGCAAAAACTCGTTCCGTGTTTTTAGCGAGGCATACAAACCTTCGAAAGTTTCTGTGAAGGACAGACTGGTGAATACAACTTTAAACCCGTGACTGTGAAAATTTTATAAACAATAGGCTACTGTAAACCCGTGACTGCACAGACTTAAGAGACTGTAGACTAATTTAAACCTGTGATGACGACACTGGTCTATGTGTCATGTTTTTTTTTTAATTCTGAACCTTGCATTGTAGCTTAAAACGGGTGAAACGTGCATGTTATATGTGGGAGGAGGGGGAGGGAGAACCATGTCCGAAAACTGTAGACAGGTGTAGGTGGGAAAAGTGTAACAATTGCTTCTCCAGCTTTTGGCTATGGCCAAAGGTTAGATGGCACAATGTGGTCAAATTGGATCTATCTAGTTATTTTCGAGATTGACTTTTTCTAGGATATCCCTTAGCGAGCCCAAAGATCCTCACGTCGTACCCTTCTGCCACTTCAAAGAGAGATGTTCCTCGTTTATATTTGTGTTGTTATGACTGCATGCAATGTGTGTTCGATGTGTTTGTCGCTACTTTGTCTAATTCTTTGTATGCTACGTGATCTTCGTGTCCGTATGAGTGTGTGTATCGGTGCTACAACTGACAAGCGGTAGCGCACAGGACTGTCAAGTGTCATTGAATAGATAGTGAAATGAGTGTCTGTGAGTGTGTTCTGTACCGCGCTTGTGAATAAAAGAGAAAAAAATCAATATGGTGGACCAAAGGTGGTGGACGTTCTTCATGTGTTAAAATAACTTTCCTATTTTCATTTTCTAACAACTAGTGAGAAAGTTTCACAGGTTATTGCTTTAGAAGAAATACGATTTAGGCATACGTGACCATTGCAAAAATGAGGGCTCAGAAATGTTTCTTTGCAACCGGCAACATCTATTCTAATATTAATAAGTGCTGTTATTTTACATTCTTTGTCTTTCATTCTGCGCGTGGTTACTGGCACGTTTGAATGGTCGAGGCAAATCTATGAAGACCATTAAGACACGTACGCAGATTCACTGAACGATTATACATTTTTTTTTGTTCTTGCACATTCATCGACGAGGATAGCGACATGGGTTTGCATATATGGTACATTCTGTTTCTTGTAGAGAGACATTAGTACAGGAAATTATGCAAACGCACAGCACTAAGTTTCTACAACAGATTTATTTCCAGTTCTCGCAGGCGTACTTGTTCTCCTCAAAGTGTCATAGGACACGTGCACTTTGCTCGGCAAAGAGCAAAACTGAGAATACCACACGCATGCAACCTTGGTGGTGAAAATTAGTCCGGGGTCCCCCCACTTCGGCGTGCCTCATCATGGCATCGTTGGTTTGGCACGTAAAACCCAATAATTAAATTCAAACGCAGACAGTTTTGTAGCCACTTTGATTATATAAAAGGGTACCCGTTCAACGCCAACAAAGATAATCGAATGAAGACACCTTCGACAGAAGTCCGTCTGGTTGGGAACAAGGGTTGAAAACAGAAAATTACTAACTCCAACCAAGAACCACCCCCGTAAACCACAAGGCGTCCATCGTCTCCTCTCTTCTGAGTAGAGCAAAGACCATCTGCTCCTCCAAAGCGGAGAAAAAAGAAGCCACGCAGCCACGTGTTCGCCGATCCGCAGAAAAATGGCTTCACACGCCGCTTTATTCGACGCGTTTCCCGCCATCAGGATCAGGGGATAGGCAGGTCAGCCGCCACGGAAACAACAAAACACGCTCGCGTTCTTCTTCATACGTGAGGAGCACCAGCGAAGCACTGGCACGCATTTTACGAAAGTACGATATTTGCGTGTCTCACAAACCCGTTTCTACAATCGGCCGCTTCATACCACGACCCAAAGACTACGTCCCCAGAGAAAAACAACCAGGTGTAATCATCGAAATCCCGTGCTCCAAGTGCCCAGCTTCATACATCGGCAAAACAAAAAACCTCCGCCAGCGGATAAGGCAACACAGGGACGACGTCCGGTTGCTGAACTCGGCAGGTAACCCCGTCGTCGAGCACTGCGAGTGCGCCGACCCCAGCATCGCTTTCGCGGAACTGAGCGTCTTCGCCGTGGAGCCTAATCCGTTGAAGAGACGCCACGTGGATTCTTGGCATATCCGGCTCACAAAGGCGACAATGAATGGAACATTCGCGAACGCTCCCCTCTGCGTACGTTAGTGGAAGTGGCCACGGGCTAACAAAGGGAGACCGTAGGCCGCCCCATGCTGCTGCTGGCCCACGTTTTAGTCACCCTTGAAGAAGCGAACGAGCTGGTCCCGAAACGTTGCGTTTAAAGTAAATTATTGGTTGGAGTTAGTAATTTTTTGTTTTAAAGGATAATGCGTCGTGATAACTTTATTTGGAATCCGGCGATTGGGAGGCCCGGGCCTGGGGCCGCCTAGATGGCCACTGGGAGCTGCTGCTCCCGTGCGGCTTCCTGGGCTCGCTGGACGGCCCAAAGTTGGTCTTGGAGTTCTGAGCTGAAAGGATAATCGAGCAGTTTTTTTTTTATTGATCAAACAATAATGCATGCATGAGCTTGAATACCATAACTTGGACGCTCAACTTTTCGACTCACAAGCCATCTAAGCCTTTCGCCTTAACAAGACATCTGCGAGTGGCGTGCCAATATGCCTTCTTGCGCCCTTTAACGAAGCAAGCGCCTTAAGTCGAGCCAACGCATGTGAACGACGTGTTCTTTTACGAAAGTGGGGTGAAACTCTACTGCACAAGAACAAAACGCGAGTGAACTGCGTGAGATAGAGAAAACTATGTATTTCTTCCTATGTCGCTTAAAACGCCTTCCCTGCGTGAAAATGGACCACGAACGCCTTACTTACTGCGCATGCGCGTCACTAAATGTTCGTGCGTCTTCCGCCACGCCCAGTTCTTGCCAGCGTGTTGCAGGAATCTCGATGATTCCAGAGCGTTCCGCTAGTGGAGCGGCGTCTGTTTCGGTCGTTGTGACGTGTGACAATGCACTGCACACTATACGCCGGTCGAAAATGGCAGCGCTGTCCTAGCGTAATCTTTCACTGTCATCACGAATCCGACATCACACTTGCAAGAAACGGTCACAGGCGCAGGATCATGAAACGAGCCGCATGCGCGATGACATGTCTCGACAGAAGGCGTTTCCTCCGATGAAGGGTGCACGAATTCAGTGTGGCACGCGATCGCAGATCCCCGGCTGTTTGGTTCGCTTCTCAGTACTGACGCGCGTTTTTGTGATTGTTGTTGTTGTTGTTGTTGTTGTTACGAGTTCGTTGCGACGAGCGTATTTCGCAAAGCGAAGAGAAACATTTCGAAATAATCTTAACGAAGAATAATGTGTTACTCTTGATACTTGTCAGTGGTGAGGTCAAAACGTTTGTGGCTTACCCCCTGCACTGACATGCGAAAACAAGTTGGTACGTCAATGACTTATTACTAGTGTCCCTTAGATATCCAAACTATACGCTTGGTACTGCAGAAATTATTGTTGCTTATGAAGGTGCACTGTTGTAAGAAGGATGCACACGGTAATGCGCGCCCCGCTGTCGGTGCTCGCTGAGTCAAGAAAAGTGCGATCGTCGAGCTCAAAAAACCGCCGACAGTCGTTCAATGCACGACGACCGCTAAATTTGGCGACGTTTGCCACCATAAGAAAACGTGCTAAGTAGTCTGGATGCCACTGCGGTCGCAGCGCAGCTGCGAGAAAATGCTCGAAGAACCAGCTAACGCAATATTCATCGCAAGGTCGGCGAAAGCGGCCGACTGAATGACATCGCCCTGTCCCTCTTGCTTTTCTTTTTGCTGCCACATTGCGTCGAAATTAAGAGGTTTTTTTGTGGGTTTTAGGAGCCCTCATCTACCTACCATAAGAGGTGCTGTTTTGCTCTGCTATTCAAAGAAGGCTGTTATATTGTACCCATACTAGTATAAATCTATTTCGGCACAGTTATTGCTGCTTCATTTTCTTGCTAAGTGATCAAGTACATGTTGAGGGAGAGCCCTTGCGAAAGGTGCATCACAGGCGCGCATATCTTTATGCACCTAAGAAACGCTTGCAAAGAGGCAGCAACGAGCTTCGGTCATTCTTTATATTTATTTATTTATTTTTGCTCCCAGGCTCTCGAAAGCCGTATAGAATGCCAAATATTCATTGAGCATTTTTTGTTGCGTAGGAAAATGAGGAAAGTTTAGACCGGTACGTATGTATGATGTCATGATATTTGGACCATTTGTGGCAGTAAAATTTTCAGTATGGGGACTATGTCGTGCCTTAAGCTATGCTATTGTAGTATTTCTTCCATTATGAAAATTCATTGCTCCCCTGCAAATTCTGTGTAACATCTAATACCTTAGAACGAAGTATTGCGGGGAACTGTAGCTTGGCACCGTACACCTCTTTAATTCTTGCTGCTTTTCTGCCTTACCAACGGGTGGCTTCCTTGTTCACAGCGTTTCACAAGATTCACAAGCTTTTGCCATTACTGATGCGTAATTTGCTAATACAGCCTAATGTACATCCCATGGGCGAATAATAAGGGTGTACTGTCGCACATGCATGTTATATATATATATATATATATATATATATATATATATATATATATATATATATATATATATGTGTGTGTGTGTGTGTGTGTGTGTGTGTGTGTGTGTGTGTGTGTGTGTGTGTGTGTGTACCCGTATATATAAACATAGAGCGAGAGGTCAAAACGTGTGTGGCTTGCCCCCTGCACTGACATGCGAAAACACGTTGGTACGTCAATGACTTATTACTAGTGTCCCTTAGATATCCAAATTATACGCTTGGTACCTCGATGAAGACAGAGGTACCAAGGTTTTAGCAAGACAGACTTGCTAAAACCGCATGTAAAGAAAACAAGTTCCAGCACTGTCACCTACATCTTTGCAATCGTGCTACACTCAGGCGCCTTACTATGTGCAGTCGTATTGATGGACGAGGTCGTTGCCTGATCATGCGTGTTTCGCTCGCGTAGAATCCACCCTTGCTGCGCCACGCATAACACTATGAGCGCTAAACGTAGCCTGACGCGCGGCGCTCAGATAGGGCTATCTCGGCAGTACGTTAGCAGTAGGACTGGTCACATTTAAAAGTTCTCACTAGCGCCTTAGTACATATAAGCCATCACATTCAAACCCATGCTCATCAACTGTTATTAGACCTACAAGTGTGCAATTTGTTGAAGAAATTCAACTCTTCCTTGACTTTTGCCTCCCGCGCGTTCGACACGTTTGGTGCAGAAATGGCGTGGCCAGCCACACAAAGCGGCATCCGAACCCTTTGACCATGGCGGAAGGTGTAGTGATCACAGGCGCTAGAAGTTAAGGCAAGCGCAGGAGTACCAACGAGCGTTGAACAGTGGCGTAGTGCTCAGACACCCTCTGTGAAACTGATTGTTCTACAACGCCCACCTCCGAACTCGAGATTTCCGTGTGACAAATTGACCGGTGGTACGAGAAGTCCTCGTGCGACATGCCCTCCGAGAAGTTCGCCATCCTTTACGTAAGTTCACGCACGATGAGGTGACCTATGACGAGTGGCCTTGTGACGAGTGGGCCTAAAACCGTTGAAATGAGCCAGTTGCCCACTACAAAATCCAGTTCGTACGACTCAGAGAATTTGGGAAGCCATACTTCATGGCTGTTGTCCACTTCGTCTGACTATATTCCGCAGCAAGCAACCACTTCATCGTGTAGGTCGTTCATGCGCCGCGCTACTGTTACCTTGACAACACGGCCTACTTAAAACTATATATATATATATATATATATATATATATATATATATATATATATATATATATATATATATATATATATATATATAACGTGGCGACATGATGGTGGCGATGTTTATTGGCTTCGCCACATAAACAACGCGTAGACAATTATTTCGCCTAGTGTGCTTGATTCATTAAGGTTTTGCTACAATTATCGCCATCCAGCATGTCGCCTATCTCATCTCGATATTAACTTTAGTATTTAAAACCACTTAGGGTTGTTCGTTTTTGGATAAAACCCGATTTTACATTGTTTTTTCACCCTGCGCTTGTTTCCCGAGAATCAGGTTAAGCCCTGTTGCTTGGAGAGTAGATATTGCTTTCTCGCGCTGCACATTTTTATCCCCGGTTTCGCCATAGGTCGACTTGAGTTCGTACGTGTCCAAGCACCCCCCCACCCCAAAAAAAAAAAGTTGAGTTTGCATAGGAGCGGGGCAAACACGTTTGAGGCTGACCATGCTGCGAGCACATGGCTGCCAGTCACGGAGTAACAAATTTAGGACGAAAAAAAGGCAAAGAAAACGGCGCTTCGCCTACTGCAGATTAGTCTCTGGTATGTGCACCTGCTTCGATGGCTTTCATGACCAGTCGGTGGGGGAGGGATCGAGCCACCAAGTTGTCTGGCGCACGTGTTTTTTTTTTTTTTAACAGGGAGGCCAGCACGCCTATAATCACTTTGCTTCAGATATCCTCCGTCACGGTGAGTTGGACACGCTCGTCGGTCGGCCGTGTTGAAAGCCATGTCGAGTTCAGCATCCCCCGCACTTCACGCAGCTTGCGAGACCCCCTTTCGACTGCCCACAAAATAAGGGGAAAGAAGCCACTGCACTCAAAATTCTGTTTTGACAGAAACACCGAGATTCAGAGAATGGTGGCGTTGCTCCGATCCGAAGTACTTCAAAACAGGGGCATGATGTAGGGGGAGGGGGGGGGGGGGGGGACAAACTAGAGAATGCGAACAGCATGTGATAGGAGGCTGGTCTCTTATTATGAATTCCAATGGTGGCAGATCGCGAGCGCTCGGCCGGATCACGAGTGCAGCGAGTCGTTTCGACTTTCCAGTTTCTACACAGCGATATTTATTGCAATTAGCACCGAAATACTTCGTCAATCTGGCTTCGCACTCGGAGCGAATGTGTACTTCAACCCCAAAAACAAAGCAAAACGGGACACGGCATTCGCAAATTGAAAGCCGCACTCATAAAGAAATAATAACTTTTGCGTGTTTTACTGGACTTGTTAACTTAGACACAAAATCTGTGTGGCAGGCTGTCGCAAAATGTTGTAACTCTCCAGCTCAGCAGCGTCTTGTCGCCACCAATGCCACCGCCACTCTGCTTGTCGGCCATAGAACGTCTAATCGCTTTGAAGCGGTATGAGCCTTGGAATAGAAGATGAAGAAGCGCAGGAGTCTGGGTTCAGGAGAAGAGAAGAAGGAAGTGAGAATAAAATGGTAGACAAGATGGACGCCAGTTCCATAGCAATACTTTCCGTCTATTGTGTCCTTTAACTAGGAACGCTACATTATTTTGGCGCAGTCAACAGCGGACGCCAACATGTGGGTGACATTTTTCCTTGAGGAGACCTCCGCAGAGAAGATAATCTTTTCGAGATACCAAGCTGAAGATGAACCAGCGGTGGAACTACCTCGCGAACTCAACTCGGCAGAACTCGTGAACCTGGTTTTAGAGAATTCTGCCATGGACACTGATGAACTACGTCGGAAGGGTGCTGTGAAAGTGAACTTGCGTCTGGCGATCTTGGATGAATTAGTTCTTCAACCGATGCGTCGAAAGGACTCTGGATCACAGTCGCCGACGGAAGAGGTGAGCCTCGTTTTGAAAGCTCTTCGGCTACAACAAGAACAGATTTCGCAACAAAACCAGCTGGTGACATCGCTTATAAGCTCTTTAAACGCTGAGAAGCCGGTGACTGAATTTGTAGACCCCGATGCGTTCGACGGCATGTCTTCAAGTCCAGAAGGTTGGCTTGAATTCTATGAATATGCCACTGGGAAGAACAACTGGCACTCTAATGAGGACAATATTACTAACATGCGTAGTTATTTAAGCGGTGTTGCACGGAAGTGGTATGATTTGCACATTATTGAAGAGGCTGGCAACTCTTGGAATCAGTGGAAAGAAAAATTCTTGACGACATTCCGAAGCAACCCAAAGCAAAGGTGGGACACCGCGGTTAATTTCAAATTCAAGCAAGGCTCCCTCGTCGAGTATTTCTTTGACAAACGCCGCCTTTTAAAGCTGGCCGAGCCTATGCTTCCTCCTACTGCGCGCGCAAGTCCTGAAGCAAGTGGAAATACGGTCACCTAAAACTATGGACTGTCTCCTGGAGTGCCTTCACTACATACCATTTACTTCAGAAGAAAATATAAGCGCTAGCTCAAGCAGTCACTTCACACGGTCCGGCGCGGATTGGTCAAGCCGTAATCAGCGAGAACCGCGCCGCCTTGCAGGCGGCACAGAGAACTTGGGTTGGCGCTCTCCCAGAGGTCGGGTGAATAACGTCGACAGCGACCCTGTCCCCCTACTTTCGGACGCTGAAGAGGCTCAGCCGACAAAAAACTGATAAACAAGGGTGATCAGTCCGACCCGATGACCACAACTGAGACTGTTTATTTAACTTGCTCTAACTTGCCTACATCACATCCCTGTCAAAGTGGGAAACACACATATGATGGCTTTGGTTGACAGTGGTGCTTCTGTGTCTATAATAAATGCCAAGCTGGTTGATGCAAGCCACCTCCATAGTGGAAGAGTACTACGGGTGCAAGGCTACGATGGAAAAGTGACAATGCATAATCAATGGGCCTCAGTAAACATCGAGGTCCAAATTCATGAAATAGAGAGTGAAGTACTGGTGATTGAGGAGGTAACGTATGACTTTCTGCTTTCCAGACCAGATATAAAGAAACTAAATATCAACGTATACTGGGACGATGCGGTTTTAGTGGAAGGACTATCAAGGCAAGAGACACAGCTGGATAGAAAAGATAACCTGCGAGTTGTCAAGTCTGCAGAGGATATTGCAACGACCTATCCTGAACTGGTATGCATAGGAAGCTATCCACCAGCGATGACATCTCACAAGGTGCTTTTCGAACCAACCGACAAGACCGTCATCCGAAAACCACCTTATAACATATCAAGAGAGTGCATGATATGGTTGAAGAACGAATTGCAGGAGATGCTAGACGCCAATATAATCCGGCCTTCGGTGTCACCCTTCGCCTCTCCCATAACTATTGCGCCGAAAGAAGATGCAACTTTCAGACTGTTTACAGATTACAGGGTTCTCAACCGACAGACAGAACTTATACTATTTCCCATGCCGAAGATTGACACGATTATAGATGAGACAGGTGGTTGCCGATGTTTTTCACGTATTGACTTGTGCAAAGGTTTCTGGCAGATCCCGCCAACCGAAGAAACAAAAATGTACACTGCTTTTATCACGCCCTTCGACCTGTACGAGTATAACCGGCTTCCTTTCGGCTGGAAAAACTCACCAGCATGGTTCCAGAAGATTATGAACGAAGTCCTGAAGCCTTCCCTAGGTGTCTTTTGTAACGCGTACATAGACGATATTATCGTATTCTCCAAAACAGAGGCGGAGCATCAGGAACACCTGTCCCAGGTATTAAATGCCTTGAGCTTGGCACACCTCAAGGTTAATTTTAAGAAAAGTGCGTTCTTTCAATGAAAAGTTGTGTTTCTTGGAAGAGTCTTTGATGGGACTACCAAAAGCACGAAACAAGAGTCCGTCGAGAGGATATCCCAACTGGTAAAACCATATGACGTAGACTCATTGCGTGTGTTTTGGGGATGAGCAGGACATTTCAGACCCTTCATAAAAAACTTTGCTATCACAACAAGATGCCTCACGCGCCTAACCCAGAAAGAAGTTCCATTTGAGTGGGATGAGGAATGTGAGAGAGTCTCCCGTGATCTGGTGCACAGAATCTCTGCTGACCCTATTCTACGCAAACCAGATTTCACTTTACCCTTTGAACTGAATACCGACGCCTTACACTATGCGACAGGTGCAGTCTTGTACCAGAAACGTCCAGAAGCATCCGGCCGAGAAAAGCGACACGTAGTAGGTTACTACAGCTACACCCTCAAGCCACCTGAAGTCAACTACACCACTACTGAAAAGGAAGCTCTTGCAGTCCTTAAAGCAATTCAGTACTTCCGTACGTACCTAGAAGGTGCGAAGTTTACTTCACTCACGGATCATCAGGCCCTCTCTCATCTCTTGAATATGACCCAACCTAAGGGACGTATCGCCAGATGGGGGAACTATTTGCAGCAGTTCGATTTCACCATCTCCCACAGACCTGGAACCCTTTTGACTGATGCAGATGCATTGTCAAGACGGATGATACAGGCCAACAACGAACAATCGGAAGAAATCAATGAAATTAAATTGTGGGAAGGCACTGAACAATTGATTTTTAGTGAAGGTCGATATCAAGTCCCGCCAACGCTGGTTTCCAGGGTGCTTTATTTGTACCACGATAGCCCAGAATCTGGAGGACACGATGGATTTTGGCGCACCTGCAACAAGCTAGTCAAGAGATTTACGTGGCCTCACATGAAAGAAGACGTCAACCGATACGTTCATTCATGCCACATTTGTCAAGTCAACAAATTGAAATATAAGCAGCCTACGGACGCCATGATAATACCTTGCCACTCGAACGTGCCTTTTGAAGTTAAACACCTGGATTTCGCCGAGCTGAATAAGAAACGAGGAGTCCGAAAAGCGCAAGCTTTCCTTCTGGCCATAGATGAATGCACCAGGATGGTCGCGGCACGGGCAGGAAAAGAAGATGCGAATAGTGTCATCGCCCTTCTCGAACGGGATATGTTTAGGACAACCAAGACGATTGTATGTGACAACGGTCCAGCGTTCAAGAGTGAAAAGCTAGGAAGATGGGCTCGGGACCACACTATATCAATCCAGTTCTGTGCGCCATACCATCCCGCAGCCAATGGGCTTGCAGAGCGTGCTATACGAGATGTGGAACAATACATCAGGACGTACGATAGTTTCCCTGGTGGTTGGAAATGCTCTTTAGAAGCAGCTGTAAGACATCACAATCGCTCCTACACCAGTGGCTTGGGATGCAGCCCGCAGTTCGCTTCTTCAGGCGAAACCCCTATTCGTCAGGCGGACCGTGAACTGGGGCTGTTAGAAAATCTCAAGATCGTCGAGGAGAGGAAACAGAAATCGCAGGAGGAGAGGTACCGTAAACGAATGAAAAAAAATTTTGACAAGAGACATTGCTCAGCTATCCCAGACATTCAAGTCACCGACCTCATTCTAGTTAGTAAAGGAGTAAGAGAATCCAGTGCCGAATTTTATGGTCCTTACTCTGTGACTAAGACAGCCACTCAGAAAGGAATATTGAAGACTGTGTGGTACATTGGCGAACGTGGCTCAGTTGAATGTGCTTCGATTGGAAACGTTTTCAAGTATTACCCCAGGAGGGGTTAGCAAAAGAAACCTGGAAGGTGAAGCGGTATGAGCCTTGGAATAGATGATGAAGAAGCGCAGGAGTCTGGGTTCAGGAGAAGAGAAGAAGGAAGTGAGAATAAACTGGTAGACAAGATGGATGCCAGTTCCATAGCAATACTTTCCGTCTATTGTGTCCTTTAAGTAGGAACGCTACACGCTTCCTCTGATCATTACGCCTTGCTTGTAATGCAAAGTACGCAGCAACTAATCGCTTCACCTGCTGCAACTTAGTATCGTCGTCCAGTATCACCATGTCCGCCATTTTGTTGGTTTTAATTTATCGTTTAGTCAGGTGGCTAAGCCTTGTTTTGGCTTATAGTGGCCACATAGTTTGAAATACAACAACTTCTTTTATACGCATTACTAAAATATTTTTTTTCAGTGAAATGACGTCCCAAAATTATTTTTAAATATATGGATTGCTTATGGAAGCACTTTATACCTACCTTGCCCTACTTTAGTTGCCACGTTTTTTTTTTCAGAATGATCTCCATTGATATCACCACCGAATGACAATAATTTTTTTAGTGTAGCACCTCCATGGGCGAATGACATTCGTTGCACCGAATGCCATTCGACTCGAATGACATTAAAACTCTCAGTGTGACGGGGTATAAGAGGCTGCAATAAGCTTTTTCTTCCTTTTTTCCCTTTTTTTCGCTCCTAGCCGCTCGAAAGCGGAATAGAATGCCAAATATTCACTGAGAACTTTTTTGTTGTTTAGGAAAATGAGGAGAGTTTAGACCGGTACGTATGTATGATTTCACCGACATCATGGTATTTGGACCATTTGTAGCAGTAAAATTTTCAGTATGGCCTATGTCGTGCCTTAAGCTATGTTATTGTAGTATTTCTTCCATTATAACAATTTATTATATTATAATAAATTATACAATAATATATAACAATATATATATATATATATATATATATATATATATATATATATATATATATATATATATATATATATATATATATATGTGTGTGTGTGTGTGTGTGTGTGTGTGTGTGTCTGTAAGGGCATGAAGTCACAGTGGAGACACGATAGTGGCGTTGTTTATTGGCTTCGCCTCATAAACAGGACGTAGACAATTATTTCGCCTAGTGTGCTTGATTCATTAAGGTTTTGCTACAATTATCGCCATCCAGCCTTTCGCCTGTCTCACCTCGATATTAACTTTAGTATTTGAAACCCCTATCTCTATATTTAAGGTTGTTCGTTTTCTAGTAAAACCCGATTTTACTCTGATTTTAACACCCTGAACTTGTTTCAGGAGAATCGGCTTAAAGGGACATGAAAGCGAAACAAAAAATCAGTTAAGGCTAATGAAGCATTGTTTGAGAACCCTGCAGGCCGTAGTTTAAAAAAAATAGTTTGATTATTAGATGAGAAAATGAAGGTCCAAGTATCACTATTTGATGCAAATCATATTGACCGCAAAAAAGACGGGGACAGAGGAAAAAAACACATAAACAGCACAGGCGGTAACTTTCAACTGTTTTATTCATAGCAGCCAGTGGGCATATATAGGCAAAAGGAACATGCGCAGATCGCGGCAAACAAGAATGCACATCAGCTTAGCGTGGCAACCAATTATCAAAAAAATCTATTTCCGCTTGAAACAACCTAATGGAGGTATCGCTAACACAATCTTCGCCTTTCTTATTTATATGGTAAGCCTCCATCAGTTCACGTGCAGTCTGGTCATGGCTTCTGCCCAGAATCTTTCTCCCCTCAAAAAGAGGTGCACAGCGACAGGCATTGCAGTGCGCAGGTAAATGCGCCAACTCATCTTTCTTTTTGCGGTCAATATGATTTGCAGTACATACCAACTAGGCCAAAAAGAAGTTCTTCTGATAACTATTTGAATTTCGCGCCGAAACCCCAGCGCCGGTACGTCAATATGACGTCAGGGAGTCCAAAGAATGTTTTCGCATTTGGGCCACGTTGGCTGAATAAAGGTTCCCGAATCTTGCCATGTTTAATATTTGGTTCCTTTAGAACACAATGTAGTCAATCTGTTCCGCTATATAGAATTAGTAGGCCCTAGAAGATGCCATCAAAACCCAAGACGTCACAGCCCCCAGGTGGGGGAACTTAGGCAGGCGTCGGCACCCATATTTCGTTCTTGCGCTTTTTCTGGCTTACCAAACGTCTTATCGTTGTAAGAGTGGTGTATCTGGTCTTGTAAAACGGTAATTTACTGATGCAGAACAAATCATTTTTTCACTTTAGCGTCCCTTTAAACCCGATTTCTTCCCGAACGGACCTCCCAGTAGCGATCTGCCGAATCGTGCGCTGACGGTGCGGCGTTCTCTACAGGCGCCCCGCGCAATATAATTTATTTAAACAAACGGGCGCATCTTTCACCCTCCTGCTTGGATGGTAGGTATTGCTTTCTCCCGCTGCACATTTTTATCGCCGCTTTTTCGACAGCTCGCCTTGAGTTCGTACGTGCACCCCCCCCCCCCCCCCCAAAAAAAAAAAAGAATAGCGTGCATAGCAACGGGGCAAACACGGTTGAGGCTGACCACGTGCGAGCACCTGGCTGCCAGTCAGGGAGTAACAAATTAGGGACGAAAAAAAAGCAAAGAAATAGGCGCTTCTCTTACTGTAGATTAGTCTCTGGTATGTGCACCTGCTTCGATGGCTTTCATGCGAAAAGAGCGGTTGACCAAGATGTCTGGCGCACGTGTTTTTTACCAGCGAGGCCACCCCGCCTATTATCGCTTTTCTTCAGATACTCTCTGTAACGGTGAGTTAAACGCGCTCGTCGGTCGGCCCTGTTGAGAGCCACGAGGTGTTCTACCTCCCCAGCGCTTCACGCTGCTTCACTGCCCACTGCTTCACTGCCCACCAAATAAGGGGAAAGAAGCCACCGCATTCGAAATTCTGTCTTGACGGCAACACCCAGATTCCGAGAATAGTGGCATTGCTCCGATTCGAAGTACTCCTGAAAAGGGTCACAATTTACAGGGGGGAGAAGACAAACGAGAGAATGCGAACAGCAAGTGATAGGAGGTTGGTCTCTTAAGATGAATTCCACTGGCAGATTGCGAGCGCTCGGCCGGATCACGAACGGAAGGAGTCGTTTCGACTTAGATCACTGAATTATTTTCTTATTCCTCCCGATTATAGAAGACACATATCATACGGCACGTTTATGAGATGACATCTATATTTCCACATTATTTCTTCGAAATTATTCTCGCCCAGCTACTATGTTCATACTTGTAAGTGCACCATGTCAGATAATTTTTCACTTATATTTTATTTCATTCCTCACACACGCATACTCTTTGCATAAATACCAGCTTGCCCGCAGACACCACTGCTACCGCGTGTACAAAGAGGGCAATGGAACGCAGCTTCGTTCAACTCAGGCGTCAGCGGAGGTCTCACTACAGGCGCCTTCTAACCAAGAGGGGGCATTTCAAGGTCACAGCATCGCCAACACCTGCCACACCTGCTATCTTTCCTTGCGGACGGGACTGAATGTGCACGTGTTGACGTGTGGGTCACTCAGAAACTGCTTATCCGTTTGACTTTCCTTCAAGTTTTTTTTTTTCGTGCAAGTTTGAATTCACGGTTGTTTTCGTTTACTTTCACATGAGCCAGTGCACGTGCTTGTATTCTTGACACCCCAACTTTCTTTTCACATTTTTGTTTTCTATCGCTTGCTACTTGCTCTTCTTACTGAGAAAATTTATAAATTGAGCTCGCTGTGCTCGCAATCGCACTTTTTATTAAGGCCGGGCCCCGGCCGACACATCAATAAAGCCGTGGTGTTTTTCCTGCGTGCTTCTATTTTCTGAAATATATATATATATATATATATATATATATATATATATATATATATATATATATATATATATATATATATATATATATATATATATATATACACATAATGCATGCACTGATCCCCGCTGTCGGCTTAGATGGCTGTTTAGCTCGTCCTGCTTCAAAGCAAGCGTGCAGTGGTTCTTACGTGTCAAATCTAGCTCTTTAAGAGCTCCGTGCCGAACTCTATGCACACTGTTCTTTTTGTTGTGTAATACTAAACCAACGCGCAGCTTCTTTCCGCGCCAAGATCAAGGCGCAACTGCTGGAATCGGGCTCATTCATGCCGGTGTTTCCTCGCGCTAAGAATAAAATAACCAAGGTTACAGTGCACCGCAGCACGCCTCGTGTGTTCGCAAATTAGCATTTCTCTCGCGCTCGCTAGCGCACATTTTTGTTCACTCGTCGCGTTGTCTAGTCTAGGCTGATTGCTTTCTGTTATGTTGATGTGGTGGTGACCTCTCACATTACAGCCTGTAGGGCAAAAGCAGAATATGCTGGAGGCACTTTGTCAATGGAGAAAAAAGTATTTACCTGCCAATTCGCCAAAGCATCTACAATAGGGAGGTGCAAGCACGCTCCAAGTAATGAAGCTACAAATGACAGTTGAATGGCAGTTAAGTGGCATAAAAAAATGATTTGTTAACTTCCTTTGGGTTCGATGTCGAAAGCATGCTTGCTCTGTTGTGAAAAACACTTCGCGACCTGCTGTGGTTGCTTAGTGGCTATGGTGTTGGGTTGTTAAACGCGATGTCGCAAGATCAAATCCCGGCCACGGCTGCTGCGTTTCCGTGGGAGCAATATGCGACTGTAATGTGTGCTTAGATTTAGGTGCGCGTTAAAGAACCCCAGATGGTCCAAGTTATTCCCAAGTCCCCCGCTACGGCGTGCCTTATAATCAGATTGTGGTTCTGGCACGTAAAACCCCATAATTTAATTTAAGCACTTCGCTCCGATGTCCGTCCTGTTTACGGTTGCAGTCGTAAATTTGACGTCCTTTCTCATGCGTCGGTGGTCCAAAACGGGCCTCGACGTCTTCCATTGCGCTAAAACCACAATTTAGAACGACCAACGTGTTTCAAACGAGCGCTGCGAAAGCATGCCTCCGTAGCATTTACCGCCTCGGTGTTTCGCGGAACTAACATGGCGGTGCTGACGGCTGAGCCGATCGCAGCGCCGACTGACCATTGGAGGTGTCCACCATCAGCAGCACCAGCCAATTTACATAGAGAAAGGTTCGACTGAGCTATAGTTGAACGTAAAAGCGGGGAGGCCACTTCGCATAGCAACAAGACAAGAATAGTGCCAGGCACAACTCGCCCTGACTCGAAGGGGGGCATTTTCTTCATCTACAGCAGATCACCTGTCGCAGCGTCGCAACAGGGACAGACCTGAGCATTTTTTTTTTTCGGTATACTTCCCATTTGCTGGCTACTTCCTCGTGTGGCAGCTGCGCCTTCTTTGCCTGCCCGCGCTCTCGGGATGATGTCTGTCGTTGAGACGATGGCCGGATGTTATGAGCGTCTCCTTTGGAACGGGGCGGTGGTTTGCGCCACCAAGCTCTTTTGTTCGGCCGGCGCGTGAGAGATTCCGGCTGTGTGCGATCAGCAATGCCTGGCAACAGGGCCATTTTTTTCATTGCGGGGTGCTTTGGAAATCGTGACGTTATATTGCTTTTTTTTTTTACAAGTACTGCTCCACGAGGGCACATGTAATGGATAACGGAGGCCCCTGAAGAGCACGTGACATTACAATAATGCAGGCGTCGCAGGGAGTGTTCGCATACAAAATTGGCTGTCCGCGATCTTATACCCCCTTGGCACGCACAGGCTTCGGCGAGCCCCATCCAGCCCTGGTTCTAGCTTTGGTGTTCCCGTTGCCGCTGTGGTGCCCTAGAGGCGCCGTCAATAATACGAAATAATGACAAGGTTTTACAACTGGTAAATAAAATTTATTGAAGAAATACAATCGCGCCGAGGCGCCAACTTCTAAATCATCGCTAGCACGCCCGCGCGAGTATTATGAAACGCCAACGAGGAATTCACCGGCCCACGTACGACTCTACGATCAAAGTGCACGTTAAACATCCCCAGGCGAGCTAGATAAAGTTATCCGGAGCCATCCACTACGACCTGCATCCTAGCTTTAGTCGCGTCGGAACGTTAAAAACGTTAATCACCACAAACCAAATAAATACATGCGGGCGTACATACGAAGCTAAAAGACTGCATCGTAAGTCATATTGAGCCTTGCAAAAGCTTCGAGAATGTGCTAACTTCTGGTAGAGCTCAAAACACACCCTGATTAAAGTCGCTTTTATGTCACAGGCCAGCTGCAGATGCGTGCATTTCACCGCAAGACGAAACTACATGAAACAAAGAGAGCACGCTCGAAGACAAAAGTCAAACAACGCGCTAAAAACCACGCAGAGCATGAACACACCCTTTTTCGAAGCGGAAGGCGTGAACAAGGCTCAAAATAAGAGGTTGTGAGTAGCCGTGGCCCTTACTTCACTAAGCCGTACGTTCTTTGCCACTTCCTCGAAGTCAGCCCGCCCGATTCTGCGAATCCACACTTCTTTTTGCGTTGCGCCCGCCGGAAGGCAAAGCAAAAAGCTTTTTGCCCTCGCTGTGTCTGTTGCGGCAACCGAAGGCGCAGCAGCATGGCATCGCAATTAAGTTCTCGGTCCTACCAGAGTCCTTCCATGGTCCTACACATTCTATTACGCTAACGCACTCCGTCAGTCCGCCTGCCGTACTTTCGTCGCGCAGGCCCAACAATGGAGGTCGGCGCACCATGGCGCGCGCTGGAAGGAAAAAAATATACAAAAGTGCGGCGCCTGCTTTCACGTGACACAGATTGGCCAATGGGGGAGCGGAGGAGGCTGGGGCGACAGGGTGGCGTGGGGGAGGATGCGCCAGGGTGAGCGGGGTGGCGGAAAGATATAAGAATGGCGCTACTTTTGAAAAATTGAAAGGTTTTATTTAGTGTCGGGAGCGGGCGCCCTTTCCCGAAGCGTTGGAGAAACCAGTTTGGATGCTTGGCGCGGTAGTTCGAAGAGGGCGGTGCGCTCCTGTGCCGGATTACTGACGCCAGCCGAAGGAATGCAGACACTAGTAGTCGTCAGTTTTAGGTAGCACGTGCACCGACGTAGTTCACTTTGTTCCAGCCTTTATTTACGTTGACACCGTAGTGCCACGGCTTGGTGCGATGCGACGTGCTGAACTTCTGTGACAATTTCTTGGACATGGATTCACTAACTCTTAAACTAATGCCACATTACCCGCTCGCACATTCATCCAAATGCGTTTGAAAAAATGCGTGTTAACTTAGCCTTCCAGCTATTTAGCGAGGAGGTACTAAACGTGATTTTTATTCTATAAAGTTCATTCGGAAAGGTACTTTAGAACAACTGAGCCGACAAAAGAGCTTGTGAAGCTTATGGAAAGGTTAATATTTATAATGGCTTCAAGAACACCATCTAAAGGCCTCCGACACAACTCTCCAAGTGCAAAGTTTCTTGAAGGGTTCATTGCACTCCTTGCAGAATGGGAAGATTATGCTGCCAAGCATAGTGGTGGATTTCTTAGCCCAGGAACTGCGCTTGGTCTGCGTGTGGTCATACAAAGCACTCTGTCCCTTTTAGACTACTTAAGCAGTTCACTAGGCTACAAGTACTTGTTAACAGCTAATCTTAGGACAAAATGGAAAATATGTTTGGTGTCGTAAGGCAATCCTTTGATTGTAACGACCATCCTTCACCTGAACAGTTTTTCATTGTAATAAACTGCTTGTCATTCTACAGTCTGCAGGGCCTCCTGAAAATGGGAACTCACCAGGAGACTTTGTAACCGCACTCTTAAAGCCATCTGATGTTGGAAAACGAAAGGCTGACCACCTAACAGCAATTATTGCTCAGATATTGGATGATGGCAATTTGGAGTGTGCATATCTGTGTCAAAAATACAAGGCAAGCAGTTGGATCATGACAACTGTGTCGAAAAGCACAGTGACAGTAGATTAGTATGTTATATAGCTGGCTGTGTTGTCAGAAAGTCTTTAAAAAAATTTCCACGCCCAGAGTGCGCCTCTTGCCTTTGTATTTTGCCCCTACAAGCAGATTGTGATGGAAATTCCATACTAACAAGGCAGTTTGATCATGGGGGCTTGATCTAGCCTTCTAAAGCTGTTGAGGAGCTTGTCTGTAATGTTTAGGATACGTTTACTGTGTATTTCAGCTAGAATCAGCTTCATGCTGGAAGCATATGGTCTGCTTTTTGCATTTCCTTCAGGGAGCGAAGCTTAAAGAAGCGGGTTGCAGTGAGCATGGGCGGAGTGTGACAACAAACATAATAAAGTTTTATGCACTGACGAGGCTGCACTTCTTTGCAACAGCAAAGAACATGGAACGAAACAAACAAAGAGAAAAGCAGAAGCTCCTGAAAATGAGGCGATGCCAGTAGAACGACAGTCGCGAAAATGCCCCCCGCTTTTGTGCATACCTACCTTCGTTGTGCAATAAAAAAAAAACTTGTAACATAGGTTTTGAAAGCGCTCCCCATGCAGCGTTCTTGCGGATCATAGTGTTCAATTTTGTAACGCTACAATAAACTATATGCACGAGACTAACAGAATGCATTTAATTTCCTTTCTCCACATTTGTGGGCTGATTGGTGTCGCATCTGCCGTAGAAAAAAGAAATACCAACCTCATTTTATTACGGCTGCTTGTGTAGCTTCCGTCACTCTGGTTAAAATGGCAGCACAACAGAGTCGAAGACAAGGCACATAGAAGCTAATGACAGGTGCACCGTCTCGTTTCTGTGCCTCTTCGTGTCAGTTACCTGCCGTCATAGCCAGCTATGGGCTAACTAGCCCAAAACAAAGTTTTATTTCACTACTCGTCTCCGATAGGCGTGTTCGCTAATTTTGTAAGGTTGACTGGCCCTCATAGATTATTGCATGCCTGTTTTCTGTACTTGCAAATCGGCGGAAAGCGCCGGTCACTAGCGAGCACCCGCTGAAAAGTGCGCCGGAGCCCGCAAGAGCAACCCAAATGGATGGATGGATGGATGGATGCATGGATGGATGGATGGATGATTGAGGCTCAACCCTTTGAATCGGGCGGTGGTGGCGGCGCGCGCCGCCTAGCCTTGAATGGCACTATATGTATGCATACCTATATATTTCCCTTTTACTTTTGCGTTTATATTATCCACCAATCAGATAGCCCCCGTTTAGTTATTTCTACCGGTTCAAAGTCTATTTTACTTTCACTGTCTCTAGAACCCAAAGCTTTGAATAGTTCCCCGTTACATTCAACTGCAGGATGAAGTTGTTGACAAGCAAGTATCAGGTGTTCAGCCGTTTCCTCCTCCTCTCCACATGCCCTGCACAACAAATCTATCTCCTGGTATCTGGCTCGGCACGTTTCAGTCCGCAGTACAGCTGTCCTGGCTTCAAACAACAATGAGCTTCCCTTAGAGTTATCGTAAATATTTTCTTTGGTTATTTCTTGTTTAAACGTCCTGTATGTCTCTAATGCCGATTTGGTTTGCATCTCTGTTTTCCACGTACCCCTCTCTGTCTCCTTAACCTTTTTCTCGACGGACGGATGAGTCCTTACCTGTCCCCCCACTGCTACCCAAGTATTTGCTTGTCAATTTTCTAGTTCGCTTCCTTCACCTTGTGTCAACATTCCTCATGTATAAGTAACTGAAATCCTTCCTAGCCCACCGCATTTCCCCCATTTTTCTCAATCACTCCTCAAATGGTACCGTGCTACTAGCCTCTCTGCCCTCGAAAGAAGACCATCTCAGATCCCCCTGCACCCCAAGATTTGGTGTCTTGCCATGTGCTCCCAGAGCGAGCCTACCCACACCATGTTGCCTAGTTTCCAACGGTTACCGGGTCTCTGCTCTCATACATAGAACTGCATTAGCAAAATTCAGGCCTGGAACCATTACCCCCTTCCATATCCCTCGTACTACCTCGTACCTGTTGTAGTTCCACTGTGCCATACTCTTCATATTCGCTGCACTTCTGTTACCTTTAGTCGTTAGATACTTTTCGTACTCTGTCATATTCTCAATGCCAATATTTATTCACACCCCAAGGTACTTGCATTTATCGACTATCTCCAGCGTCGCCTCCTCTATCTTATGCTCGCCGCAAATGTTATCATTAAAAATCATGACTGCTGATTCTTCTTTGCTAAACTTCAAGCCTAATCTATCTCCTTCTGTACCACGTATGTCCCTCAATCCCTGCAGATCTTCTGCATTGTCAGACATTAATACAATATCATCCGCGTATACCAGTCCTGGTAATGACAGTTGAATCAATTTTCCCTGTTTGAAAAATGATAGGTTGAAGCCGAGTCCGCTTTCCTGTATTTTGGCCTCTAAACCTTGTATGTACAGCATTAACATCAGAGGTGACAATGGGCATGCCTGCCTAAGCCCTCGCCGAATCATTACAGGCTCCGAAACCTGCTTTTCCCATTGTATAATCACCCGGTTACATCTATAGATATCTTTTAGGAAATTGGTTACTCCATCTTGCACTCCTAAAGTGTCCAGAATGCCCCACAAGCCCTCTTGAAGTACACTGTCATAGGCTCCTTTGATTTCCAAAAAAGCCAGCCATAAGGCCCTGTGTTCCTTTTCAGCTATTCCAATGCACTGTGTTAGTGAGAACAGATTGTCTTCTAGCCTCCTATGCTTCCGGAACCCATTTTATAGCTCTCCAAGTACCCCTCATTCTCTACCCGTGCCTGCAGTCTGTCCTTTATAATCTGCATAACCACCTGTAAACCACTGACGTCACTGTTATAGGCCGGTAGTTATTTATGTCAGCTTTGTCTCAATTTCCCTTTTATATCATTATCATCCTACTTAGCCTCCATTCGTCAGGTACTTTACCATCCATTGGCATTTTGCTCACCACCTCCCTTAATGCTTTCATAGATTTCGGGCCCAATTTCTTTATTGACATAATTGGGATACCATCGGGGCCAGCCGATGTGCTACTTGGTACCCTCTTCTCGGCCCTTTCCCACTCTCTTTGTCCAAGCGAAAGCAGTGGGTTGACGGGGCTATCCCTCTCCGACGTACTGCATGTACCATTTCTCTGTTCTGTAATTTTTTTCCTCATTATGGTTCCTATATGCTCCATTGCCTCCTCTCCTTTTAACCGAGTACCTTGAGTTGTTACTATATACGCCTCGTGCATCGCCTATAGAGGCGCCACTGAAAGCCACCTAGCGGACGCTTCCAACAGTACACGCGGGAGCAGTAGCAGACGACAACCCTTTGCAGCAAGGATGGCTGAAGTTCGCGGCTGCGATTTCTGCTTTGTTCGGGTGCCAGGCTGCTTCTGCGGTGACAGCTGCAGGGAAGATGCTGACCTCTGTGCGAGTGGGTATGAAGACGATGTTGCCGGTGTTTGGGACAACATGGGTCCACATACGTGTAAGGTATGTCCCGCAGACAAACGCCATGAACCCCATTTACATGACGTGGAGCTCATGTTCACTAGCCGATAAATTTTGGTGAGTGATGGGATCTCTCGATGTTTTTTTTTTTCCTACGCTTCCTGCAATGCTGCTTCTGTACCTGAATAATAAGCACCCGTCGTTAGTGCAGACTTATATCAAACAAATCCACACGGTGCAATCTCTGCATATGCCATTGGGATTTTTCTGCCGATGAATACATGTGACATCGCCGAATAAGCGCAGTCGAAGTCGCCTCAAGAAGAGTAATTGCCAATTTATTGATGGAAACGCGTACAGCCAACGAAGTCACCAAACACACGCGATAATAAAAGCGCGTGTTAGCGCTGTACCGCCGATGCAATTATGCTGCATACGCCGATGAACTACTGTTCCCGCTGCAGTTTGTGCAATTTTAAATTCCCCAAGGGAGCTGCTTGGAAACGTACAAAGCTAAAGACTGACTAACTTTTCTGTACTTTTTTATATTACTAGAGAGAGGTGCCACATGATATATTTAAAGGCAGAGCAGCGCCAGTCAAAGTAGATGAGCGCTGGCGGCAAGGCCGGGTTTAGTCGTCTGCAGCGTAAGTATAAGAACGAATTCAGTTGAGTACAAGACTCACATGCAAGAAGGGACTACTTTGTGAAACAAACAAATGACTCGGTGTGTTAAGCTTCCTCAGGCAGCATCGAGGTGTGGTGACTTCCCAAACGGGACGCGAACTTTTCAGCGAGAAATGGAACAAAAATACCATATGCAGCAGCTATTAGCAATTCTCGCCCTGAACTACCTATTTTCTAAACAGATTTCCAAAAACGCAAACAATAAATAAGGTGCCCTCGGGCGAAAAGAATAAAGCCGTTAAAGAAGCACTTCCTTGGTATCATTCCGATAAGACACAGCGTAATTTATAGCCTTTACAAACAAGGCAGGGTGAAAACTTCTCAGCTCAAAAGAATCGAGGGGGAAGAAGAAGAAGACCACGGAGTGCAGGCGTGCTTCGTGTCGGCTCCTTTATTTTCCTATTTTCTTGGCGGATTATCGAGCTTCTCGTGGTAATTCTTCTTACCAGCGATCGGCGGACTCTTCAGGACTCCCCCGACACCAAGTTTCGCCAGGTGGGCCCATCTTCTGGCCGATAAGCAGCGCCTTTTGTCCCGCCACGCAGGCGGGGCGAGCTAAGCCTATCTCCACGTAGGCCACTATTACCCGGCCGCCGCGGTGGCGGGGCGTCCCAAGCCTACCGTGCCGCCGGACCTCATTTGAGCTCCCAGACTCCGGCGGCAAGGGGCCAGGCCTTTCCTGACGTTAAATGGAAGTTGTCCAGGTAGAAGGAACAGACATTAGGCCGGAAGATTTCGGCGAGGGAGCGGGGTGGTGCGATGTCAAGAGGAAGAAACAGGCCGACGGTGCGACCGAGTCGGCGCATAACCAGCATGTGCACATGCACCGACGGACGGTAGCCACATCGACTACGGGAGTCACCACAGCGCAGTACAAAAGGAAGTACGCCCGTCAAGTGCAGCAGGTTGCCATGGCAAGCCGAATGCCAGAGTTACCGCCGGACGATTACAAAATCGTCGTACGCCTCCGAGGCGGCTTCAACGTGCGCGATTACGGGACGGATCGCATTTACTGCTGCCTACGTAACGCGGCGGGTGTAGGCAGAGAAGCGGCCGGCGAAGATAGCATCTGCCTCAACGTTAAACAGAACGTGGTGGTGCTCAGCACGCCGTCTGAAGACAGAGCCAAACGCTACGGAGCCATTAGCAAGCTTTGCATCGGAGACCGAGAGTTCGAGGCGAATACCTATCAAGCCGCCCCGGAGAACACTTCCAAGGGCCTGATTAGGAACATTTCCAAGAGCGAGAGCCCGGCAGACATCATCGCTAATCTAGTGACGCAGCGCAACCCCGGAGTGCTGCACGCGAAACCCATGAGCAACACCGACACCATAATCGTTTTGTTCGATGGATTCCACGTACCGAGATACCTATATTACGGACCTATGCTCGTCAGATGCTCCCTCTACAGGTAGCAGATTGACGTGTGCTACGAGTGCGGAAGTCTGGGACGCCGCGCCGACGTGTGCCCCAATCCCAACGACAAGATTTGCCGTGGATGCGGACGCAAGAATCCGTCGCCTGACCATCGATGTGAGCCGCGGTGTCGACTGTGCGGCAAGGGACACTTCACGGAAGACCGCAGGTGCAAGGCGAGGTACAAGACCCCATACGTAGTCAAGCGTCGACAACTAGAGCGAAAAAGACAAGAGGAAGAAGCAGCCACAGCGTACGGCAGCGGTTACAACAGCAGCAGCGACTGTAATGGCAACGCCGGCTACTACCTCCATTTTCCAAAGATAGACCGTCATTCAGTCACCGACAACCGAAGAGGACGCTCGACTAGCCGTGGCGGGAAGGGCCGTGCGGGAAAATCCCGATCTCGATCCCGCTCTCGCAACTGAGCACAGAGGCCGGGAAGTACGTCGATGACGCGCGGTGGCGGTGGTCCGGGCACCGCAGCTGTGGGCCACATCGACCAACAAAGTCAGCAGCAGCAGCCATGGCAGGATCAATTCACAGGAGCACTGGGCAATAGGTGAGCTGGGCGGCTATCGCCGCTTCTCCCGGCGGCGGAGGCGCTTCGGCGGGCCGCTCTGGCGGGCCCGTTGTCGGCGGCGGCGGTGGGAACGAGCGAGCGATAGAGCGAGTCCTAAAACAACGTTTAGAGCCATTAGAATCAATAATTGCGGAGCTTAAACGCGAAAATGCGCTCCTTAGAGAGGAGAATATCAAATTGAAAGGCGAGTCCCCACAACCGCAGCAACCATCGCAACGTCAAACGACGATGCCGTCGACCTCGGCGCCTCGATCACCGACTTCATCACGGCCTGAGCCGGCCGGGATGGACACGGACAACGAGAGCAGCTCGAGGGAGACGGCGGATGAACGCGATGATCGTCCAGTTACCGCGAAAAGGATCGCACTAGATCCCGCAAGACCCGACAGCAAACAGGGATGCGGCCGTTGAGAAACTACAGAAACGTGTAGACAATATTGAGAAGAGCCTCGAGGAATGTTTTACAAGACAGGCGGCTCTTATGAACGAAATGTTCAATACCGCGCTAGCTAAGCTCTCTGAACAAATAACACAAATGTTCGCCGCGCACTTGGCGCGCATAGACGACATAGAAACGAGGCTGTCGCCAGCTGCAGGCAGACCAATCAGAAGAGTGAGCAAGCCTTATGCTAGACAGCAACAACACAATCAGCAGCAGCAAAACACGCTCACAGACGTGGAGACGCAACCGCAACTGCAACCGCAGCAGCAACCAAGTCGCCTCAATGGTGACGGGTTAAATTAAACACAGGCATCACCATGGCTACACACGCAACGAAGCACACTAACACTGGGAAACAACAATACACAATCTGGCAGTGGAACTGCCGGGGCTACAGGAGGAAGCGGGGTAATCTCCAGCAATTCATACGCAGCCGCGAGACGAAACCGGACGTGATCCTTTTACAGGAGACAAACCATCCGGTTAAACTAGCTGGCTACAAAGCCATAGACGCGACCGCGACGGAGAACAGGCAAAGAAGGAAACGGGCTACACCCCGCGTGGCGGGCGGCGCTGGGCCGGGGGCGATGGTGCCGCGCCGGCCGTCTCCACCGCCAGGCCCGTTGCCGGTCGCCGCCGTGCTCGTTCGGCGTAATGTCACTGTGGCGCAGCGAGAACTTGCCTGCGTAAATATACCTCACGTGTTCGTAGAATTAATTCCTAAGAGCGGCCGAGGACTCTTCGTCCTTAACGTGTATAGTAAACCCACGCTGCAGCACAGATACGGGGACCTACTGCGGGGCGCGCGCGCGGCTTCCGGCGGCAAGCCTCTACTTGTTGCGGGCGACTTTAACGCGCCCCACGGAGCCTGGGGCTACACCTGAGAAACACCCAAGGGCAAACACCTTTGGGAAGACTCGCAAGACCAAAGGCTTGCACTGATCGCGAATCCCGCCGATCCTACACGCAGAGGGAACAGCGTGAGTGCCGATACGTTACCAGACCTTGCGTTTGTTTCAAATGTAACAACAGCGCACTGGCAAAATACGCATTTGGGGAGCGACCATGCGCTGATCGAGATAACGTTAGGCACGGGCCCGAGCGGTCGTGGTACTTACCCTGAGGGCAAATGTCGTAAGCTCAAGCTCGTGAAGTGGGACACATTCCGCAAGAAACGAAAAGAAGCGGGGCGAGGCGATAAGCCGATTACGGACATAGACGAGTGGACCGAGACGCTCAGAAGGGACGTAGGCGCAGCAACGAGCGACGTTCCGCCCGAGGCGAACCTCGAAATAATTGACAGCAGGCTCCTACACATGTGGGAAGCAAAGCGAGCCCTCCTAAAGAGATGGGAATGCCAAAGACATAATAAGGTGTTGCGCAAACGCATAGCGCAGTTAGACAGAGGCATCGAAGAACACGCAATTCAGGTATGCAGGGCACAATGGGAAGACACGTGCAACGGCCTCGGGAGGCAGATGACCGGGGCGAGCGCTTGGTGCCTTTTTAGACACCTATTAGATCCGGAGGAGACTCGGGCCGCTCAAGGCCACAAGACTCGTAGACTCGTAAGAGATTATAAAGGCGATAACTTCCTTGACGCAATACGTGACCGTTACTTTAAGAAAGCCGAAAGAATCCAGTACGCTCAGTACGACGGCGTCACAAACGAGAAACTGGACGCGGAATTTAGCGAATCGGAAATTCGGTTAGTCTTGGTCGAACTCAACACTCGATCGGCGCCCGGCCCGGACCGGGTTACCAACAAGACTCTCCGAAACCTAGATGACGAGTCAATCTTTTTGACGGTCCGCTCCGCTCAGCGGGCTAGCGGAAGCGCAAGTGCGCATGCGCGACCCGTTCAGCAGTGAGCGGGCGAGCGGACGGGAGCCCCCTCTCCGCTAGAAAGCTTTCTCAGCGGAGCGCGGCGAGCGCGTCAAGCGGGTATAGCGAAGCAAAATGGCGGCCCCCAGTGCTGCTGGCCCGTCCACGAGGTCGTTTGAATGGGGATTTGTAAAGCGCAAACCTAGAGTACACTTTAGGAGACACGAAGATCTTCTTCTATTCGGGAGGTTGTGGCCATGAACCCGTTTCAGAACCATGCCATGTGTGCACGTTTGTTTATGCGGACCACGTTTTAGGTGTACTGAAAGAGCGAAAAACCTTGTCTTGGCTACAACACAGCGTAACGGCTTTGTTAATGTAAAGATTCTATATATATATAAGAAATGAAAATGCAATGTATTGCGTGAAATGCCTTCAGACACTTGAGCAATTCCAAATATATTATTTTATTGCGGCAATTCTTACAACTTGAATATTATGTTCATAGCGGTTTTACCTTCTGCGGCAAGGTGGCGCGTCAGGCAAGAACATGCCTTTCGGACGCAGCCGGGCGCTCCGCTAAAACTGATTCTTCGTCCGCCGCTCCGCTAACTGTGAGCGGGTACGCGAGAGCGGACCGGACCGTCAAAAACGTTCTGCTAAAACCCTCTAATGAGTGCTGGCGAGAGGGTTCCCTTCCCGAAGCGTGGAAACGAGCCCGCGTTATCATGATTCCTAAACCTGGCAAGCAAGTTACGCTCGATAATCTAAGACCGATTTCGCTTACGTCTTGCGTCGGCAAAGTCATGGAACACGCAGTTCTCACCCGCGTGACCGACTTTCTTGAAGATCATGACGCGTTCCCGCACACCATGCTAGGATTCCGCCGCAACCTCTCCGCACAGGACGTATTGCTTCAACTTAAACACCAGATCGTAGACGACACTACCAGCTCCACTAAGCCAATTCTAGGCTTAGATATTAAAAAGGCCTTTGACAATGTTAAGCACGAAGCGATCTTAAAAACAATTAAAACACTAGGACTAGGCCAAAGAATGTATAATTACGTTAGAGATTTCCTCACGGGCAGGCGCGCATGCGTCGTCGTCGGCGACGAGGAATCACCGGAATTTCAGACTGGTCCGTGCGGCACGCTGCAAGGATCCGTCATATCACCATTACTCTTTAATTTAGTTCTACTTGGTCTACCCGAGAAATTAACAGAAATAGAAGGATTACATCACAGTCTCTACGCGGATGACATCACCCTCTGGGTTCCCGGAGGAGGATGTGACGGTCACGTCGAGCGAACGCTACAGGCAGGAGTAGATGCGGTTCAGAATTACTTGCGTGGAACGGGCCTCGAGTGCTCGGCTACCAAGTCCGAGAGAGAGAGAGAAAACAAGGGTAAGAAAGGCAGGGAGGTCAACCAGAACAGCATCCGGTTTGCTACCCTACACTGGGGGTGGGGGAAAGGGGAATAGAAAGCGGAAGAAAGGGAGAGAGTAAACACTGAGTACGTGTGGGAAGGACACCAAACACAAGGACACTATAAACGGTCTGTTAAGCCCGTGCACTTCAAGTACTGCACTAGTGCACGAATCGCTTTTCGAGCTAGTGACGGGTGTGGCCACGGTCCGAGTATCTTTGACTCGGTGAAAGGTCTCGAGTCCAGTCTGCGTAAAGTTGCCCGCAGAGAGAGGCGTTGGACATCGTAGCGAGGGCAGGTACACAATAGGTGCTCGATGGTCTCCTCACACCCACAGGAGTCGCACATCGGGCTCTCGGCCATTCCCATACGGTAGGAATATGCGTTCGTAAACGCCACTCCCAGCCACAAGCGACACAACAAGGTTGCTTCGCCGCGGGAAAGGCTAGATGGTAGTTGTAGCCGTAGCGTGGGGTCCAGTTGACGTAATCTGCAATTGAAGCCACTTGAAATCCAGAGATCTTGGGACTTCTTGCGCGCAAGTTGGCGAAGTTCTCTGGCAGCGTCCGACCTCGCCAAAGGTGTTGGACGCGTCTTGGTATCCTCGTGGGCACACCGGGCAGCCTTGTCAGCTAGGTTGTTGCCGACGATGCCACAGTGAGCAGGGATCCACTGAAATATAATGTGGTGTCCTCTTTCCAGAGCATGATGGTGCAGTTCCCTGATATCAGATGTCATTTGCTCGTAAGTTCTGGGACGTAATGCGGACTTGATGCTGTGAAGGGCTGCCTTAGAGTCACAAAATACGACCCATTTCTCTGTTGGCTCTTCGGTGATGTACATCATAGCGGCATGGAGAGCTGCAAGTTCTGCCGATGTAGATGTAGTCGTGTGCGACAATTTGAATTTAGCTGTGACGTTCTTGGCTGGAACGACGAATGCGGCAGTTGAGCTGGTAGGTGAGGTCGAACCATCAGTATATATATGTATGCGGTCATCATACGTCTGGTGCATTAACAGGAGCGTAAGCTGCTTCAGAGCCGGCGATGGATGATTGGACTTTTTCGTAAGTCCAGGAATAGCAAAATTCACTTGAGGTGGTCGCAGGCACCACAGGGGAGAGGAAGGCTTCGCCGCCGGTGTAAAAGATGCCGGTATGTACTCTTGATGAGCGCTAATCACTCGTGAAAAGGTCGCTTGAGGTCTATCTGCTGGTAGGGAGGCCAAATGATGGTCGGGGATCCTTGACAGATGGCGAATGTGCACTCTGAGAGAGTCGACAGCTACATGAGTCTGGATTGTATGGTCTCCTGCGATGGCGATTGTTGCTGCGGTTGAAGTGCACCGAGGCAGCCCTAAACACGTGCGTAGGGCTTGACCTTGTATGCTCTCCAAGGCGCGAAAGTTCGTCTTGCATGCACTTGACAATACTGGTAGGCTGTAGCGTAGGAGTCCGAGAAACAAAACCCTGTACAGTTGCAACATAGAATGGACTGGTGTACCCCAGTTTTTCCCGCATAGAAATTTGAAGACCTGAGCAATGGCGACTAGCTTCTTCTTCAGATAGACGCAGTGAGGGCTCCACGAGAGGTTGCGGTCAATGATGACGCCCAGAAAGCGATGCGTCTTAACATAGGATACAGCTTGACCATCGATGGTAACAGGATAGAATGACATTTGTTTCCGCGTAAAACCAAGTAACGCGCACTTTTCAGTAGACACACTGAGGCCTTGTTCTCGGAGGTAAGAAGCCGTCATGGTTGCCGCCCGCTGAAGCCTGGCTCTTAGCTGAGGGCGAGTCACTGCAGAGGCCCAGATGCAAATGTCGTCGGCGTATATTGAGACATGTACTGTCTGCGGTAGGTAATCCGCTAGTCCTACCAGGATGAGGTTGAACAAAATAGGGCTCAACACTCCACCCTGCGGCACATCACGGCAGATGTAATGGTCTGAAGTTGGGCCGTCTTCGGTCTGTAAGAAAAAACGCCTCTCAGTCAAATAGTCCCGAATCCATTTATACATCCGGCCACCAACTCCAACAGCCTCTAGTGAGTTTAGTATGGCCTCATGGGCGACGTTGTCGTATGCTCCTTTTATATCCAGAAAAAGTGCCGCAGATAGGCGCTTGAGGCTTTTTTGATTTTGGACCCATGTTATGATGTCAATGACGTTGTCGATGGACGTGCGACCTCGACGAAAGCCTGTCATGGCGTCCGGATAGATGTTGAATCGTTCTAGGTACCATTCCAATCGAGCAAGAATCATTCTTTCCATCACTTTGCCGACGCAGCTCGAAAGCGCAATCGGACGATATGATGAGATCTCAAGCGGAGACTTTCCAGGTTTCAGAATGGGGATCAAGCGGCTCGATTTCCATCCTTTAGGAACGGCGCCATTCTGCCAAGACTCATTGTAGTAGTTGAGCAGCTCATCACGTGCGTCATGTCCAAGGTGGCATAGGGCAGCATACGTGATGCCATCAGGTCCTGGTGACGAAGAACGCCTGCAGGTCGCCAACGCAGCATCGAGCTCTTCGAGTGAAAATAGCACGTTTATTTCTGGTACACGTGCCTCAGGGATGTCATTCAATGCTGCGTCAGTAATGATGGCCACGGACCCAGCAACCCGTGCACAGAACTCTTCAGCCACTTGAAGTTCCGAGCGGAGTTGGTAGAGGGCCACAGCAGCGAAGGGCTTCCTTTGATGCGGAGATGAGCGAAGACCCCTAACCGTTCTCCATATGTGCGAGAGCGATTTTCGGGGATCAAGCGACTGACAGAATGTTTTCCATCGCTTATCTTCCAATTTATCCATGCGACGCTGGACTTTCTTTTGTATGCGTCGTGAAGCCCTCAGATCCAAGACGGACTTCGTGCGCCGATACCTCCTCTCCGCCTGTCGGCGTGCCGCACGCAGCCTCTCAAGTTCCATGTCCAAGTCTGTTCGCCTTGTTGACCTTGTAAGCGAGCAGGTGGATGTTTTCAATGCCTCTGCGATTGCTTCTTCGATGCTGTGTGAGAGGCCATCCCGACATGTGTCATCCATATCCTTCTTAAATTTTGACCAATCAACTGCACGCAAGACGGTAGAGGAGCGTTGCTCAACTCCTCTAATCTTTATGTATGTTGGAATATGGTCGCTTCCATGTGTTTCTATGTCCGTAAACCATTGGACGCTCGAGGCAAAGCGTCGTGACACCAAAGTCAAGTCCAAGCAGCTACTGTAGGTCGTGCCTCGCAGAAATGTAGGGCTGCCGTCGTTCACACAGCACAAATCATGGTCAGCAGCAAAGGAGGCAAGGCGCCTGCCTTTGGAGTCAATTTTAGTGCTTCCCCATAGCTGGTGATGCGCGTTGAAATCACCTGTGATAATCCAGGGGCCATTGTTCATTAGTAATATTTTCTGCAGTCGTTCGCCGTCAAAGTGACCCGCTGGGGATATGTAGGCTCCAATTAGTGTAAATGACACATTCTTCTTTTGCACATTTAGGCAGACATATTGGTTGTCGTCATGAGGCTCTATCGCGTTAGCGACATATGTTAAGTCCGTGCGGATGTAGATGATCACCTTCGTGCTCGCACCGCATGTGGACGAGACGAAAGATTCATAACCGGACAGTCTGAGTGGAGTTGATGTATTTGGTTCGCAAATAACCAGTATGGGGAAGCGATGTGTAAAAATGAATTGGCGAAAGTCTGATATACGGGTCCTTAGACCCCTGGCATTCCATTGAAAGATCGACGCACTTTTAAGTTCAGTGCGGAAGGGGACTGTTGGTCGAGCCATGATGCTTAAACGATGCTAGCAAGCACTGGATTTAGTGCATCCAGTATTTGCAGAGCGCTTCGAGCTGCTGGTGTTTGCAGCTTGTTCAGTATAATGCGCATTGTATTAATTAGCGATTGCAGCATATCAGCCACTTGCCTGTCTTGGTCGCACAAATCGCCGGCAGTAGACGTCGGGAGTTGTCCAGCGAAAGTTTGCTGTGTTTCTGTAGGTGAATGTTGTCGTTTCGGTAGAGCCGGCCAAGATTCGGCAGATGTGGTCTTCTCAGTGGACTGGCTCTTCGCGGTCCTTTCCACATTGTCTGGCCTAGGCGGTGGAGGAGGAGGTGGTGTTGTAGGAAGTGGCATGCGCCTTCCTTGAGGAGCCGTCCTTGAGGAGCGCCGGCGACGTGAACGTCGCTTCCTGATTTTTTCAGCGGCCTCGCGATGAGATGAATGATCTCTCGCCATCTCTTTCAAGATCGCCATTTCCTTCTTAATATGTGGGTATGTCTTCGATGAAGCTTCATGTGATCCTCCGCAGTTTGAACACTTCACTACAGTCGCGCCACATTTATCTGCAGCGTGGGGCTCTCCGCAGCGGGGGCATGCTGCCTGATTTTCGCAGACGCTGCTCACGTGTCCCAGTTTCATGCATTTGCGGCACTGAAGAGGTTTCGCAATGAAAGGCCGCACTGCATGTCTAAAGTGTCCCACCTTTACATGCGAGGGTATATATTTACCCTTGAATGCTATTTTCACGCAGCGTGAACTGCCTAGCCGCTTAACATCAACGATGACCTCATCATTGGCTGGCTTGATAAGAATCGGCAAGTCGTTATTAAGGATGGCGACGTCTACGTCGTAGATAACGCCGGTGACTACGTCAGATCCCAGAGGGATGTAAGAGCGCACCTGAGTGCCATCGAGGTCCGTTACGCTGCGTAGAGTGGTCAAAGCAGCCGCATGCTGGACATCAACCGCCAGAAGATTTTTTCGGGTGTTCACTCGAATGTCCGATATTTCATTTGGCACCAGGGCTTCCAGTGACATCGACACAGATTGCCTGTTAAGTAGCTTCATGTTGACGTTGGGAAGCAGGGGCACAAATATGATGGTATTGGCGTCCGGCCTCTGCGTCTGTCTCACTGTTTGCGTGCTTGACGATGAGGACGTCCTGGTGTTCCTTCTCTTCGCTCTGCGGCTCTGCACCAGCTGGAAGTCGTCATCGGAAGTGTCCTCACTGCTGTGAGAGTAGACATGGGTGTCCTCGCTGTCGGTGTCGCTCTGCTGACCGAGCCGCTTCCTGGAGGCGGCCGCCGCTGACGCCGCCGTCGCCGGCAGACGTACGGGGTCGTCCACTTCCATTACGACCGAGCAGGGAGCGAGGACCAGCGGATGAACTGAGGTTTTCACAGAAATAAACCGGAGCTAGAAAGAACAGCGCTGTATCAAAAGACACTTCGTCGTCTTTTGATACCAAGTCCGAACTCTTACTCTACAAACCCACAAGGAGAGGTCGTAAAACCCTGCGCGAAGAGGAACGGGAATATTCCAAAATACGCATTACATTGGCAGATGGTACTCCCGTACCGCACGTAGAGAAAATTAGAATCCTAGGGTTACACCTGCAGGCAAACGGCCATAACGGAGAGACGGTGCGAATACTTCGTCGTTCGGTAGATGACACCATCCGACTCTTGCGTCGCATCACGAACAGACGCAATGGTATGCGTGAAGAGTGCGCGATCCGTCTCGTGCAGGCGTACGCGATAAGCCGCATAACGTATGTTGCCCCCTACCTGAGGTGGATCGGGTCCGAAAAAAACAAAGTTGAATGCATGATCCGAAAGGCTTTCAAGAGGGCGGTCGGCGTTCCACTCAATGCGAGCACCGACAAGTTTCTAGAGCTCGGAGTTCACAACTCTCTCAACGAGTTAATCGAGTCGCATGACATTGCACAATAGGAACGATTATCGAGGTCAAAGGCAGGTCGAGGCATCCTCGAGTCGCTCAGCATCGCGTACCACACTCAGCATGGAGAAAAGATGGCGGTTCCCGCCTCTGTTCGCGACCGCCTGATCATCCCGCCGCCTCCCAAGAACATGCACCCGACGCACCACGCCAGGAGACGCAACAAACGAGCAAGCGACCTTCAGAAGAAGTTTGGTAACAGCAACGAGGCGGTGTACGTAGACGCGGCGCGATATGGAGGAGGGAGAAGCGCGCATGCGATAGCGGTTGTAGACCGCTCGGGTAGGAGCCTCGCGAGCGCCACGGTGACCACGGGACACACGGAGGCGGCCGAAGAAGCCGCGATAGCCCGAGCACTCGTCGCGGTGCCGAACGCTGCGATCGTGATCAGCGACTCGCAGGCGGCAATCCGCGGCTTCGCGCGCGGTCGTGTCTCCCGGGAAGCGGCCCGCATACTCCAAATTTCTGACGACGGCGACTCGTCATCGCCCTCGCAACCCCAAAATTCTACGGTCTTCCTCCTCTGGACCCCGGCACACACCGATGTTCCGCTCGCGGGAAACGAGGCGGCCCATGCCACGGCTCGAGGTCTCACACGCCGAGCCGCCGCTGATTATGTGGCCGCCTCCGCCCCCGAGAGCGGGGCATCGGATCTGCCGGATCGGGACACTACAACAGAAACACAGCAACAAGAAACACACTGGGCGTGGGGCTATCGCCTAACCACGTTCAGACCTCACCGAACACTACAGACTCGAAAGACGCACATTCCCGCCACCGCACGATAAACTGAACAGGAACGAGGGCGTGACATAACGCTTGCTCCAGACACACACCTACCCTAGCCCCGCTATCTTACACCACTGCTATCCGCGTTTGTACCCAACAAACGCGTGTAAAACATGCGGACACAGAGCAACGCTGCGACACATGCTCTGGGAGTGTACCGGCAACAACGGTAATCAAAGCAGCTCCGTTGGCGACGCGTCCGTAATCGCGGCTGTTGCCAGAGTAGGAGAAGGCTCACCTCCGTTCTTCCCGACGCCACCCCGGATGCGGGAGCCGCCGGGGACCTTCTCCGTAGGCGTCGCCGCCGCTGGGAGGCGGCTATCAGAAGTTCAGAGCTGGCAGACCAGCTCTGGGCCGTCCGGCAAGCCGAAGATGCCGCTCGAGTCCAAGAACTTCGAGCCGTCACCTGAGGCCACCACATCAAGAACTGCCGGACTATACTTTACTAAAGTTTCTTCTTCTTCTTCAAAAGAATCGACAAGAGTTATGCGTGGAGCAACAAGCAACAGTTAAACATAGGCGAAGCCACGCATAAAATAGGTGTAAAAACATGAACTGCGCGACAGCTGGTGCGAGGATTTACCGTGCCACATAAAACCAACAATTTCAGTTCCTGCAAACTTCAGTAGCTTTAACATACAACGCAATGCGCTCGTGCAGTCGTGCTGCCTAGCTATAGCGCAACGCGGTAAAGAAGCGGAAAACAATATAAGCGGCTAACCGCATTCCGAACTTTAGCGAAATACCTTGAAACCTCATGCTGCACTGCAGACGAACTTCACTGCTCACGCGTCTAACTATGATCGAGTGGAAAAAAAACACCGACGAGACAAAGGAAAGGATGAGAACAAGTAATTTCCTTTCGAAGCGACGATCTACTTTTGCTACTGTTGCTCCCGCTGATGAGGCTTTGCCGGGAACGATTATAACCGCATCGCCGGCACGTTTTCACCGGTATTTGAGCCCCCAACTTTGCAACAATTCTTCTTCGACATTCCCTAAAGCTTTGGCCACCCCACACGTGCGAATGGTGCTGCCTATCTCGCTCTGAAAACGTGAATGAAACAGAAAAGCACGATCAACGACACAACAAACTACGGCGCGCGCCAGGCTCCTCTCCCGCGTGTTCTGCGCAAGGCCGCCACCAGTGGCACGTCCGTCGGCGTGCATGGCGCGTATACCTCTGCTCTAGGCTTGACCTGCCAGCGAGTGCAGGCGCCGTCTGCTGGAGCATACCAACGTATTTCACGTCGGCTCGCGCCTTCAGGACACTAGGATAACCTTCTAGTCTCTATAAGCATGCCACATAGCGCACGTGCCCCTGCCGGTCCCTGCCTCCTCTGCTGCCATGCGCGGATGAGCCCCCTGAACCATCTGTCACCTCTTTCCTCTTTACCTCCTACTCCCACTCTCCCTTAAGACGCTGCGCCGTGCTCCCTGATGGGCTGCAGAAATTAAGCGTCTCTTTCCTCTTTCATAATCACCATATATACAAACTTAAGTTCCAGGTACGCTACAGTACGTTTCTGCCATTTCTGAAAAATAAACGCCATGCAAACATGTCAAGCGGACAACCTACGAAGGGCGTGCAGCAGTAGAGCCGCATTAATTAAAGCGCCCCTCAGGATTCAGGCAGACGTACGTCAAATGAACACTTCTGGGCCCGCCGGGGTAGCTTTGCGGCTGTGGAATTTCTCGAGGTCGCGGATTCGATCCCAACGGCGGCAGCATTTTGCCTTGGATGAAATAGAAATCTACGTGCACTTGGATTTTGAGACAGTTTAAAGAACACGGTGTCAAAATTAATGCGGAATCCGCGCCTTCTGCGTGCATCATAATCCGATTGCGGTTTTCACACACACAGCCCCATAATCGAATTGAAGTTTTATACTTATGCTACTGTGCGATGTGCAATGTGAGGCAATGACAGTGCTCAACCCTTTCAGAGGTTATGAAATATGGCGCACAACAACGCCTCAAGCAAACACCTCTCCCTGTGTGATCTGTGTGCTACGCAGATAAACAGCACTGGGGCACGCAAGGTACCGTTTAACAGGACCATTCTACAAGTACGGGCCCACTAAAGTAATGTTCTACGCTTTGAGTGGCAAATTTATAAAACTTTTCGGTAAATTTCTATCTTTGAGCCTATAAACACAAAGATAGGAAAGGAAAGAAATTACTATTGACCGCAGTAACTGCCTAACGCAGACTGCTGACGCCTGAACAGCGGTCAGCAGTGGAGGGGGGATGGCGATAAGAGCGCAGGCGTAAAGTTTAGCAGAGAATATAGATTGAAAACGAAATATTTGCAACAGAGCGACTAAGTAAATAGACTGCGGACTGCGCGTTCCTAACAACTTGACAGCTTCAAGAAGTTGTACCTCAAACTTGTGGGGATCGCACGCGCATCCCGATATCTCCGGAGCGGCCACGCGGTTATCACGCGATAATCACGTGCTCGCTCGCGGAGGGTAGCGGGGAGAGGGCACCTTCGCCGCTCCCGCTACTCTTCGCGCCTGGCCGCGACGCTGCAGCCAAGGCACCCCGTTCCCTCCTTTCCCTTTCTTGGAACCGGGGAGACTCCTCTCCGCCGCTCGGGGAGAAGCGCTATTCCCCCGATGCATCTCTGTCTCACGTTGGAAGAGCTTGCGAGAGGCCGCATCTCAATTCAGCCGCTGAGACCGCCGCACGCCGTCCCCCTGTTGCGCCCGGCCTTTGTGTGCGACTCACCGCCCCAGGGCCCGAGCGCGGATCCACTTTGGGTGAGCTGAACTCTTATCAGCCTCTTTTGTGGTTCCCACATTGTGCGGTTTGTTTCACCCCAGACGCGCGGAATGCTCCGCCGCTGTGGTTTTGTTTTGTGTTGTATTTGTGTGTGCTGTGGCTGTTGTTGTCTGTTGGAATATCTGTACTCTAAGGTGAATAAACACCTTAGGTCGAGACTCACCCTGTCCCCCCTGGCCTGAACCCGCCGTGGTCGCAACTCACTGCGAACCGCGGGTTAGGGGTCACAGCTCTGACTGCTAGGGCTGCTGCGAAAGTGCTAGGGAGCGACTGCCGCTCCGTCAGCGCTGTGCGATCCAGAGAAGGGTCAGGTGCGCACGCGCGAGCCTGAGTAATACCCCTATATTTGGCGCCCAACGTGGTGCCAGAGGTGTGGCAGGTTGAGTCTGTTTGTGTGAGTGACTGCCACTGCACGAACGAACCATGGCAGCATACGGGGCTGATTTACAGCCGTTGTATACGCTGTCGCAGGTTGCTACCAACAGGCAACAATTCGAAGCGGCGGTAACTGCTACCGCTAAGTCATGCCCTGCGGCGAACATTAGCCCTGGGAATTTGATAAGCTTCGAAGAGGGTAGCGCTACACACGAGGCGCTCTCTCCGGCAGGAAGTACCCTTGAAGGCGTGAGGCACGTGAGGCCGAACCCTTCGCCAGTGTTTGCGGAGAGCGTGGAGCCACTGCGGCATACTTGCTCGACGCGTTCTGCTCCTGTGCCAGGCATTACTGGCCAGAGCGAGCCTCAACAGGCGCTGTTGCAGGATGCGATGCGCTTGATTGAGAGGTTGACAGGTGCCGTGCAGAACACTCTGCCGACATCTGCCGCCGCTGCTAGACCGAGAGTGAGGGTGGACTTACCCACCTACAGCGGGTATCATGATTCAGTTAGCGTCAACGAATACCTCGATCGCGTGCTGACTTACCAGCGCGCAACGGGGCTGTCCGATGGCGAGATACTGGAACGCGTCGTACCAGTGTCGTTAACTGATCACGCTGCCCGCTGGTTCCGGCTTACTGGCTACCGGTCTAGCACGCTGGCTGAGTTCCGAGCGGCCTTACGCGAGGAATTCCTGCCCGCAGATTACGAGCGTCGTCTGCGGCGCGAGTTGGAGCTACGTACTCAGCATCCGGACGAATCCTTGCTAGAGTACGTCAGGGCGATGGACGAACTTTATCGTACCGCTGACCCTACCGCTCCGAACTGCGATAAGGTGGAGAGAGTCACACGACAAGCTCATCCCACCTTCGCAGCGTACCTAAGAGGCAGCAAGTTCAGGGATTTGGATGAGCTGGCCTCGGAGGCAAAGCGCATACAGGCGGACATACTCGCCTCGCGCTCGTACCGACCTCCACCCCCAGCGTCGAGGGCACTTGAGCCGCGATGCGCGTGGAACGGGGACACTTTTCGCACTCGTTCCGGTGGAGGTGGTGCGGTTGCTTTCAGTGACGGACAACTGAGAAACGGTTGGGGCTTATCTGACCGGGCTCTCGACCCGTACACTTATGCCATGCGTGCAGCATGCGCTGCCGATGGCCGAGGTATGCAGAATCGTGGTCGATATGCCGGCTCGATGATGCGAGAGCAGAGCGTGCCTGCAAGGGAGCAGTCGATAGAGAGGAACAACGGTCAAACGGCGCGAGGCACTGGACGCCAAGCCCGTCAAAGGCCGGCTCTCCTCTGTTATCGGTGCAACCAGCCGGGGCACTTCGCCTGGGATTGCAGACAGCCTGCGAACCGAGAGCACGCGCTTTCGGGAAACGAGCGGGGCCGCCGGTGAGCAATGCTGCATGGCCGGCGGCGGTTACAGCGGTGCGAAGTGAGACACATGAACTCCTTGCCCCGCTGGCTTGTCGTTTTGGATTGCCCAACGACACGCCAGTGCCGCTCATAGAGGTTACAGTCGCCCGGCGCAGGTTTTTTGCGCTGTTAGACACAGGAGCAAGCGCTTCACTATTTGGCGACGAGGTGTGTGAACATCTCCGTCGGAACGCTATCCGACTGAGAGAGAGTAATGTGACCTTCCGACTGGCCAGCGGCACGGCACACGCGAGCTGTGCTGCTAGGCTTGTGGTGCGGTGGGGGAAACGGGTGAGGCGACAGCGCCTAGCTCACCTTCCCGGCCTGTCGGTTCCTATAATTCTTGGTAGAGACTTCCTCGCCAAGACGGGCATTGTTATTGACGTCTGCAACGGAGGATATAGGGAGCGAGCATGTGGCACCCTGAAACCATTCGTTTCATTTCAAAAAGCGTCAGAGACAACTTCGTTCGATGATGCTTCGCGCGCAGACCGATCAAACGATTGCCCAAAAAGGTCCCTCAGAACGGTTGCGGCCGGGTCGAAATGCCGTCCGGCCAACCGCGCTGAGAAAAGAGGCGCGTAGGGGAACTGCTCCCCTCCCGCAAAGCCCATAACCCCCGCTGCGGTGGCAGACTGTGCCGCAGTGAGGGGCGAACGATACCACCCGCTGCTGGACGACTCAAGCAGTTTGTCGGGGGAAGAAAAGGCTCGCCTCTCATCGCTTCTGACTGAATATGATGCCGTATTCACAGAGCGGCCTGGTTGCACTACGCTATACAGGCACAAAATTGAGACAGGCGACGCCTCTCCGTGGAAGTGTAATCCTCGGCCAGTGAGTTTGGCTAAGAGGAAAGCACTAGACAGCGCTCTGGACGAACTGCTCGATACAGGCGTTGTTGAAAGGTCGGACAGCCCATGGGGTTTTCCTGTGGTGTTGGTTCCTAAAAAGGATGGGACGCCCCGCCTTTGTGTTGACTATCGCCGCCTGAACGAGGTGACACGCAAGGACGCATATCCGCTTCCTAGCATTCCCTCGATTGTATCCAACGTTGGCGGAGCGAAGTACTTCACTACGCTCGATGCAAGCAGAGGATACTTTCAGGTGGAGGTAGATCCCTGTCACCGAGGGAAGACTGCCTTCACTTGCCACAGGGGACTTTTCCAGTTTACCCGTATGCCATTCGGACTTGTCGGTGCGCCTGCGACTTACCAGCTCCTGATGGACCGTGTCTTGGGTGACGCAAGGTGGCACCACGCTCTTGCTTACCTGGACGATGTTGTGGTATACTCGCTTACCTTTGATGGGCACTTACGCCATCTCAGGGACGTGTTGGAGCGTCTGAGGTCTGCGGGGATAACGCTAAACCCGACCAAGACCCAGATCGCAGCAACCCGAGTAACGCTACTGGGGTTTAAACTGGATAACGGACGCCTTCTACCGTGCGATGAGAAGGTTCAGGCATTATTGAACTACCCGTCACCGGAAGACATAGGCGGACTGAGACGCTTTTTGGGGCTGGCGAACTTCTATCGACAGTTCATCCGAAACTGCGCTGCACTGCAAGCCCCCTTGACAATGCTGTTGAGGAAAGGTGAGCAGTGGAGGTGGGGTCCCGAGCAAGAGGAGGCACTGCGCAACCTCGTAAACGCGCTCGTGGAAACCACCGAGTTAAGGCTACCTGATTTGAACAAAGAATTTGTCATTCATACGGACGCCAGCGACCTTGGCCTAGGAGCGGTTTTGCTCCAACAGCACGAAGGTAGTTTGCGCCCGGTAGCTTTTGCCAGCCGCTCTTTGACTCCCGCAGAGAAAAATTACTCCGTGACAGAAAAGGAATGTCTGGCGATCATTTTCGCTCTCAAAAAGTTTGACTACTATATTGATGGAGTCCCATTCATAATTGAGACCGATCATATGGCATAACTTGGCTTAGGCGCTTAGGAGAGCCGAGCGGCCGGCTCGCGCGATGGGCACTTCTCCTGCAGCGATACGATTTTACCGTTCGCTACAGGAGAGGAAAGAACAACGTTGTGGCGGACGCACTTTCGCGCGCGCCCGTTGACTGTGAGAAGAGTGATATTACTACTCAACTCCCCTCGCCCGAAACTGAGCTTGAGAGCGGACTAACCGCTGCAACGATTGAGGTTGTCAGGAGGGGTAACATTAATACCCATCGTGACCCCTCAGTGACTCAGCCTAAGAGCAGAGTAACTGCTACAATGCTCGACGGCGCTGGTCCCGAAGGAAGGGCGGAAGAACCCCCTTCTCAGGACGAAAGCGTGAACCACTTGGACTGCGTCAGTTCAGTGGGGAGCGTGTTCGGCAGAAAGGAGCTGTTAGAGGCACAGCGGGAGGATCCGTTTTGTAAAAAAGTGTTTGAGGGGCTCCGGGAGCCCGGCGGCACGGCCGCGGCGCACATGGACGCAGCTGGTATTGCTGTGGGTGCGCGGCGCTCCGAAACAGCTGGTAATGCTGTGAGCGCGTTGGATTCCTACCTGCTAGACTCTGACGGCGTCCTGCTGAGATACATTCCCGCGGAGAAGGATACACACGAGTCCTTCAAAGCGGTGATTCCACGCACGCTGAGAGGAGCACTTTTACGCTACTTTCACGATACGTGCATCGCCGGGCATGCAAGTGGCCCTAAGACTTATCTGAAGTTGTGCCGCTTTGCTACCTGGCCTGGAATGAAGCGGGATGTGATGCGCTACGCCCGCTCTTGCAACGTGTGCCAACGCGTGAAGCCGCGTGGTGGACGCCCACCCGGGCTCATGCAGCCGATCAATAGCCGAACACCGTGGCAAATTGCGGCATGTGACGTCATGGGGCCTTACCCCAGGACACCGAGCGGGAACCGATTCCTTCTCGTAGTCACAGACCATTTCAGCAAGTGGGTGGAACTGTTCCCCTTACGGAAGCTGACGGCACGCGTAATCATGGGAAAGCTGATGGAGGTGTTTACACGATTCGGCTATCCTGAGCAGCTGATAACGGACAATGCGTCTTACTTCACTGCCAAACTCTTCGTGGACTCTTGTGCAGCTCTCGGCATTAAGCACAGGAGAACCACCACGTACCATGCCCAGGCGAATCCCACTGAGCGTGTGAACCGCAACATCAAGCACATGCTAGTTGCATTTGCGGGGACGCACAATGAGTGGGACGCTTGTCTTCCTGAAATTGGATTTGCGATCAGGTCGACAGTGAACCGATCGACTGGGTATGCACCTGCCACCCTCAACCTTGGGAGGGAGCTGTTGAATCCGGTAGAACTTACTCTACAGGAACGAAGCAGCACGGAACTGGTTGTTTCGTCGGCACGCGCCGATTATGCGACTGGGCTGCGCGCGAAGGTAACGGAGGCTTTACGAAAAGCGCGACGGAACCTGAGCACTGCACGTGCCGAGCAGAAAGCGCAGTACGACCGCTCTCATCGGGAAGTTCAGTACAAAGTGGGCGACCTGGTGTTGAGACGGAATCACGTCCTGAGCGACGCCAGTAAGAAATTCTCAGCTTCTCTGGCGCCGAAATGGACAGGACCGTACCGGGTGCGAGAGTCTGTCTCTTCGCTCGTGTACAGGCTGGCGGACTTGAAGCTAAGACCGATCAGCCGACCGGTGCATGTCTGCGATCTCAAACCCTACTATGACAGAGGGAACGAGTGGCCCGAGGAGAACGCTCTCCCGCGCCCGCAGGCAGCGGCATCGGGTGGCACGGCTCGACGTTCGAGCCCGGTGCGGCATTATAACTTGCGATCTCGGCAGAACTAACTCTGTAACTCTGTCCGGTTCGCGGAGGCTATTTTATTGTGCGCGATATCGGACGGAATGCTCCTCCGATGTCTAGCATGCAGGCTTCCAGAGCGAGCACGCGCTTTCTCTTTGGAAGAAGCGAGAGGGGCTAACAGAATTGCCGCAGCAGCAGACCGCCCGTCGGGAGCCGTGCAACAACCATCAAGCAAGAAGGAAAGACCATCTCCACTGCCGGTGGGGAGCCAGCAGCGCAGTACAGGCAACAGGCGGCGAGAAAACATCCTCCGGCGGCTAACAGCGAGGTGAGAGGTGCAGCGGACGACTTCCGGTCCGGAATGGTCGCAGCGGCGCAGAATTCGCCGAACCGCACCGCACAGCTCCGCGACCGAGTTGCAAGCCCCGCAACCAAGCATCCAGCCTCAAGGCCGAGCGTAGACTTCTCCCGCAAGGACAGAGTGGACCCCTGCTGCGCAGCGAGGTGCAAGCCATCGTCGGGGCGGGTCGGCGCGCCTTTGCCGATCTTGCGTGCCGACACCCGCGAGGGTGCGCAATGACAGAGAGCTGTGTCGGAACGAACCGGAAGAAACGCGTTCGACCATACCAGAGGGCAACGACCTCCGAGAACATCAAAAGAGCTGTCCTGCGCCATATCGAGGCTGGTTCGGGGATCGCGTCAGCATAACCGAAACAGCCAAGAGAAATCCAGGGGCCCCCTTCGCCACCACCAACCCGGCAAGTCCGACTGGGTAGATGACGCCGCCGAGAGGCAAGATGACCCGGACCCAGCGCCCTTCTTGCCTCCCACTGCATCCCCCTGCTGTCAAGCTGCTCCGTGCCATCCTTCAACGTTCCGGCCTGGCTCGCGACCACCTACACGGCGACAACGACGGTCTGCAGCTAGAGCTGCTCCCTCACCAACATGGATGGACTCAAACCGTGTTGCTGTCGGAGTAGCATGTCCCTCTCGCAGGAAAGCCTCAGGTGACGGCGGCCTCTTAGCGGCTAAAGGGTTATTTTAAGGAGGGGGGGATGTGGGGATCGCACGCGCATCCCGATATCTCCGGAGCGGCCACGCGGTTATCACGCGATAATCACGTGCTCGCTCGCGGAGGGTAGCGGGGAGAGGGCACCTTCGCCGCTCCCGCTACTCTTCGCGACTGGCCGCGACGCTGCAGCCAAGGCACCCCGTTCCCTCCTTTCCCTTTCTTGGAACCGGGGAGACTCCTCTCCGCCGCTCGGGGAGAAGCGCTATTCCCCCGATGCATCTCTGTCTCACGGTGGAAGAGCTTGCGAGAGGCCGCATCTCAATTCAGCCGCTGAGACCGCCGCACGCCGTCCCCCTGTTGCGCCCGGCCTTTGTGTGCGACTCACCGCCCCAGGGCCCGAGCGCGGATCCACTTTGGGTGAGCCGAACTCTTATCAGCCTCTTTTGTGGTTCCCACATTGTGCGGTTTGTTTCACCCCAGACGTGCGGAATGCCCCGCCGCTGTGGTTTTGTTTTGTGTTGTATTTGTGTGTGCTGTGGCTGTTGTTGTCTGTTGGAATATCTGTACTCTAAGGTGAATAAACACCTTAGGTCGAGACTCACCCTGTCCCCCCTGGCCTGAACCCGCCGTGGTCGCAACTCACTGCGAACCGCGGGTTAGGGGTCACAGCTCTGACTGCTAGGCCTGCTGCGAAAGTGCTAGGGAGCGACTGCCGCTCCGTCGGCGCTGTGCGATCCAGAGAAGGGTCAGGTGCGCACGCGCGAGCCTGAGTAATACCCCTATAAACTTTAAGTTCGTAAGGGCAAGCTTATGGTCCCCTAATGTACTCATCAACACCGGGATTCATCGTGACACTTCCGCGGGAACTTCAACGCGTTTTTCTTTGACCGAAAGGGCGATGACGGAATACCATCGAAGCCAAGTCGGCTGCAACGAAAGCTTTTCGCGCTTCGCAAGGAAACTTCAAACTGCGCTGCCAATTTTCGAAGACTCGAACCAAAATGGGGCACTTGGACTTGCTCAGATATTGATGAATGTCAAATCAAAGAGCGCCATGCAATGCGCAGAAATTTACCCCCGTTCAAATCTGGCACTGAAAATAACGTGAAGTGGATGGAATACGCGGGCTCTCGGTAAACGCAACGCCGAGGGACCGGAAATATATTTTCAGAGTGGGAATTACGCTCGGTGACGTCACAAGCACGCGAACCCTTTCCGGTGATACGACTGATATGCAAATGAACTCAGCTGTAACTAGGTAGAGCTCCTCACAGAGTAATCACCACGCTGACTGGGTGCCTTAATGTCACGGGCATGATTTGATTGCCGGCAGCAGAATGTAATACCCTGGTGGTTTTGTGGCCCTCCGATAGAGTACTTTGAGCGCTTGGGCAGCGCACTACAAAGGTCGCGCAAGACAGCAGATAAGCGTTAGTGTAAGCATAATTTGGCCTATTGTATTAATACAGCTTCTGAGCTCTGTAACCACATTTGTAGCAAAGTCAGGGCAGTCTAAAACGACCAGTGGAATTCGTTACCTCTCAAAAAAAAAAAAAAGCGGGCACGTCCTGTGCTACCGGGGTTTAGCGGAGAGAAGAGAACTAGGCGTTGGATTCCTGAATAATAAGAATATAGCTGGTAACATACAGGAATTCTATAGCATTAACGAGAGAGTGGCAGGTATTGTGAAACTTAATAAGAGGTACAAAATGAAGATTGTACAGGTCTACGCCCCTACATCCAGTCATGATTACCAGGAAGTCGAAAGCTTCTATGAAAACGTGAAATCGGCGATGGGTAGAGCGAAAACTAAATACACTATACTAATGGGCGACTTTAATGCCAAGGTAGGCAAGAAGCAGGCTGGAGACAAGGCAGTGGGGGAATATGGCATAGGCACTAGGAATAGCAGGGGAGAGTTATTAGTAGAGTTTGCGGAACAGAATAATTTAAGGATAATGAATACCTTCTTCCGCAAGTGGGATAGCCGAAAGTGGACGTGGAAGAGCCCGAACGGCTAAATTATAGAAATGAAATAGACTTCATACTCTGCGCTAACCCTGGCATCATACAACATGTGGAGGTGCTCGGCAAGGTGCGCTGCAGTGACCACAGGATGGTAAGAACTCGAATTAGCCTAGACCTGAGGAGGGAACGGAAGAAACTGGCACATAAGAAGCCGATTAATGAGTTAGCGGTAAGAGGAAAAATAGAGGAATCCCAGATCAAGCTACAGAACAGGTATTCGGCTTTAACTCAGGAAGAGGACCTTAGTGTTGAAGCAATGAACGACAATCTTGTGGGCATCATTAAGAAGTGTGCAATGGAAGTCGGTGGTAACTCCGTTAGGCAGGACACCAGTAAACTATCGCAGCAGACGAAAGATCTGATCAAGAAACGTCAATGTATGAAAGCCTCTAACGCTACAGCTAGAATAGAACTGGCAGAACTTTTGAAGTTAATCAACAAGCGTAAGACAGCTGACACAAGGAAGTATAATATGTATAGAATTGAGCATGCCCTCAGGAACGGAGGAAGCCTAAATACAGTGAAGAAGAAACTAGGAATTGGCAAGAATCAGATGTACGCGTTAAGAGACAAAGCCGGCAATGTCATTACTAATATGGATGAAATAGTTCAAGTGGCTGAGGGGTTCTATAGAGATTTATACAGTACCAGTGGCACCCACGACGATAATGGAAGAGAAAATAGTCTAGAGGAATTCGAAATCCCACAGGTAACGCCGGAAGAAGTAAAGAAAGCCTTGGGAGATGTGCAAAGGGGGAAGGCAGCTGGGGAGGATCAGGAAACAGAAGATTTGTTGAAGGATTGTGGGCAGATTGTTCTAGACAAAGTGGCCACCCTGTATACGCAATGCCTCATGACCTCGAGCGTACTGGAATCTTGGAAGAACGCTAACATAATCCTGATCCATAAGAAAGGGGACGCCAAAGACTTGAAAAATTATAGACCGATCAGCTTACTGTCAGTTGCCTACAAAATATTTAGTAAGGTAATCGCAAATAGAATCAGGAACACCTTAGATTTCTGTCAAGCAAAGGACCAGGCAGGATTCCGTAAAGGCTACTCAACCATAGACCATATTCACACTATCAATCAGGTGATAGAGAAATGAGCGGAATATAACCAACCCTTATATATAGCTTTCATTGATTACGAGAAAGCGTTTGATTCTGTCGAAACCTCAGCAGTCATGGAGGCATTGTGGAATCAGGGTGTAGACGAGCCGTATGTAAAAATACTGAAAGATATCTATAGCGGCTCCACAGCCACCGTATAGTCCTCCATAAAGAAAGCAACAAAATCCCAATAAAGAAAGGCGTCAGGCAGGGAGATACAATCTCTCCAATGCTATTCACAGCCTGTTTACAGGAGGTATTCAGAGACCTGGATTGGGAAGAATTGGGGATAAAAGTTAATGGAGAATACCTTAGTAACTTGAGATTCGCTGATGATATTGCCTTGCTTAGTAACTCAGGGGACCAACTGCAATGCATGCTCACTGACCTGGAAAGGCAAAGCAGAAGAGTGGGTCTAAAAATTAATGTGCAGAAAACTAAAGTAATGCTTAACAGTCTCGGAAGAGAGCACCAATTTACAATAGGCAGCGAGGCACTGGAAGTCGTAAAGGAATACATCTACTTAGGGCAGGTAATGACTGCGGATCCGGATCATGAGACGGAAATAATCAGAAGAATAAGAATGGGCTGGGGTGCGTTTGGCAGGCATTCTCAGATCATGAACAGCAGGTTGCCAATATCCCTCATGAGAAAAGTGTATAATAGCTGTGTCTTACCAGTGCTCACCTACGAGGCAGAAACCTGGAGGCTTACGAAAAGGGTTCTACTCAAATTGAGGATGACGCAACGAGCTATGGAAATAAGAATGATGGGAGTAACATTAAGGGATAAGAAAAGAGCAGATTGGGTGAGAAACAAACGCAAGTTAATGACATCTTAGTTGAAATCAAGAAAAAGAAATGGGCTTGGGCAGGACATGTAATGAGGAGGGAAGGTAACCGATGATCGTTAAGGGGGACGGACTGGATTCCAAGGGAAGAGAAGCGCAGCATGGGGCGGCAGAAAGTTAGGTGGGCGGATGAGATTAAGAAGTTTGCAGGGACGGCATGGCCACAATTAGTACATGACCGGGGTTGTTGGAGAAATATGGGAGAGGCCTTTGCCCTGCAGTGGGCGTAACCAGGCTGTTGCTGCTGATGATGATGATTCTAGAAGCATTTTAGACCCTTCTTATGTATGTTCTCCCCCAGCAGTATCTTAATCTATGTTCCGTACTTTACCGCCAGGAATGCTGTCTGCCGCTTATATGCCCCCCTTTCCTGAATGGAATGTGCGTGGCGCGCTGCGTCAAAGAAAAGTACGCTATAAAATAAATGTAAAATGCGCATACGCAGAACGCCAGTACTGGCACCTGGAAAGTATCAATGAATGCTCGCCGTGAGTTTTAGTAGTATATATCGTGGCATGATTTCCACGAGTTGTTGGAGCGCAGCGTTTTCACGCGCGTGTGCGGCTGGGCAGCCGATAACGGTTAGATAGATTATAGATAGCTCTAAACCGCAGGAAGAGACTAGCCTTGCTTTAACAAGCACCAAGTAGGCTGACTAGTCAACGGGGTTCTAAACAACAGAAAAGGTTCACACGAAGGTGGATACTTCGAGCATAGCGTTCAAGACTGGCACGCGAGATCTCCTAGGCCGTGCTTGAAGAGATGGACTTTGGACAAACAAGAAGAGCCTCAGCCTGAAGCAAACGTTTGCACATAGGCAAACGAAGTAGTTAAGAGTGCGGAATTCCTCAAACTCGTGTACTCTACTTTCTTGCTTTGTATGTCGCTTGCGAACAAGGACGCAGTTCCTCGTTGTTAGCCTGTTCTTCAATTCAACAGCAGCATGCTCAGCCAGGTGAGACGAAAAAAAGAAGGTAAGAACGTCCTTAGCAGTAGCTGCCGTCAAGCGACAAAGTATTACCTCAAAAGTAGCAGCTCACGTCCTTTTTTGTCTTTAACTGCGTATCATTATCTTTTCCTGCGCGTTTACCCACTAATTTTTTAATGACGCTACATGATCGAGCTTTTCTGTAGTTTGGCATCTGCACACAATGTACCTGTGAATATGACAGCAGGAAGCCTATATGCTCTGTAATGTGGCTTTTGAATCCCTCGTTTTCCCACTGCCATAAGCAGAATCGAACGACAAATGCCAGCTGAAAAGAAGAAGAAGCCGCACGTTGACGTCGGCCACTTGTGACCCTCTGCCGGCACGCACACGTGCACTACCTACCACTTCTCGGAAAAGGGGGAGCAGCCTTTTTTAACGCTTCCCGCCCGTCCGATCGCCCCTGCGTTGTCAAGCGTCCGCGGCACCAACAGAAGACAGAAAGCAGCGATTAGCAAAGCTTTGGTATTGTTCAAACTGGGAGGAACCCATTTGCTCTGGGTGAAGTGCGATAGGAACATTACACGATCACACAGATTGAGCCTGTTGCTCAGGTTGCAAGAAGAGGTTTGTCGGGGCTGCTCTCACTGAAAACTTCATTTTTTTGCTCGCGGCGGGAGAGGGTACGTCAAACGGGGAGTGGTAGGAGGAGGCCGGCCAACCCTACCTCTCACCGATTTGCTACAGAGTCATGAACAAGCAAGCGCAAGCACAAGGAGAGGATGCCTGGCGTGGAGAGGAGCCAAGGAGAGGAGCCAGGCTATTTTTGGTTTTTGTTTATCTTAACCTACTCTGGTGACCACCAGGGGAACGAGCGGCGCTAGCGGTGTATGGTGACGTCGCCGCACACTTTGAACGCATGCTGGCGCTGGTGAGCTGACGAGTCAGTCTGCAAGTGGCACTTGAGTGGAGTGAACGTCATAAGCAGCGCTCGAAAGGTGTCAGTCATGTCTGGTCAAGGCGTATCGGCTGTCGAAGAGCCATCGCTCTCGTCTGCTCAAAGCGACCAAGCGTCTGCTCTATCGCCAGCTGAAGAGGGGATGTCGAAGCCATCGGTCGTGCCTGGTGAAATTGATCAAGCAGCATCGCCTGCCAAAGAAGAGGTGTTAAAGCCATCGGTCGTGCCTGGCCAAGATGACCAAGCGTCTGAATCTTCACCTGCCAAAGAAGAAAGGGTGTTAAAGCCATCGGTCGTTTCTGGTGAAGAAGACCATGCGTCTGACGCATCGCCTGTCAAAGAAATGTCCAAGCCATTGGCCGTGTCTGGTGAAGATGATCAAGGATATAATGCATTGCCTGCAAAAGAAGGGATGGTAAAGTCATCGGTCGTGCCAGATGCATCACCTGCCAAAGAAGGAGAGATGTTAAATGCATCGGTAGTTTCCCGTCAAGATGGCCACGCGGCTTACGCATCGCCTGCCAGAGAAGAAGAGGTGGTAAAGCCATCGGTTGCATCATGTCAAAGTGATCAAGCGCCTGACGCATCGTTTGGCAAAAAGAAGGATGCACAGGAGATGGGCCTTCTTTTGCATTGTGACCCAAATGGGAGTCCGTACGAGTGCTCGGATTTTCTCGAATCAATCACAAAGCTTGGACTTTACCATGAGGTCGCAGCTATCGGACCGCAGCTCTACAGAAAAGTATGGCTGCTTAAATTGAAGACAACTGAGGCCCGGCGAGCCCTCGCTAGCGCAGGGAGTATGCGAGTGAAAGGATACTACTGCGCTATCGTTGACCCCGATGTGCCCGAGGTTTGGATGAGGGTGCATTGGGTGCCATTTCACATCTCCAATGCATCTCTAGGTGAAGCGCTTCAAGAGTTTGGCACTGTTAAAGAGGTGAGCTGTTACATGTGGTCTTGGGATGAGGGCGTAGCCACTACGCATACCCGATACGTTCGCCTGTGCCTCAAGGAAGGGTTGCAAGTGAAAGATCTGCCCTACCTGTGGTACTGCCAGGATGAAGAGCTTCTCATCGTTATCCCAGGGCGACCGCCAATGTGCCTGAAGTGCAGCGCGATAGGCCACTTCAGGCGTTGCTGTAAAGCGAAGGAAAGCCACACGTGTAGGAAGTGCGGCCACAAGAATTCCAGGCCTTCACGTGAGCGTGAGACCGGTAATATCCAAAGGAATGAAACCGTGCATATGAAACCAGTAAAAATGCCAGTGACCCCTGCTGCGGAGCGTGTAATTGACGACGAAAGTGAGAGGCAGCAAGGAACAGCACCAGCCGCCAAAGAAACCACGGAACAGCCCCAGAAAGCATTGACTGAGGATGAGCCTGTGACCGGCAATGCCCAAGTGAACAAAAACGTGCCCACGAAGCCAGGAGCAATGCTGGTGACCTCTACTGCATTGCGTGAAATTGAGCAGGGAAGTGAAAACCAGCAAAGAACGCCACCACTCCCCAAAGAACAGGCAGAATGCTCTCACGAAGTCTCGACTGACGATGAACCTTTGACCTGCAATTCTTATGTCAACGAAAACGTATCCACGAAGCTGCAAGAAACGCTGTTGCCTCCGACTACTATGTGTGTAACTGAGCATGGAAGTGAGAGCCAGCAAGGAACACCACCAGTCGCCAAAGAAACAACGGCTCAACTCCCGGACGAAGTCCTCGCTGATTCAGAAACTGGTAACACCGACTAGCTGTGGACAGAACGCGTCCTCAACAGGCGAGATAACAGCGTCCACAACTTGACTCTAAAGTGAATTTGCCATTGTAGTAGAGGAAACGTTGCGCTCGACGACATTATGCACTGTCGGCACTAAAATATGGCCTTCTGGAACATTTTTTAGATTACTCGAACTTGACGTTGGGGAACTCGGCAGTAAACGAAGCAGTTTCACGTGTTGCACATTGTAGACCAGAGAAATATTTTCCTTTGGGATAAATCGTGTTCTGCCTGGTCAAGAGTGAACAACGAATAAGTAGGTGAGGTTCTTTGTATTGGTCGCTGTTTACTTGTTGTAAAACGGGGGAGGAGATTATTGCCTTTACAATGATCGGTCTGGAGGAACAGTGTTTCTTGTAACCTTTGTCAGTACGTTGTCTGCGCTTTTATTCGAGATCTTTACCTACACCCGCTGTGTGCGCGCGTGCCAACAAAGCCTAAATAATAGATTATTAATTTGGAGCATAACAGTTTTGTGGTATTCATTCATATTTGTACGGTGATATTTATCTGCGTTCTTTCACGTGAAAGTATCGAAAAGAAATGTCAGCTTTCGCTGTATTTTCGACAAGTGCGCTTTCACGTTGTTGCATTTGCTTTCCGTCTTCTAACAACGTTCGCACTTTAGTTACTTGAACTTTGTGAGTCGTACGACGGTGAAATTATCTGTCCGGCACATTATCTTGACCTGAATTCGTTTTGGTCCGCGATCTTGTAGCGATGCCTTTTTCCATGCCTCAGGCTATCGAGGTTCGTCAGTAGTCAAAGCGATGCTTCACCCGCGTTATCATTGTGGTCAGCCGGCCGTGAACGGGGAACGATAAAGTGGCACCGAATCGAGCGGAAAGCACCACTACAAGATCGCGGACCTTATATTTTTAGGGTGCTTCCCTTTAAGGGCTTGGTAAGAGGAGCCTTAAGCTCGAGGCCAGCTACGAAAGAGAATCGTGTCTTACGTGCCCGAACGACGGTATGATCTTTACACTCCCCGTAGTGGGCGGCTGCCCATTAATTTGTGCCACCAGAAGGTATTCAACTTGCACCTTATGCATAGTACAAAAGTGTTTTTTCCGTTCCGCTGCAATCGACTTGCAGGGGCCATGATCAAACACTTAACTACAATTTTCTATTCAAATACATGAAAAACGTAAAAGTGCTTTTACGAAATGCTTCTTGAATTAGGTTTGTTGCAGTTGAGAAAGTTAAATTATATGAACTCTAGGAAGCAGAATTTGGTTTAGTACTTCATTTTTTGTTTCCCACAAGTTTCCTGAAAATCGGCAAATTAAGAAGAATGCACGACATTTAAATTGCCTAGATGCAGCAAAAATATAATTCACAGTTCGCTCAACTGCGTCCGATACAGTATCTGAAGCAGATCAATGAAGTATAAATTCATAGCTTACATGGAACAGAATATTAGCTGTGCAACAGCGCTATGTCGTAGACTTAGTTCAGTTGACTTAGTCCAGTTGTATTATTAAGTACAGTTTACACACTTGTTATATCGTTTAATTTTTAGTTGGGTTTGATGTAAATTTCATACTTCAGTTCTTTTAATTTTGCAATATTTAGGAATTGTTTCAGAAATTGGACGCCTGAATACAGAGACTTTTCTTAGTCATACTATTCTACCTTGTCCCTGTAGATGCAACAAATCTCTTCAAAGTCGTTGTTAAAGCTTCCTTTTAAAGTACCTTGCAAAAACTCGTTCCGTGTTTTTAGCGAGGCATACAAACCTTCGAAAGTTTCTGTGAAGGACAGACTGGTGAATACAACTTTAAACCCATGAGTGTGGAAATGTTATGAACATTAGGCTACTGTAAACCCGTGACTGCACAGACTTAAGAAACTGTAGACTAATTTAAACCTGTGAGGACGACACTGGTCTATGTGTCATGTTTTTTTTTTTAATTCTGAACCTTGCATTGTAGCTTAAAACGGGTGAAACGTACATGTTATATGTGGGAGGAGGGGGAGGGAGAACCATGTCCGAAAACTGTAGAAAGGTGTAATTGGGAAAAGTGTAACAATTGCTTCTCCAGCTTTTGGCTATGGCCAAAGGTTAGATGGCATAATGTGGTCAAATTGGATCTATCTAGTTATTTTCGAGAATGCCTTTTTCTCGGATATCCCTTAGCGAGCCCAAAGATCCTCACGTCGTACCCTTCTGCCAGTTCAAAGAGAGATGTTCCTCGTTTATATTTGTGTTGTTATGACTGCATGCAATGTGTGTTCGATGTGTTTGTTGCTACTTTGTCTAATTATTTGTATGCTACGTGATGTTCGTGTTCGTATGAGTGTGTGTATCGTTGCTACAACTGACAAGCGGTAGCGCACAGGACTGTCAAGTGTCATTGAATAGATAGTGAAATGAGTGTCTGTGAGTGTGTTCTGTACCGCGCTTGTGAATAAAAGAGAAAAAAATCAATATGGTGGACCAAAGGTGGTGGACGTTCTTCATGTGTTAAAATACCTTCCTATTTTTATTGTCTAACAACTAGTGAGAAAGTTTCACAGGTTATTGCTTTAGAAGAAATACGATTTAGGCATACGTGGCCATTGCAAAAATGAGGGCTCAGAAATTTTTCTTTGCAACCGGCAACATCTATTCTAGTATTAATAAGTGCTGTTATTTTACATTCTTTGTCTTTCGTTGTGCGCGTGGTTACTGGCACGTTTGAATGGTCGAGGCAAATCTATGAAGAGCATTAGGACACGCAGATTCACTGAACGATTATATATTTTTTTTTTATTCTTGCAAATTCATCGGTGAGGATAGCGACATGGGTTTGTATTTATGGTACATTCTGCTTCTTGTAGAGGGACATTAGTACAGGAAATTAGGCAAACGCACAGCACTAAGTTTCTACAACAGATTTATTTCCAGTTCTTGCAGGCGTACTTGTTCTGCTCAAAGTGTCATAGGATACGTGCACTTTGCTCGGCAAAGAACAAAACTGAGAATACCACACGCATACAACCCGCTGGTGGGGAAGATCCCCTGGTGGTGAACTTCGGCGTGCCTCATCATGGCATCGTCGGTTTGGCACGGAAAACCAAATAACTAAATTCAAACGGAGACAGTCTTGTCGCCACGCTGATTATATGAAAGGGTACACGTTCAACGCGAACAAAGATAATCGAATGAAGACGCCTTCGACAGAAGTCCGTCTGGTTGGGAACACAGGTTGAAAACAGAAAATTACTAGCTCCAAGCAAGAACCACCCCCGTAAACGACAAGGCATCCGTCGTCTCCTCTCTTCTGAGTAGAGCAAAGACCATCTGCTCCTCCAAACCAGAGAAAAAAGAAGCCACGCAGCCACGTGTTCGCACATCCGCAGAAAAATGGCTTCACACGCCGCTTTATTCGACGCGTTTCCCGTCATCAGGATCAGAGGATAGGCAGGTCAGCCGCCACGGAAACAACAAAACACGCTCGCGTTCCTCTTCATACGTGAGGAGCACCAGCGAAGCACTGGCACGCATTTTACGAAAGTACGATATTTGCGTGTCTCACAAACCCGTTTCTACAATCGGCCGCTTCATACCACGACCCAAAGACCACGTCCCCAGAGAAAAACAACCATGTGTAATCTACAAAATCCCGTGCTCCAGGTGCCCAGCTTCATACATCAGCGAAACAAAAAACCTCCCCCAGCGGATATGGCAACACAGCAACGACGTCCGGTTGGTGAACTCGGCAGGCAACCCCGTCGCCGAGCACTGCGAGTGCGCCGTCCCCAGCATCGCTTTCGAGGAACTGAGCGTCTTCGCCGTGGAGCCTAATCCGCTGAAGAGACGCCACGTGCAGACTTGGCACATCCGGCTCACAAAGGCGACAATGAATGGAACATTCGCGAACGCTCCCCTCTGCGTACGTTAGCGCAAGTGGCCACGGGCTAACAAAGGGAGACCGTAGGCCGCCCCATGCTGCTGCTGGCCCACGTTTTAGTCACCCTTGAAGAAGCGAATGAGCTGGTCCCGAAACGTTGCGTTTAAAGTAAATTATTGGTTGGAGTTAGTAATTTTTTGTTTTAAAGGATAATCGAGCAGTTTTTTTTTTATTGATCAAACAATAATGCATGCATGAGCTTGAATACCATAACTTGGACGCTCAACTTTTCGACTCACAAGCCATCTAAGGCTTTCGCCTTAACAAGACATCTGCGAGTGGCATGCCAATATGCATTCTTGCGCCCTTTAACGAAGCAAGCGCCTTAAGTCGAGCCAACGCATGTGAACGACGTGTTCTTTTACGTGGGGTGGGTTACGTGGGTTTTAAGTGGGGTGAAACTCTAATGTACAAGAACAAAACGCAAGTGAACTGCGTGAGATAGCGAAAACTATGTATTTCTTCCTATGTCGCTTAAAACGCCTTCCCTGCGTTAAAATGGACTACGAACGCCTTACTTACTGCGCATGCGTGTCACTAAATGTTCGTGCGTCTTCCGCCACGCCCAGTTCTTGCCAGCGTGTTGCAGGAATCTTGATTCCAGAGCGGTCCGCTAGTGGAGCGGCGTCTGTTTCAGTCGTTGTGACGTGTGACAATGCACTGCACACTATACGCCGGTCGAAAATGGCAGCGCTGTCCTAGCGTAATCTTTCACTGTCATCACGAATCCGACAGCACACTGGCAAGAAGTGGTCACAGGCGCAGGATCATGAAACGAGACGCATGCGCCATGACATTTCTCGACAGAAGGCGTTTCCTCCGATGAAGGGTGCACGAATTCAGTGTGGCACGCGATCGCAGATCCCCGGCTGTTTAGGTCACCTCTCAGTACTGACGCGCGTTTTTGTTGTTGTTGTTGTTGTTGCGAGTTCGTTTCGACGAGTGTATTTGCAAAGCGAAGAGAAACATTTCGAAATAATCTTAACGAAGAATAATGTGTTACTCTTGATACTTGTCAGTGGTGAGGTCAAAACGTTTGTGGCTTACCCCCTGCACTGACATGCGAAAACAAGTTGGTACGTCAATGACTTATTACTAGTGTCCCTTAGATATCCAAACTATACGCTTGGTACTGCAGAAATTATTGTTGCTTATGAAGGTGCATTGTTGTAAGAAGGATGCACACGGTAATGCGCGCCCGCTGTCGGTGCTCACTGAGTCAAGAAAAGTGCGATCGTCGAGCTCACAAAACCGCCTACAGTCGCTCAATGCACGACGACCGCTAAATGTGGCGACGTTTGCCACCTTAAGAAAACGTGCTAAGTAGTCTGGATGCCACTGCGGTCGTAGCGCAGCTGCGAGAAAATGCTCGTAGAACCAGCTAACGCAAGATTCATCGCAAGGTCGGCGAAAGCAGCCGACTGAATGACGTCGCCCTGTCCCTCTTGCTTTTCTTTTTGCTGCCACATTGCGTCGAAATTAAGAGGTGTTTTTGTAGGTTTTAGGAGCCCTCATCTACCTACCATGAGAGGTGCTGTATTGCTCTGTTATTGAACGAAGGCTGTTATATTGTACCGATGCTAGTATAAATCTATTTCGGAACGGTTATTGCTGTTTGATTTTCTTGCTACGTGATCAATTACATGTTGAGGGAGAGCCATTGCGAAAGGTGCATCACAGGCGCGCATATCTTTATGCGCCTAAGAAACGGTTGCAAAGAGGCAGCAACGAGCTTGGGTCATTCTTTTTATTTATTTTTTTTTTGCTCCCGGCCTCTCGAAAGCGGAATAGAATGCCAAATATTCATTGAGAATTTTTTTGTTGTGTAGGAAAATGAGGAAAGTTTAGACCGGTACGTATGTATGATGTCATGATATTTGGACCATTTGTTGCAGTAAATTTACAAATTACAATTTACCGGTGGTACAAGAAGTCCTCGTGCGACATGCCCTCTGTCAAGACGGTCTTCCTTTAGTTGAGTTTACCTGCGATGAGGTGACCTATGACGAGTGGGCCTAGAACCTTAAAATGAGCCAGTCGCCCACTACAAAATTCAGTTCGTACGACTCAGAGAATTTGGGAAGCCATACTTCATGGCTGTTGCCCACTTCGTGTGACTATATTCCGCTGCAAGGAACCACTTCATCGTGTAGGTGGTCCGTGCGTTGCGCTACGGTTACCGTGACAACACGGCCTAATTAAAACTATATATATATATATATATAACGTGGCGACACGATGGTGGAGATGTTTATTAAGGTTTTGCTACAATTATCGCCATCCAGCATGTCGCCTATCTCATCTCGATATTAACTTTCGTATTTAAAACCACTTAGGGTTGTCCGTTTTTGGATAAAACCCGATTTTACATCGTTTTTTCACCCTGTGCTTGTTTCCGGAGAATCAGGTTAAGCCCTGTTGCTTGAAGAGTAGATATTGCTTTCTCGCGCTGCACATTTTTATCCCCGCTTTCGCCATAGGTCGACTTCAGTTCGTACATGTACAAGCCCTCCCCCCCCCCCCCTTCCCCCCAAAAATGTTGAGCTTGCATAGGAACGGGGCAAACACGTTTGAGGCTGACCATGCTGTGAGCACATGGCTGCCAGTCACGGAGTAACAAATTTAGGACGAAAAAAAAAAGGCAAAGAAAACGGCGCTTCGCCTACTGTAGATTAGTCTCTGGTATGTGCACCTGCTTCGATGGCTTTCATGACAAGGTCGGTGGGGGAGAGACCGAGCCACCAAGTTGTTTGGCGCACGTGTTGTTTTTTTAACAGGGAGGCCAGCACGCCTATAATCACTTGGCTTCAGATATCCTCCGTCACGGTAAGTGAGCCGCGCTCGTCGGTCGGCCCTGTTGAAAGCCATGTAGCGTTCATAATCCCCCGCACTTCACGCAGCTTGCGATATCCTCTTTTTGACTGCCCACAAAATAAGGGGAAAGAAGCCACTGCACTCAAAATTCCGTTTTCACAGAAACACGAAGATTCAGAGAATGGTGGCATTGCTCCGATTCGAAGTACTTCAAAAAGGGGCATGATTTAGGGGGGGGGGGGGAGGGGACAAACTAGAGAATGCGAACAGCAAGTGCTAGGAGGTTGGTCTCTTATTATGAATTCCAATGGTAGATCGCGAGCGCTCGGCCGGATCACGAATGGAGCGAGTCGTTTCGACTTTTAAGTTGCTACACAGCGATATTTATTGCCATTAGCACCGAATGACTTTGGCAATCTGGCTTCGCACTCGCAGCGAATGTGTACTATCAACCCCACAAATAAAGCAAAACAGGACACAACATTTGCAAATTGAAAGCCGCACTCATAAATAAATAATAACTTTTGTGTGTTTTAATGGACTTGTTTTTTTTAAGTGACAAAATCTGTGCGGCAGGCTGTCGCAAAATACTGTTACTCTCCAGCTCAGCAGCGTCTTGTCGCCACCCATGCCACCGCCATTCTGCTTGTCGGCCATAGAACGTCTAATCACTTTGAAGCGGTATGAGCCTTGCAATAGAAGATGAAGAAGCGCAGGAGTCTGGGTTCAGGAGAAGAGAAGAAGGAAGTGAGAATAAAATGGTAGACAAGATGGACGCCAGTTCCATAGCAATACTTTCCGTCTATTGTGTCCTTAAACTAGGAATGCCACACGCTTCCTCTGATTATTACGCCTTGCTTGTACTGCAAAGTACGCAGCAACTAATCGCTTCACCTGCTGCAACTCAGCATCGTTGTCCAGTGTCGCCATGTCAGCCATTTTGTTTGTTTTCAATTTATCGTTTAGTCAGGTGGCTAAGCCTTGTTTTGGCTTATAGTGGCCACATAGTCTGAAATAGAACAACTTCTTTTATACGCATTACTAAAATATTTTTGTTTTCAGTGCAGTGATGTCCCAAAATTATTTTTAAATATATGGATTGCTTATGGAAGCACTTTATGCCTACCTTGCTCTGCTTTAGTTGTCACGTTTTTCAGAATGATCTCCATTGATATCGCCACCGAATGACAATAATTTTTTTAGTGTAGCACCTCCGTGGGGAATGACATTCGTTGCACCGAATGCCATTCGACTCGAATGACATTAAAACTCCCAGTGTGACGGGGTATAAGAGGCAGCAAAAAGCTTTTTCTTCCTTTCTTTTCTTTTTTTTTGGCTCTTAGCCACTCGAAAGCGGAATAGAATGCCAAATATTCATTGGGATCTTTTTTGTTGTTTAGGAAAATGAGGAAAGTTTGGACCGGTACGTATGTATGATTTCACCGACGTCATGGTATTTGGACCAATTGTAGCAGTAAAATTTTCAGTATGGCCTATGTCGTGCCTTAAGCTATGTTATCGTAGTATTTCTTCCATTATAACAATTTATTATATTATAATAAATTAGATAATATTATATTAGAACAATTTATATATATATATATATATATATATATATATATATATGTGTGTGTGTGTGTGTGTGTGTGTGTGTGTGTGTGTGTGTGTGTGTGTGTGGTGACACGATAGTGGCGTTGTTTATTGGCTTCGCCTCATAAACAGGACGGTAGACAATTATTTCGCCTAGTGTGCTTGATTCATCAAGGTTTTGCTACAATTATCGCCATCCAGCCTTTCGCCTGTCTCATCTCGATATTAACTTTAGTATTTGAAACCCCTACCTCTTTATTTAAGGTTGTTCGTTTTCAGATAAAACCCGATTTTACCCTGATTTTAACCCCCTGAACTTGTTTCAGGAGAATGTGCTTAAAGGGACACGAAAGCGAAACAAAAAATCAGTTTAGGCTAATGAAGCATTGTTTGAGAACCCTGCAGGCCGTCGTTTTAGAAAAGATAGTTTGTTTATTAGATGAGAAAATGAAGGTCCAAGTATCAATATTTGAATTTCGCGCCGAAACCCCAGCGCCGGTACGTCAGCGTGACGTCAGGGAGTCCAAAGAATGTTTTCGCATTTGGGCCGCGTTGGCTGAATAAAGGTTCCTGAAACTTGCCATGTTTAATATTTGGTTCCTTTATAACACAATGTAGTCAATCTGTTCCGCTATATAAAATTAGTAGGCCCTAGAAGATGCCATCAAAATCCAAGACGTCACAGCCCCCAGGTGGGGGAACTTAGGCAGGCGTCGGCACCCACATTTCTTTCTTGCGCTTTTTCTGGCTTACCAAACGTCTTATCGTTGTAAGAGTGGTGTATCTGGTGTTGTAAAATGGTAATTTACTGATGCAAAACAAATCATTTTTTCACTTTATCGTCCCTTTAAACCCGATTTCTTCCCGAACGGACCTCCCAGTAGCGATCTGCCGAATCGTGCGATGACAGTCCGGCGTTCTCTACAGGCGCCCCACGCAATATAATTTATATAAACCAACGGGCGCATCTTTCACCCTGCTGCTTGGATGGTAGATAGTGCTTTCTCCCGCTGCACATTGCTATCCCCCCTTTTCGACAGGTCGCCTTGAGTTCGTACGTGCACACACCCCCAAATAAAAGGGGACGTGCATAGGAACGGGGCAAACACGTTTGAGGCTGACCACATGCGAGCACCTGGTTGCCAGTCAGGGAGCAACAAATTAAGGAGGAAAAAAAAGCAAAGAAAAAGGCGCTTCTCTTACTGTAGATTAGTCTCTGGTATGTGCACCTGCTTCGATGGCTTTCATGCGAAAAGAGCGGTAGACCAAGATGTCTGGCGCACGTGTTTTTTACCAGCGAGGCCACCCCGCCTATTATCGCTTTTCTTCAGATATCCTGGGTCACGGTGAGTTACACGCGCTCCTCGGTCGGCCCTGTTTAGAGCCACGTAGTGTTCTGCTCCCCCGCGCTTCACGCTGCTTCACTGCCCACTGCTTCACTGCCCACCAAATAAGGGGAAAGAAGCCACCGCATTCGAAATTCTGTCTTGACGGCAACACCCAGATTCCGAGAATAGTGGCATTGCTCCGATTCGAAGTACTTCAGAAAAGGGGCACAATTTACAATGGGGGGGGGGAGGGGGGGAGAAGACAAACTAGAGAATGCGAACAGCAAGTGATAGGAGGTTGGTCTCTTAATTAAGATGAATTCCACTGGCAGGTTGCGAGCGCTCGGCCGGATCACGAACGAAACGAGTCGTTTCGACTTAGATCACTGAATAATTTTTCTATTCCTCACGGTTATAGATGACACATATCATACGGCACGTTTATGAGATGACATCTATATTTCCACATTATTTCTTCGAAATTATTCTCGCCCAGCTACTATGTTCATACCTGTAAGTGCACCATGCTAGATAATTTTTCACTCATATTTTATTTCATTCCTCACACACGCATACACTTTGCATAAATACCAGCTTGCCCGCAGACACCACTGCTACTGCGTGTACAAAGAGGGCAATGGAACGCAGCTTCGTTCAACTCGGGCGTCAGCGGAGGTCGCACTACAGGCGCCTTCTAACCAAGAGGGGGCATTTCAAGGTCACAGCATCGCCAACCCCTGCCACACCTGCCATCTCTCCTTGCGGACGTGACTGAATGTGCACCTGTTGACGTGTGGGTCACTCAGAAACTGCTTAACCGTTTTGCTTTCCTTCCAGTTTTTTTTTTTTCGTGCAAGTTTGGATTCACGGTTGACTTCGTTTACTTTCACATGAGCCAGTGCACGTGCTGGTATTCTTGGCACCACTACCTTCTTTTCACGTTTTTTTTCCTCTCGCTGGCTACTTACTCTTCTTACTGAGAAAATGTATAAATTGAGCTTGCTGTACTCGTAGTCTCACTCTTAATTAAAGCCGGGCCCCGGCCGAAACATCAATAAAGCCATGGTGTTTCTCCTGCGTGCTTCCATTCTCCCCCCAACCCCCGAATATATCAAATCTTTCTGCCTATGAGTCTTTCCCTTCAAAACAGTAGGAAGCAAACCGGCGGCAGAAATAGATCAGCGCGGTTCGTGTAACTAAGACGTAAATGCAAATAAAAAAGAAGAAAAAAGAGAACCAGCAGCGGCATCCGTAAAAAGGTACAATAAAGCGACAACTGCATAACAACGCGCGAACTGATCCCCGCTGTCGGCTTAGATAGCTGTTTAGCTCGTCCTGCTTCAAAGCAAGCGCGCAGTGGTTGTTACGTGTCAAATCTAGCTCTTTAAGAGCTCCGTGCCGAACTCTATGCACACTGTGCTTTTTGTTGTGTAATACTAAACCAACGCGCAGCTTCTTTCCGCGCCAAGATCAAGGCGCAACTGCTGGAATCGGGCTCATTCATGCCGGTGTTTTCTCGCGCTAAGAATAACATAACCAAGGTTGGAGTGCACCGCAGCACGCCTCGTGTGTTCGCAAATTAGCATTTCTCTCGCGCTCGCTAGCGCACACTTTTGTTCACTCGTCGCGTTGTTTAGTCTAGGCTGATTGCTTTCTGTTATGTTGATGTGGTGGTGACCTCTCACATTACAGCCTGTAGGGCAAAAGCAGAATATGCTGGAGGCACTTTGTCAATGGAGAAAAAAGTATTTACCTGCCAATTCGCCAAAGCATCTACAATAGTGAGGTGCAAGCACGCTCCAAGTAATGAAGCTACAAATGACAGTTGAATGGCAGTTAAGTGGCATAAAAAAATGATTTGTTAACTTCCTTTGGGTTCGATGTCGAAAGCATGCTTGCTCTGTTGTGAAAAACACTTCGCGACCTGCTGTGGTTGCTTAGTGGCTATGGTGTTGGGTTGTTAAACGCGATGTCGCAAGATCAAATCCCGGCCACGGCTGCTGCGTTTCCGTGGGAGCAATATGCGACTGTAATGTGTGCTTAGATTTAGGTGCGCGTTAAAGAACCCCAGATGGTCCAAGTTATTCCCAAGTCCCCCGCTACGGCGTGCCTTATAATCAGATTGTGGTTCTGGCACGTAAAACCCCATAATTTAATTTAAGCACTTCGCTCCGATGTCCGTCCTGTTTACGGTTGCAGTCGTAAATTTGACGTCCTTTCTCATGCGTCGGTGGTCCAAAACGGGCCTCGACGTCTTCCATTGCACTAAAACCACAATTTAGAACGACCAACGTGTTTCAAACGAGCGCTGCGAAAGCATGCCTCCGTAGCATTTACCGCCTCGGTGTTTCGCGGAACTAACATGGCGGTGCTGACGGCTGAGCCGATCGCAGCGCCGACTGACCATTGGAGGTGTCCACCATCAGCAGCACCAGCCAATTTACATAGAGAAAGGTTCGACTGAGCTATACTTGAACGTATAAGCGGGGAGAAGGCCACTTCGCACAGCAACAAGACAAGAATAGTGCCAGGCACAACTCGCCCTGAAACGACGGGGGGCATTTTCCTCATCTACAGCAGATCACCTGTCGCAGCGTCGCAACAGGGACAGACTTGAGCATTTTTTTTTTCTGGTATACTTCCCATTTGCTGGCTACTTCCTTGTGTGGCAGCTGCGCCTTCTTTACCTGCCTGCGCTCTCGGGATGATGTCTGTCGTTCGGACGATGGACGGATGTTATGAGCGTCTCCTTTGGAACGGAGCGGTGGTTTGTGCCGCCAAGCTCTTAATATTGTACTGCCTAATGTTCTAACTAGGTTAAACAAGTAAAACAAAAAACACTATCAACTCCCACCTTGCGTAGTTGCAGCGCCCTCTGGCCAATTTCAGGGTAATGAAAGTAAATAAGAGCACCTATTCATACCTTTTATACAGTAAAACACACACACGCACACACACACATATATATACCCTGAATATGGCCAGGGGACGCTGCAACTACGAAAGGTCTGCTCTGCTACGCTAAACGCATAGCTAAAGCGTGAAAATCGCCCACCACTCCACTGTGACAACAGGATAACTCGGTGTTGAGCGAACCGTAAAGACGCTCAACTAAAATACCCTAACGCTACGAGAGACTCATTTTGACCCCACCGCGTCGAATGTGCACAATGCCCTCTTGAGCTCCCCGGGCGTCGCCACAGATGTGATTACCCGTGACATCCCCTCAAAAGCGCTGCAGAAACTGCAACACTTGCCTTTCTAGATAGAATTGTAGAGAGGAGGGGGGAACAGCGGCAGTTCCCTCAGAAAAGTGTAGGGAGGGTAGGGGAGAGGGGAAAGGTTTCATGGAAACTGGATAAACTTAAGTTTACACAGCCTTGTAGAGTTCATGGAGGCCTGTGGTATAGCTCCTAGTGTTCAAGCCCCTCAATCTCCCAAAGTAGCGCCGTTCACTTCCCTCCTCCTCCGCTCGGCGCGGCCTCGATGGTGGCGCCGCCGGTGGTGGGCCTGCCGTAGCAGACGACGGCTGACACGCTGCGGCAGGAAATCCGCAGAAAAGTTCGTTCGAGCCCTGCGGAGCAGTTTTTGCACTCGAGATCTTTCTTCGTCAGTCGGTAACTGGCCTTTGGAATTTCGTGTTGGAATTGCGGAAGAAATAGGGTAAAGGGCCATTATTCAAGGCGTATTTATTGCGTAAAGCGCGCGACATTGAGAGTTCGTGCTGCTGAAACACGAAGCAAGCACGTGGTGTACTCAAACACGCGCGTAATTACCAAACTTTCAGGTGTTGACAGCGTGAAAGTATGTGTACATGGTTTCGTAGGTTCATTTACGTACCTGCAGGATACTTTTGTTCGGCCGGCGCGTAAGAGATTCCGGCTGTGTGCGATCAGCATTGCCTGGCAAGAGAGCCATTTTTTTCATTGCGGGGTGCTTTGGTAATCGTGACGTTATATTGTTTTTTTTTTACAAGTACTGCTCCACGAGGGCACATGTAATGGATAACGGAGGCCCCTTAAGAGCACGTGACATTACAATAATGCAGGCGTCGCAGGGAGTGTTCGCATACAAAATTGGCTGTCCGCGATCTTATACCCCCTTGGCACGCACAGGCTTCGGCGAGCCCCATCCAGCTCTGGCTCTAGCTTTGATGCTCCCGTGGCCGCTTTTGTGCCCTGGAGGCGCCGTCAATAATACGAAATAATGACAAGGTGTTACAATTAGTGAATAAAATTTATTGAAGAAATACAATCGCGCCGAGGCGCCAACTTCTAAAGCAGCGCTAGCGCGCCCGCGCGAGTATTATGAAACGCCAACGAGGAATTCACCGGCCCACGTACGACTCTACGATCAAAGTGCACGTTAAACATCCCCAGGCGAGCTAGATAAAGTTATCCGGAGCCATCCACTACGACCTGCATCCTAGCTTTAGTCGCTTTGGAACGTTAAAAACGTTAAACACCACAAACCAAATCAATACATGCAGGCGTAAATACGAAGCTAAAAGACTGCGTCGTAAGTCATATTGAGCCTTACAAAAGCGTCGAGAATGTGCTAACTGCTGGTAGAGCTCAAAACACACCCTGAATAAAGTCGCTTTTACGTCGCAGGCCAGCTGCAGATGCGTGCATTTCACCGCAAGACGAAACTACACGAAACAAAGAGCACATTCGAAAACAAAAGTCAAACAACGCGGTAAAAACCACGCAGAGCATGAACACACCCTCTTTCGAAGCGGAAGGCGTTAACTAGGCTCAAAAAAAGAGGTTGTGAGTAGCCGTGGCCCTTATTTCACTAAGCCGTACGTTCTTTGCCACTTCCTCGAAGTCAGCCCGCCCGATCCTACGAATCCACACTTCTTTTTGCGTTGCGCCCGCCGGACGGCAAAGCAAAAAGCTTTTTGCCCTCGCTGTGTCTGTTGCGGCAACCGAAGGCGCAGCAGCATGGCATCGTAAGTAAGTTTTCTGTTACGCTAACGCACTCCGTCAGACCCCCTGCCGTACTTTCGTCGAGCAGGCCCAACAGTGGAGGTCGGCGCGCGCTGGAAGGAAAAAAAATACACAAAAGCGTGGCGCCTGCCCCGCGCTGGAAAGAAAAAAATATACAAAAGCGCGGCGCCTGCTTCCGCGTGACACAGATTGGCCAATGGGGGAGCGGAGGAGGCTAGGGCGACGTAGGGCGTAAGTTTTAGGTAGCACGTGCACCGACGTAGTTCACTTTGTTCCAGCCTTTATTTACGTTGACAACGTAGTGCCACGGCTTTGTGTGATGCGACGTGCTGAACTTCTGTGACAATGCCTTGGACATGGATTCACTAACTCTTAAACTAATGCCACACATTACCCGCTCGCACATTCATCCAAATGCGTTTGAAAAAATGCGTGTTAACTTAGCCTTCAAGCTATTTAGCGAGGAGGTACTAAACGTGATTTTTATTCTATAAAGTTCATTCGGAAAGGTACTTTAGAACAACTCAGCCAACAAAAGAGCTTGTGAAGCTTATGGAAAGGGTACTATTTATAATGACTTCAAGAACGCCATTCAAAGGCCTCCGACACAACTCTCCAAGTGCAAAGTTTCTTGAAGGGTTCATTGCATTCCTTGCAGAATGGAAGAATTATGCTGCCAACCATAGTGGTGGATTTCTTAGCCCAGGAACTGCCCTTGGTCTGTGTGAGACCATAAAAAGCACTCTGTCCCTTTTAGACTACTTAAGCAGTTCACTAGGCTACAAGTACTTGTTAACAGCTAATCTTAGGACAAAATGGAAAATATGTTTGGTGTCGTAAGGCAATCCTTTGGTTGTAACGACCATGCTTCACCTGAACAGTTTCTAATTGTAATAAACTGCTTGTCATTCTACAGTCTGCAGGGCCTCCTGAAAATGGGAACTCACCAGGAGACTTTGTAACCGCACTCTTAAAGCCATCTGATGTTGGAAAACAAAAGGCTGACCACCTTACAGAAATTATTGCTCAGATATTGGATGATGGCAATTTGGAGTGTGCATATTTGTGTTAAAAATACGAGGCAAGCAGTTGGATCATGACAACTGTGTCGAAAAGCACAGTGACAGTAGATTAGTATATTGTATAGCTGGCTGTGTTGTCAGAAACTCTTTTTAAAAATTTCCACGCCCAGAGTGCGCCTCTTGCCTTTGTATTTTGCCCCTACAAGCAGATTGTGATGGAAATTCCATAATAACAAGGTATTTTGATCATGGCGGCTTGATCTAGCCTTCTAAAGCTGTTGAGGAGCTTGTTTGCAATGTTTAGGATACGTTTACTGTGTATTTCGCAGGAATCAGCTACATGCTGGAAGCATATGGTCTGCTTTTTGCATTTCCTTCAGGGAGCGAAGCTTAAAGAAGATGGTTGCAGTGAGCATGGGCGGAGTGTGACAACAAACATAATAATGTTCTGTGCACTGACGAGGCTGCATTTCTTTGCAATAGCAAAGAACATGGAACGGAACACACAAAGAGAAAATCAGAAGCTCCTGAAAATGAGGCGATGCCAGTAGAACGACAGTCGCGAAAATGCCCCCCGCTTTTGTACATACCTACCTTCGTTGTGCAATAAAAAAAACTTGTAACATAGGTTTTGAAAGCGCTCCCCATGCAGCGTTCTTGCGGATCATAGTGTTCATTTTTGTAACGCTGCAATAAACTATATGCACGAGACTAACAGAATGCATTTAATTTCTTTTCTCCACATTTCTGGGCTGATTGGTGTCGCATCTCCCGTAGAAAAAAGAAATACCAACCGCATTTTATTACGGCTGCTTGCGTAGCTTCCGTCACTCTGGTTAAAATGGCAGCACAACAGAGTCGAAGACAAGGCACATAGAAACTCATGACAGGTGCACCGTCTCGTTTCTGTGTCTCTTCATGTCAGTTACCTGCCGTCATAACCAGCTATGGGCGAACTAGCCCAAAACAAAGCTTTATTTCACTACTCGTCTCCGATAAGCGTGTTCGCTAATTTTGTAAGGTTGACTGGCCCTCATAGATTATTGCATGCCTGTTTTCTGTACTTGCAAATCGGCGGAAAGCGCCGGTCACTAGCGAGCGCCGGCTGAAAAGCGCGCCGGAGCCCGCAAGAGCAACCCAAATGGATGGCTGGATGGATGCATGGATGGATGGATGGATGATTGAGGCTCAACCCTTTGAATCGGGCGGCGGTGGCGGCGCGCGCCGCCTAGCCTTGAATGGCACTATATGTATGCATACCTATATATTTACCCTTTTACTATTGCGTTTATATTATCCACCAATCAGATAGCCCCCGTTTAGTTATTTCTACCTGTTCAAAGTCTATTTTACTTTCACTGTCTCTAGAACCCAAAGCTTTGAATAGTTCCCCGTTACATTCAACTGCCGGATGAAGTTGTTGACAAGCAAGTATCAGGTGTTCAGCCGTTTCCTCCTCCTCCCCACATGCCCCGCACAACAAATCTATCTCCTGGTATCTGGCTCGGCACGTTTTAGTCCGCAGTACAGCTGTCCTGGCTTCAAACAACAATGAGCTTCCCTTAGAGTTATCGTAAATATTTTCTTTGGTTATTTCTTGATTAAACGTCCTGTATGTCTCTAATGCCGATTTGGTTTGCATCTCTGTTTTCCACATACCCCTCTCTGTCTCCTTAACCTTTTTCTCGACGGACGGATGAGTCCTTACCTGTCCCCCCACTGCTACCCAAGTATTTGCTTGTCAATTTTCTAGTTCGCTTCCTTCACCTTGTGTCAACATTCCTCATGTATAAGTAACTGAAATCCTTCCTAGCCCACCGCATTTCCCCCATTTTTCTCAATCGCTCCTCAAATGATACCGTGCTACTAGCCTCTCTGCCCTCGAAAGAAGACCATCTCAGATCCCTCTGCACCCCAAGATTTGGTGTCTTGCCATGTGCTCCCAGAGCGAGCCTACCCACACCATGTTGCCTAGTTTCCAACTGTTACCGGGTCTCTGCTCTCATACATAGAACTGCATTAGCAAAATTCAGGCCTGGAACCATTACCCCCTTCCATATCCCTCGTACTACCTCGTACCTGTTGTAGTTCCACAGTGCCATACTCTTCATATTCGCTGCACTTCTGTTACCTTTAGTCGTTAGATACTTTTCGTACTCTGTCATATTCTCAATGCCAATATTTATTCACACCCCAAGGTACTTGTATTTATCGACTATCTCTAGCGTCGCCTCCTCTATCTTATGCTCGCCGCAAATGTTATCCTTAAAAGTCATGACTGCTGATTCTTCTTTGCTATACTTCAAGCCTAATCTGTCTCCTTCTGTACCACATATGTCCATCAATCCCTGCAGATCTTCTGCATTGTCAGCCATTAATACAATATCAGCCGCGTACACTAGTCCTGGCAATGACAGTTGAATCAATTTTCCTTGTTTGAAAAATGATAGGTTGAAGCCGAGTCCACTTTCCTCTATTTTGGCCTCTAAACCTTGTATGTACAACATAAACATCAGAGGTGACAATGGGCACCCCCTGCCTAAGCCCCCGCCGAATCATTACAGCCTCCGAAACCTGCTTTTCCCATTGTATAATCACCAGGTTACATCTATAGATATCTTTTAAGAAATTGGTTACTTCATCTTGCACTCCTAAAGTGTCCAGAATGCCCCACAAGCCCTCTTGAAGTACACTGTCATAGGCTCCCTTGATATCCAAAAAAGCCAGCCATAGGGGTCTGTGTTCCTTTTCAGCTATATCAATGTACTGTGTCAGTGAGAACAGATTGTCTTCGAGCCTCCTATGCTTCCGAAACTCATTTTATAGTTCTCCAAGTACCCCCTCATTCTCTACCCGTGCCTGCAGTCTGTCCTTTATAATCTGCATAACCACCTGTAAACCACTGACGTCACTGTTATAAGCCGGTAGTTACTTATGTCAGCTTTCTCCCCCTTTCCCTTATATATCATTA